>NC_092048.1:108316948-108659447 GCF_003086295.3 Arachis hypogaea
TCACCCAGGCCAATCATACATGAACCAGCCCGTTGACTCAAAAGTCAAAACTCAGCCATCACTATTAAGTATTAACCAACCTGAACCTAGCCATCACAGTTTCTTTTTTTTTTTTTTTTTACATATCTTTAGAGGGCAAGAATTATGCTAATTGCCTTGTTAAGAAGAGTTCGTTAGTAGACACTGATTGTGCTCCTGGACTTACTTGCTCCAGAAATTATTAGAATCCTTAGGAATGATGAAAGAGGGGATACCTTATCCCCGCCTAGTTTGTACTTAGGTCTCTTTTTTTTCTGGGCTCTTAGTCCCGTTCTAATGCCAAACCTGAACCCCTCAACATGGCTCTTGTTAAAAGCATAGAAGCTCTGTTCAAGACAATCGACAAATAAGACTTTCACATATCTATAGAGAAGGAAACCAAGTAGCTGATTGGCTATTAAAAAAAAAGTACTAAGTAGTACACCAAAAAAAAAAGAAAGTACTAAGTATCCAATAGGCGTTCACTTTTTAGATAACTTCCCTAAAGAAATGGCACAGATTTTGTTTAATGATGTAAGAGGGGTCTCTGTAATTGTTAATGTTTTTCTTTTGGGTCTTGGGCCCTGTATGTAAAAAAAAAAAATCCTATACCCATGACCCATGACCAACCTTTGAAGTTTGAACACAACCACCCCTCAAAACTCATACATGAACATTGTACCACCAAACTCACCTGAATATACAGCAACAACCTCGACTCACCAAGTGGTGATTTTATGAATAACACTATTATACCCGAAATTCAGGAATGGTTAAATTCAGGATTGGATCTTCTTAATTTTTTTCTATAAAGAATGATCTCTGAAAATTAGAGCTGACTTGCAAAAAATATGATTCTCCCCTTGGAACGAGTGATTGGAGATGGAAGCACTATAGATTTTTGGAATGATTGCTGGGTCAAAGGGGAGGGGCCCCTATACTTAAAAGACAACAATACTAATCCCAGAAGCTCTTACCAATAGTCAAATTAAAGATTTTGTGAAATTATTATATTTATCTATATTTCAGTAAAAAAAATCCTATACTAACAAGAATAATAATAGAGAAGTGAAGCTAATGAGTCTTCGGATGGTCAAACTAGTAAATTTAAAATATATATCTTTTTCCATGTTTTGTTAGTGATATAAATTTTTTTCTATATCTTATGTTTTATTTTAAAAATGAAAGATTTTATCTAAACAAAATTATTTTAAAATTAAATTGTATATTCGTAAGTCTTAAGCAATAAATTGTCTTGTAATATAAGGTGGAGATAAATTCAAATTCTGTGTTTATTGTGGTAACATCTTGTGTTTTATATAACAAATTTTAATGGCATTTTTATTTCATTTTTATGTTTTATATAAAAAAATTCGGTGTTATTCTTCTTTTTCTTTATCAGAAACAAGAGATTGAGAGAGTAATCTGAAAAGTATATTATTCAGTCTGATGAAAAGTATAATGTACAAGGGGTATATATAGGTGCCAGAAGAATCAAAGTAATAAAAGCATAGAATCCTACAATTAATATACAGATATGCTATATAGATATAAACGATACTAACTGATCTAAAATGATTCTAATGATTCTCTAACATCCCCCTCAAACTCAAGTGGGAGCTAAGAATACCATCTTGAGTTTGGATAACAAAGTCCGGAAACGAGTCGGGTGATTAGCTTTCGTGAAAATATCAGTAGTCTGATCCAGTGTTCCAACAGCAATGAGTCGAACAACATCAATAAGGATACGTTGCCGAACAAAGTGACAATCAATCTCAATGTGTTTGGTGCGTTCATGAAAGACATCATTATGGGCAATCTAAATAGCACTGCGGTTGTCACAAAAAATATCAGTAGGGGACGACTGAGGAGCACCCAAATTTTCGAGAAGCCAACGAATCGAGATAACCTCAGCAGTAGTGTCGGCGAGGGCACGGTACTCAGCTTCTGTGCTTGATCTAGCAGTGAACGTTTGCTTCTTAGCACGCAAAGAAATGAGAGCGTCGCCAAGAAACACACAATAACCAGTAGTAGAACGACGATCAGTGGGATCACCAGCCCAATCAGCATCGGAGTATGCCTGAAGGGACAAAGAGGAATGGGCAGAAAAATAAAGGCCATGAAATAGAGTACCTTTGATGTAGCGAAGAATGCGAAGAACTGCTGCATAGTGAGTAGTACGAGAAGCTGACAAAAACTGGCTAAGTACATGAACTGGATAGGCGATGTCTGGTTGGGTGACAGTTAAGTAGACGAGTCCTCCAACTAGCTGTCGATAGAGAGTAGGATTATCCAAAACAGTACCATCCATAGGAGTAAATGGAACATTAGGCTCAAGAGGAGTAGACTCAGTGCGACTATTTGTAATCCCGACTCGAGCAAGAAGATCTGAAGCATATTTAGCTTGAGAGAGATAGATGCCATCATCGGTGGATATGACTTCTAGACCAAGGAAATAGCCGAGAGAACCAAGATCTTTCATCTCAAAAGTACGCTGAAGGGACGCCTTAAGATCAGAGATACAATCAGTATCATCTCCAGTAATGATCATGTCATCAACATACAGAAGTAGAAGAACAACTCCACGGTCACTTTTACGAATAAAGAGAGCATTCTCATGAGGACTGCAAGTGAAACCAAGACCGCATATGGTAGTGCTGAACTTGTCAAACCATTCACGAGGAGCTTGCTTAAGCCCATAGAGTGCTTTGTGAAGTAGACAAACTTTTCCAGAAGGACAAGGATAACCTGTAGGGGGTTTCATATAGACCTGCTGTTTCAAATCTCCATTAAGAAAAGCATTTTTCACATCCATCTGACTGAGAGAACAATTTTTGACTGCAGCAATGGCAAGAAGAGCTCGAACAGATGTGAGACGAGCAACAGGAGCAAAAGTCTCTTCATAGTCAATACCATACTCTTGTGTACAACCCTGAGCAACTAGTCGTGCCTTATAACGGTCAATAGAACCATCAGAGCGAGTCTTGATCTTGTATACCCATCTGCTTCCGACAACTTCTTGATTAGAAGGAGAATCAACTAAGTCCCAAGTGTGTGCTTTTTCAAGTGCCTGTATTTCTTCCTGCATTGCTTGTTGCCAGTTTGAATTTGTGGATGCTTCTCTGAATGACTTAGGTTCATGTTGATGAAGAATAGTAGAAAAACAATGATAATCAAGAAGATGAGGAGGTGGATTTCTCACCCTGGAACAGCGAGTGGAAGGAGGAGGCATGACGGTAGGAGTAGGAGCGTCGTCCGGTCTGGAATCATCGGGAGATGAAGAAGGCGAAAGAACAGGAGGCTGTGGAGAGTGACCCGAGATAGAACCTGTAGAATCATCACTAGGAAAAAGATCAACATTTGGGTTAGTGAAAAAAGGTGACTGAGTAGGAGGAATAGACTCAAAGGAGGAGAACCGAAAAAACATGTGATGCTCCCAGAAGACAACATGACGAGATATACAAATACGTTTAGAGAGAGGATCCCAACAACGATAACCCTTGTGTTCAGTGCCATAACCAAGGAAACAACACATACGAGCCCGAGGTTCAAGTTTACTATGTTCATGAGGCTAAAGAAGAACAAAACAGACACAACCGAAAACTCGAAGAGAACTATAATCTGGGGAGGTATGATAAAGACGCTCAAAGGGAGTAACATTACCAAGAACAGAAGAAGGGATTCTATTGATAACATGAACAGCAGTAAGAACAGCTTCACCCCAAGTACGCTCAGGACACGAGGAGGAAAGAAGCATTGCACGAACAGAGTCAAGAATGTGACGGTGTTTGCGTTCAGCTCGGCCATTTTGTTGAGACGTATCAGGGCAAGAAAACTCAGACAAGGTACCCTGCTCTGCAAGAAAGGTTAAGAGTTTAGAATCGTATTCCATAGCATTATCGCGGCGAAAAACCTTAATGACCTTGGAGAACTGAGTTTTAATCATAGTGGCAAAGTTAATATAAATCTGAGGTAACTCATGGCGATTGGTCATCAAATAAACCCAAGTAAAGCGTGAGTAATCATCAATGAAAATGACAAAGTATCGAGCTCCTCCCATAGAAGCGGTGGGAGCGGGATCCCAAACATCAGAGTGGATAAGATCAAAAGGAGAGCAAGCAAGAGAGGAATTATTGTGAAAAGATAAAGCGGGTTGTTTAGCAGTTTGACAAGAAATGCAATCAAAAGACTCATGATTAACCTGACCCAAAACACCCTGAGACACAAGAGGACGCATCTTTCCCAAGGAGGTGTGAGCAAGATGTTGATGCCATAAGTGAAGAGTAGAAGGAGAAGAAGTAGCACAGAGATTTAGTACAGGAGGAATATGAAGATTCTCGAGTTCAAACAACCTTCCGACCTTACGTCCAGTCCCGATGATTTGTCCCGTCCGACGATCCTGTACACGACAACTAGAAATGGAAAAAGTGACATCAAAACCGAGATCAACAAGTTGACCAACAGAAATAAGATTAAAGTTCAACTTGGGAATATAATAAGCATCATGAAGATTAAGAGCTGGCTGGGAAATAGAACCCTTGTGTGTTGCGTGCAAGAGGGAACCGTTAGCAGTATTGACAGAAGGTGCATTTGTAGTGGTAGACAAAGACGAGAAGAGATCACGCAAAGGTGACATGTGATTAAAGCATCCAGAATCAAAGTACCATGTAGAACTACCTGGAGGAGTCGAAAAAGCAGCAGGAGTATTACCAGAGAAGGAGAGAAGATGCTTAAGAAGAGACGCAATATCAGAGAGAGACACAGGAGACGGGTTGAGAAGCATGCTTGAGGTGATCAGGACGTGGTGGGCGAGTAGGACAGGCAGTAATCAAATGTTCCCAGAGCTTACAATAATGGCAGAACAGCTGTGAACAATGGTAGCTAATGTGACCTTTCTGGTGGCATGTGCGACATTCAACAGAAGGACAGGCTGAGAAGAGGTGCCCGAAACGGTTACAGTTTCGACAGAATGTACCCTTTCTGTCTGTGGCAGCAAAAGCATCTGACTTTCCCATAATAGTAGATAGAGATCAAATAGAGGAGAGAAAACTGCAACTTCGGAGCAGAAAATGAGAAAACGGAGTGCAAAATCGGAAAGAGCTCACCGAAAAGCCTCGGGAAAGGTCCAACTGTCTGCCACGTCAGCGCCACGTCAGCGTAAGGAGGCCACGTGTCGGCGTCCGAGTGGAAGAAGATGACACGCGGGCAAGGTGAGCTAGAGAGCGGGTTAGATGGTGGACCGGGTCGGGTCTGAGTGCGGGTCACCAGGAAAAGCACTGGAACGCGGGTCAAACAACGGGCCGGGTCTGGACCGGGTGCGGGCTGCCGAGTCAGCGCAGAACGGCAGATGTGCGACACATGGAGGATCGGTGGACCGTTGATCGCAGAGCTTAATCTGACGGTGCAGAATGAATCTGGAAGGAGAAGCAAGTTGGTCGCGACAGCGTCTTGGGGCGGCGCGTGGCGGCGCGTCCGGCGGCGGATGACGGCGATTCTGGAAGCGTTGGAACCACGACGACGAGAGGAACACGGTGGGGCCGGTTGTGACGAACCAAAGCGTCGGAAAAGGATCCAAAAACGATGCTAAAGAAGACTGGTGAGGGAGAAGAAACAAGAGGCTATAAACCCAATTTACATGGAAAAAAAAAGGCCTAAACTCTTGATACCATGTTAGAAACAAGAGATTGAGAGAGTAATCTGAAGAGTGTATTATTCAGTCTGATGAAAAGTATAATGTACAAGGGGTATATATAGGTGCCAGAAGAATCAAAGTAATAAAAGCATAGAATCCTACAATTAATATACAGATATGCTATATAAATATAAACGATACTAACTGATCTAAAATGATTCTAATGATTCTCTAATGATTCTCTAACAATTATTATTGTTATTTTTTGTACTCTATTTTTTTATTTTGTTTATAAAATATTTTTAAAATACACAAACAAATAAACAAACAAACAACATAAATAAGAATAAGAAAAAAAGTATAAGAAGAAGAAGAAAATAATGCCAATCATGACAACAATAATAATGATGAATGAGGAGAAGGAGAAAGGAAAAAAAGAGAAACAATCAATTGAAAAGAAAGAAAAAATGATGAGAAGGAGGAAAAGAAAAGAGAAAAAGAAAATGAGTATATAACATGCACTAAAAGTGTTTATTAATTTTATTTTTTTTATGGGTAATAAAATGAGTATATATACATTTTCAAAATTTATAGATTTATATATTTTTCAAAAAATAAATAAGCTTAAAAAAATTTGTAATATACTTATAATTATTTAGAAAGAAAAACAAATAATTACAATGTTAAATTCTTAGATTACTAATAAAATAAATTGTACTAAGTATATATTAAAATTAATTATTAGTATAAAATATAAATTAAAAATGAGTTAAACTATATATATTAATACATAAATATATAGTAATTATTTTTTGTATACACAATATAAAAAGTAACTCACATATATGTCATGTAATTGTAGTAATTTTAAAGTGAAATCAACTAATATTTAGGGTATTATTTTTATCGTAAATGGTATAACAATAACATATTCTTATGTATTTTTTATAATTAAATTAATTAAGTCAATTTGGTCATTAGAATAGTTAATAAATCAATCAGATATTTGAATGCATAAATACAGTTTAAATAGTCTTTTTATAAATATCTCAATGATAGGTCGCATAACTTAGTAAATTATTAGTGCTACATGTCAAATAACAACAAACAATAATGTTAACTTTTTCAATTTACCATCCTATTTTATACTGTTCTTTGACATCATTATTTATGTTAGGAGAAGAAAAAACTTATAATATTTAAAATTTTAAGATATATTATTAATAAACAAATGGTAGATATATATCATTAATATCTCAAATCTAAGTAAAGTTTTTGTCGCACATATAAGATTCTGTACCTTTCAAAATCTATCTATATACTTCTATACCTTTTGAAACTGTTTATTTTTTAAAATTAATAAGTAGTTTTATTGTTTTATAATATGAGTCTATCTTTAATTATTTTAAAATAATATTTAAATGAGATTTATTTATATCTATATATAGATTAATAATATCAAATTAAATTTAAATAAAATAATAAAAAATAGAAGTGAGATTATCTAATAAATTAAAATTTAATTTTAAAAATAAAATAAAAATTATTAAATATACTTTATCATATTAGAAATTTTGAGACACTATTATATATAAAGGTCAAAATAAAAAAAAAACTCACAGTTAATTTGTTCGTAAAAAATAATAATAATTAAAAAGTTAAGTGAAAGTAAAAGAATAAAATTTTGAATTGATTAAAGAGAACAAAGATGTAACACGATTCAACATACATGAACATAAGTTACAAGCAGAACTTAAAGAAAGACAAAAGAGAAAAAAGTCAAAATGATTACAACAAATTTTATACTTAGGCGAAATTAATGATAGCATTCTTAAAAAATCGAATCAGCGTGAATTCAAAGAAAAAGAGCGGTGGTTGGAGCAAAAAATGAGTTGATTCCTTTTCTGTTCTTTCGAGTGAACTTGAGGTTCTGTCTATATCAAAGATCACTTATATAATATCGGTTACCACTTCTACATTAAAAAGCACCTTACAATGTACAATCCTATGAAAAAATTTAACCATGATCAAGACAAGTCTATCAAAAATAAACATATAACTGGTTTCGGATAAAAAAAAAAATTAAAGAAACAACACACACGTAAGTCCAAAAACATAACCTTAACAACAATGATAAATCATCATTAAATAGAGTTATATTTATTACATCAATTTTTTTATGGATATAAAATTTATTCACCAATGAATTTTTGTATTTTATTTATATCTTGGCTATAAATGTGAATTTAGTTTAGTTATATTATTGTTTATAAAATTTAATTACAATGTGAATCAAATTTGAATATATTGATTTTACAATTTGTTTATAAATATAAATATGAGGCCATTCTATATTTCGATACAAGTGATAGATGTTCATATAGTATGGTTGAGGGTTTTTATATTAGGTACAAAATTATTTATGCAAAAAGAAAAAATAAAAACTAAGCAAGTCAGAGTATCTATAAGTCCTGATTCTTATGGAAAATCAACACAGAATTTGAATAATTTTATCAAAAATATTATTGCATTTTGTAGATAATTTTTTTAAAACATTGAAATTTGATTTTGTAGGAATAAATTTGTTGGTACCCTAATTAGTTTTAGAAAATTTTAGTACTTTAGTTTTAATAAGAAAATTGAATTCATATAGTAAAATTGAAATTTTAATATTCAAATATCAAATACACGAAATCAATAACTAAAATATTGAAAAATAAATTAAAATTATATCAATTGAATGATCTTTTTTCCAACATAAAATTTGCAATTTTCTTATTAAACATAAAAATTGTGTTGTCTTTTGGTACATATCAATTATGTAACCTTCATATATAATTCAATATTTGCCTTAATCTTGTTATCTAAGATCTTCACCATAAACATTTTTTTTTTATTTTCGTTCAATATATTTATTGTTTGCTAAATGACCTTATAAAATATCATTGAAAAATTAGTTTTGAGGCAAGTTTAGTTTAATTTCAATAAAAATTAGCTAATTTTTAAATTTTCATTGGGTTGCCTGTTACCAAAGAAAAGCCGTTTCAAAACCTAACATTGGCCATAATCTTCCATCAGATTGTCTTGATTCTTTGAATGGACAAATTTTTATTCTAAAAATAAACTCTACATATTTTTCTAATCTACAACAAACAAGAGTTACTAATTTAAGTAGTTTTGTTTAGAACATCTCTTTTAAGAGTAGTTTAATATGATGTTAAAGCAAAAATAATATAGTAGTTAACGGAAACGTTAAATAAATAAATATTGAATAGGCTGGTCAAGCATACACAAATTATCTTAAATTTTAACAAAATAAAGACCAACACTTCTATTAGAGAATTATTTTATATTCTAGTATCACTACTTCTTTTTCTTTTTCACCCCTCCCTTTGCCACTTTTTCCTCTGTGATATTGCCAACTAGGGACGGATCCAAAAATATTATTATGGGTCAATAACATATATGATATTAAAAAATTATGTAAAAAATTATATAATGTAAGATGTATTATAAAAATATACCGATAAAGTATATATTTTAAAGTACAAAAAATGTATGTACTTTACTAACGAAGTGGTCGATTTTTCGTATCATAAAATTTATCGATAATAGAATCTGTGTCAAATTTTTCAGCAATTTTCTTTTTAATATAATTAAAAGATGTAAGAACCGTGGCTAATTACCCGTTTAAGTAAATAATTAATATTGCCCAAAATAGGATCCAAAAATTTAGAATGAGAACTTGAGAATTTAAATATGATTTTTGGACTCAATAGATTTTTCTGAGTCAGAAAATGTTTTTTCTGCAAAAAATCGAGAAAAATCGCGAACCGACAGCCGAACCAGTCGAACCGGTTTAAGTCTGTTCGGTACTGTGCGAGAAAAATTAAAAACAGTCAAAAACCTTAGAAAAATATTAGAAACGAAAAATCGGGCGTTAATTTTAAATGTTTGGCCCAAAGTTGGGCCAACCAGACTAAAAATGCTAACTGGTTGGACCGGCCCAAGCCTAACATATATAAGGGTTCATTAAATGAACCCACCAGCCATTAAACACACAAACACCAGCTGAGAAGAGAAGGAGAAGAAACTCCCATTAACACTATTCATCCTCATCTTCTCGAGCTCATAACTTGAGCTACGGAGCTCCGATCGCCGCACCGTTTGTGGCCACGCGATCCTCGTGAAGAGCTCTACAAAACCCACCCAAGAAACTGGTAAGGAATTCACGAAATCCCTCTCAGTTTCTCCTTCTAAAATTTCGAATTCTTAGGATTTTGTATTGAATGAATTTTTGTGATTTTGGGTGTTTAGGTACACTCTAGCCTTTGATTACCTTTGGGTTTGGCCTCCAAAACTGTTGGATAAGGTAAGAGGTCTTGAACTCTTGTGAAATTTTAATTATGATGAACCCTAGGTTGATTAGTTATGATTTGTGTGTATATAGCTTGATTATTGTGAGTTTGGAAGCCTTTGAATTAAGTTGATGCTTGTTGGAGTTGATTGGTGACTTGGATTGTGGTTGAAAGCTTGACTTGTGTTCAATTTGGGATTTTGGAACATATTGAGAATCAGTCAAGGTATGATTTCAGTTTTCTCTATGTAATATATAATATTTCTAGATACTTAGGCTAGTGACCCATAGGATAGGTTTGAATTGGAATAATTGTTGAATTGTGAAGGATGAATTGTGATGAATTATGATGAGTTGATGATTTTTGAGTATGTTGATTAATTATGATGTTGAAATGATAAAGATGGTGTGAAATATATAGGTTGAAATGAAATGAGGTTGATTATAATGCTTGGTATTGATAAAATCATGATTGATGAATGTGTTGGTGGAGGTTTGATTATAATGTTATATAATTGATGTTTGATGGTTGAGAATATTGAAATGTGAAGGAAAGTTTGGTATGAATGGTCGAATGTGATACCAAGGGTGAGTTATGAGGTAATTGGAGTTTGGTATGGTTTTGGTTTGATTTTGGATGAGGATTGTGGAAAATTGAGAACTTGTGAAAATTTGGTAAAAAAGGATTTTTAGTGAACTTTGACGGGTCATAAGTTGTGCCTCAATTTTTAAAATTGGTTGAAACTTATTTAGAATTAAAGTTCATTGAAAAGTATTCAAATTGATATAAAGTTTGTAAAATTTGGATTTTTGTAGAGGAAGTTATGATCATTCAAAGTTTGGTGTCAAAATCTGAAATTCTGCAATGTTGCAGAATTTTGTGATTTCTGGTTTGTGTGCGAACGCATACCTCTGTGATTTTTCGAACCTTTGCACACGCACAGACTTGTGTGTATGCACACACAGGGGAAGGCTTACTGTTGGCAGCGCTAGCACGCCCTGTGCGCACACATAACCGATAGAGTTTTACAACCTGTGCGCACACACAGCCCTGTGCGCACACACAGCCCTGTGCGCACACACAGCCCTGTACGCACACATAGCCCTGTGCGCACGCACACGTTAGAAGGTGCGTTTTATTGGGGGCGCTAGCACGCCTTGTGCGAGCAAACAGAATTACAAAATTTGGTAACTGTGCGTACGCACACCCCTATGCGTACACACACCCCTATGCGTACGCACACTTTTTGAAAATCTCCCTGCGCGTGTGCATGCACACCCCTGTGCGTATGCACATGCCATGTTTTTCAATTAAATCTTTGTTTTCAATTATTTCACCTTCCAAACAAGCTTGTAAGCTTCTGTGACACCATTTTAAGACTCTTGGGCTTATTTTTGGGTATAAAAACATGGGAAAAGTCTTAAGTGGAATTAATTGGTATTTATTTCGAAAAGTTAGAGAACGGAGGTTTATGTTTCTAGTGTACTGAGGATGGGTCTGGTGAAATGAGAAGGGAGAAAGATACCTGAATTGCGAGATTGACGAACTGATGAGTTCGGAATGGAAATGTTGAATTCACAGTGGTTGAAATGAGTCAAGGACTCGGGATGAAATGATGGATCTATGATATATTGAAAATATTTTCTGAAAACCACTGAATTACTGTTTCGTATTGAGATTGTTGAAACGCTATGCGCCTGGCAGGGACGGTGGTTAATCCCGCCTGTCGAGGTAGGGGCGGTGGCGTAAGGACGGTGGTTAATCCCGCTTACGTTGAGATGTGAGGTCTGTGGCAAGAGTATCCCGCTCGTATCCCTTCGGATCACTAGAGTGTGCAGGCACAAAATCCTGGACGGTGTTCCGAGCACCATATCTCGGGGTTTCCCGACTATGATTTCGAAGGGCGACATCTCCATGGAGATGTGTTGGGTTGGCAGTTGAACTGACGATGTGATATTACAGCCAGTAGGATAGGCATTCATCATGTGCATCTTCTATCTATTTGTATGCTTTGCCGACTTGTAATTGCTTGCCTATTTGTATAACATGTCTAATTGCCTACTTAAATTACTTGATATATATGTCTATACTTGTGTTTTACTTGCATTGAACTTAATTGTGCTTTCTACTGGGATTGAGGAGGCTCGGAAGGCGGTGACGATGAGATCGCATGGAGGATAGGTTGGTGAAGGCTGTGGGACAGCGGAGAACTGTTAGATTAGAAAATCCTTTAAGTTAGAATACCCTTTATCATGTTAATGTTTAATTTATTCTTTAATGTTTTAGTCATGCTTTAAGATGAATCTTGTGATGGATATGAAGTTCTAGGATTGCCTCTGGCATCCTGGAGTCTTATATCTTACATCACTAGGCACTGTTACTATACTAAGAACCTTCGGTTCTTATACCATATTTCTGTTGTTGTTTTTTAGATGCAGGTCGCAACCCACCTCGGTGAGTTGTTTGGATGGTGACAGAAGCGGAGGATCCTTATCTGTTTTGGATGTCTTTTGATTATTTTGTTTATATCTCTCACTTTTGTATTTACTTTTGCCTAGAGGCTTATTTTGAGAGAAAACTTGTATAAGCTGTTTTAACTTCCAAACTTCTGTATCGTCTGTATATGTAGCTAGCCGGCTTAAACTCTGCGAGCCGTGGCTAGATTCTTATGTTATTATACTCTTATCTTTTGTTATAGTATATCTGTTTCTTGTGCGTTAAGTTTGTAGCTTTGTGTGTACGTTTTGCGCTTTTTAAATCCTATTTTTGAGCTATATCCTTTATCGGGCTTCTAGAATATATTATTTCTTTCTATATATTATATGTATGAGCTTAGAACTGTCGTAACCTTTGATTAACCTTTGCTTTACGACGCGAGGTAAGGCTTAGGGTAATTAGGGTGTTACAAAAGACAATTAGTAAAAAATTCATCTTTCATCTTGTTTCTGAGTTATTCTTCACAATATTCATAGCTGAAAAAAATCTCTCAGTTGTAGCACTTAAAACAGCGAGAATTAATACCAAATGAATCAAGAAAGACGATCACAAGAAGAAAAAGAATCCACTTTATGGGATTTGAAAAATTTTGTTTAATTAAAAAATATTAGTAATAATATCTTTTTCAAAATTTTTTAATATTGTTACTTACGTTTTAGATATTAAAAATCAGTAATATTTAGGTTGGACTAAACTTTTATATTTATACTAAATTAAATACTAAATATATTTTAAAAATAATAAATCATACTTAATAATTTATTATTATTAATTTTTTTTTAAAAAAAAGTTAAGGGTGAAAGCCTCCACTCACCCCCGAAGTTCGTCCCTGTAATACCACCTAATGCCTAGTTCTAATAAGATTTTGTTTGCATCTTTTCTGTCAGTAGAAAAATATGATCAACATATTTTTAAAAAATTAAAATCTTTAGCCGTGTTGTCCTCCCTAATAAAAAAGGGCAAACTATGGTGTAACAGATTTTTTTACCAAATTTTTTATTTTTTTTTATCTTTTATTATATTTAATTTTTACTGTTAGATGAGATGAGATGATATTACTGTAACTTTGTAGTATCTATCAATCTTTTGTTTAAGATAAATAATTTTTGTCTTAATTTGAATATAATTTAAACTCTCCAAAAAAATTAAGATGGATTATAAATAGAAGAATATAGAGATGATTAAATTTTAGATAAAAATTAAAAGATATAAATTAAAGCACATCAAGGTGTGATCAACATAAAAATAACAAGTTAAAATTGTGTATAACAGAAAAGCTAATAAAAAACCTTATAGAATGACTTAACTCAACTATCACTATTTTTAATCGTATTTAAATTGAAAATGATTTAATTTAAAAATAATAAACTATCTAGGAGTGAAGCTAAGTTTTTTTTTTTCGTGAAATCAAATATTTATAAAAATAAATTAAAAAATAATTTAATTTAATATAATGAATATTGCATTTTATTTTTAAATTTATACATTTAAATAACTATTTCATATATTTTACTTCTACGATTCGATATTTATATAAATTTTTTTTAAGCTGTGCACAAAAATTAAACCTTAAAAAAAATCACCTAAATAAAATAAATTGACATTAATATTCATAAATCTTGGTTACAAATTTTTTTTATTAAATTTTTTATGCAAAACATCCTAAAATACAATTATTTAGTAGGTAAATCATTAGAGTAGTAAATTATAGAGAATACGGATAATAATTATCTAAGCACATACTAAATCCTGACAGCCGACGACCTGTACTCATTTAGTTGAACTACAATGTGATAAATGGTAGCATGTTTCAGAAATTTAATAGGACATGAGTAGTGAATTCTTAGATTTTGTAATTAATGTAACTGAAATAACGAGTCAAACAAAAATAAAGAGTACATTTAACAAACAAATTCAACTAAAACAAGTAAGCATGTATGACTAAGGCTAGCACTTGCATAAATTAAGGAGAGAATACACTTGTGCGTTGGTTTACTCTTTTAAATAGACTATGGGAATAACACGGTATTAAAATTTTATAGTGTATTATTCCATGATATTAAAGTGAGATAATATGATATTAAATTTAGGCTGACTTTGGCCCATTGATTTACAATAGTTCAAAAACATTTTGACGATAATATTATTAGATTTTTCAAAAACTAAGAGGTTTATTTGGTGTTATATAAATCATAAATTCGACAATAATATTATTAGCATGTTAATTTTTTTTTTTGAACAAGTGAGCTCAATACATAAAGTGGAGCGACAAAGTTACAAACAAAGTCTCAAACATAAAAAACAACCAATCAAAACCTGAAAACAATCCCTAGTGTTATCTCCGACAATGCTATCAATAATCAAAAGGATCCAAACTACACCATTCTCTGTAGCTGGTCAAAGATATGAGAAATACCTCTTTCACTCCGGTTTTCTTGTTATTAAAGATCCGCCTATTCCTCTCTAGTCATGCATTCCAAATAACTCTCGGTCCACCTTTTAATTGAATTTTCGGAAAATTTTCAAGCCATTTTACACTCAATAGAACTCTATCAATACGACTGCAGGAGCGGCCTCTGAACCAAGTAAATTTTTTATTATTCAACGGTAGGTCCACTAACTGCATATCTTGAACCCAATCCTTGAACTCTTTTGCCGATACTGTAACCTGTCCTGACCTTTCCTCTTCAATCTGTATAACCTCATTAAAGTCTCTCATATAACATATCAGATCTCGATCTAACCCAGCTACAAAACTCAGTTTCTCCCACACAGCCAGTTTCTCCAATTTAGTATGAGCACCATATAATAAATAGAACGTACAATTGAACTCATTTTTTAATAGTACTCCTTTAACACATAACCATCTTTCTCCTTTGTAATAATTATTTATTTTAAATTGCATGTCATCCCACATTGATAATAGACCCCCGAATGTGCCTGCTGACTCTACAAACTCCCACCCTACAGCATCGCTCCCCCAAATACGCACTACATCAAACTTAGTCACAACTTACATCTTAGTTTCAACCAACCCTAACATATTCATTTTTGCTTCTTTTTTAGTTCTTTCACCATACTCAATTTTTCAACACCCCCTAACCCCTTAACAATTCAAGAACTAAAAATCATTTTAAAACTATTTTATACACCTTTTTGAGATTTTTTGGTCTGCATCTTCATGCCTTTTCTTTCTGCTTTACTAATCTCCTCTTCTGAGCTAAAGCCTCATTCTGTTCTTGAAGAATTGCCATGATATCATCTTCATTGTTGTACTGCACGGCTCCTGATTCAATAGCCAGCTCCCACGTCTTTCTATTTTCCAGCATCTGCTCCTCTTGTTCCAGATCCTTACCATCACTGTTCCCCAGATTTTCAACACTAATGTCCCCGGCACTCCCAGCCCTGATACTGCCTTTATCAACCCCCGCACCATTCAAAGTTAAACCATCTACAGGTGCGTCATCTCCACCTATAACAGGACTAACTTTCGGATCAACAGCATTTTTCCGAGGCACTAGACAATGCACCGCCGCTTCCATGTCAACATCGCCATCCATGGAAGAACGTAACCCCATCATTGCTGGCGTTGAGTGATACCCTGACGAAGACACAATATCCAATGGGGTGTACCTCCGGTTGAAGATCGCAGGCAGCATACACCGCTACAGGCCCAACGGCACCGTCTCCTCCACTAGTCTGTCGCTCCTCGCTGGCTACGAGCTTTTCCAAGTTTCAGTGATCTGTTACGGCATCACACCCTGAGATCTCCCCTTCAACTTGATAATGAACCGCGGTGCATAACCCAGGACTCGGAGCAGCTTCGATCCAGTCAACCCTCGCCCGACTCGGATTCACCAGCCCACCTCCTATAACCGCATCAGCATGAATGTTAGCATGATCTGGGCTTTCAATTAAGGAAAAAAAGTCCAAGCTCTCTCCTTTGGTACACCTGTTACAATAAACTTTTTTGGGCCTACTAAGAAGCCTGCTTTAGGTTTCTTTTTTTCTCCAACAATCCTTATTCTTCAGCCCATCATTATTATAATCATAGCTAATTATTTTTTCTGATTCAGCATCATTAATCATCAAATCATTATATCCCATAAAATTCTCACTGCCCTCTAAAACAGGATCATCCGTTTTTCTTGCTGTACGAATTTGAATTAAATTGCAATTACTCCATTTATTCAAAATATCCTCTGAAATTACTATTCTACCCTTATCCGTTTCTTCCTCCCTTGGCACCACCATCACCAACTCAGCCACCGGATCTCTACCTTCCACTTGTACTATGGTGCTCGAACTGCTAGCAACCATCTCGCAAGCGGAGATAAGGATTACCTACCTCTTCAATCTTGCACTCCATTCCATAACTCTCATGACCAACCTCTTTAACCAAGACATCGAATCCGCTAGTACCAATTGTGACGTGAATTCACTTGTTGATGATGTCCATGATACATTATCTATTTGCACCCGTCCCACACTGAATGAGAGGCATGATTCCGTGGCTTTGTCACATCTAATTACTTCTCCCCATTGGCTTCCTATTATTCTGAATGTCTTCGCTGACCATGTATGCAGAGGAACACCAAAGCATTCTAACCATACCCTTCGAGTTTCAGTGCGCACCTCCTCATCCCATCTCCATACGCTGTGAAAAATTTGTAGTAGGTTGTTCATTTTGAATGTGTAAGCTTCTTCTACACTCAAGACACTATCAAAAGTCATGAGTGCCTTGTAGGCTCCTAGTTCTCGTACTTGTACAAGTTGAGAAAAATTCTTCCCAATCATATACTTCAAAGAAGAAAAGTCTATAGCCTTTGTCGTCCCGCCTATTAGACTCCTCTTTAACCAGTCCAGATTCTCTTTTGCCACCGGAATTTCCATCTTCTTCGTCCACCCATTGCCATGTGGATCCTCTTTTTTTCCTTCCTTCCTCGTCTCTTCCACATTCTTCCTCGGGACTCTTGTACTTTCCTCATGTTGAGTTTGAATCTTGACACTATTTTAGACGTCACCCGCCTCATGAATTCTCTTCCTATTCTCCCTTTCATTCGTGCATCGATACCTAGCTTCTCCGACTGAAATAACCTTCCCTCGTAACCTCGTTCTATTCATCTCCGCAATAGCCTTCAACGCTCCACCTTTATACCGGATGAACGCAAACACGTAAGTATTACCATTTTTTTTGTTTTCGTGAGAGATAGATATCATTTATACGTCCAGTCCAGTTGAACAAGTGGTACAACTCCCTTTTTGATATATCTACAGGAAGATAATCTACAAAAATAGAGAACGATTCGTTTTCCAAACGACAGTACTCTTCTCGATTCCAAACCCTCATATCTCTACTAAATTGCCTAATTCTACCCCTCCCGGTGTTTCCCACCCATTTTGGCCCTCTTCCCTCTTGCTCTCTCATTCTCTCATTATTCTCTCTAAGGGGAATAGATGTTATTGATCTGAGTTATATTATGTTAGCATGTTAATTTATTAATATCTTTTTTTAGTAAACTCCATTATTAATTAAGTGTAGCAGTAATTCTAAATAACTAAATATTTTATATAATCAAGTTCAACTAAATCGCATTTTTCTCTTCGTTTTTTTCTATCTTTTTCGTCTTCCATATCAGTCCTTTTTTCTTTCTTACTTGATTGTTTCTCTTTTTTTTTTTCTTCTTCTTCCTTCTCCTCATTCATTGTTGTTCGTCATCATCGTTATTGTTGTTGTCATTATTGGCATTGTTTTCTTTTTATATATTTTTTTATTCTTATTCATCTTCTTTATTTATTTTTTTGTTTGTGTATTTTAAAATTTTTATGAAGAAGAAGAATAAAAAAGAAAAATAAAATACAAAAATAACAATAAAAAAGAAGAACACCGACATTTTTTTACATAAAATAGAAATGAAATAAAAATGACATCGATATTTGTTATATAAAACAAAAAATATTATCACAATAAACACAAAATTTGAATTTATCTTTATATCATATTGCAAAATAATTTATTGCTTAAGATTTAGAAGTATACAATTTAATTAATTTTGTTTAGATGAAATTCTTTATTTTTGAAGTAACTAAAATATAAGAAGATACAGGAAAAAATTTGTATCAATAACAAAAACATAAAAAAAGAAGAAGAACATGTTTGGAGAAAGAAAAAGTAGATAAAATATGAAAAAAAGAAGTAAATGAATAAAATATGTTGGCAAAAATTTGGTGTCATGTTTTAGAAATTTCGATAATATTTTTAAGAAATTTTGGTGCTATTATTTTTGTTTTTGATGATTTTTAATTAATTAAGAAATTTTTTATGTTACCGCTAAAAAATTTTAGTGTCAAAATTCATAAATTTCTTGTGTCAAACTTATCGAATTTTGGTATTATTTTTATGATAAATTTAGTACAATTTAAAATTTTTCTTTTCCTCTTTTTCATCCTCGTCGTCATCTTATATTTTTCTTTATTTTCTCTTTTTTATTTTTTTATTATTTTTTTATTTTTATTATTTTAATAAAAAAAAATACTACAATAATATCATAAGGAGAAGGAAAAAAAATACCACAACAATAATAAAAGAATAACGAAAAAATATACACACAAAAAAGACACAAAAATAATATATATGATTCACGCTCACTTTACAAGATTAATAATATTTTTTATAAGATGATAGTTATAATTTTATTTAATAGGGTAAAGTATACTTTTTGTCCCTGAAGTTTGCTAAAAGTTTCAAAAATATCCCTAAGTTTTGATTTGTTTTAATTTTGTCCCTTAAATTTTTGATTTGCATCAATTTTACCCTTATTACTAATTTTTTGATAATTAATATTTTTCTTTCCAAATATACCCCTCCCTTATACCTATCATCATCATCATCATCGTCGTCACAACCCTCTGTCTCTCTTTCTTTTTCTTTTTTCATCCTCACCGTCATCTCCACCACCATCATCATTATTGAGTAACCACTGTCAACCTCCTCCTTCATCGTCGTCGGCCAAACCCCTCATTCTCCTTCTTTCTCCTTTCTTCTCCGACTCTTCATCTCCATCACCAAAATCTTCGTTGAGCCCCAATCTTCGATGGCCACCATCTTTTTTCTTCTTTTTCGCACAAACCCAGCAACAACGAAGCCATCGCTCTTCTTCCTTCTCTGTTAGCAAACCCAGCCTCATTAATTATTAGTACTAGTTGGGTCAATACCTTTTTTTTTGTTTCCAGATTTCACACAAAGCAAAGCAAAATCCTTTTGCTGCCACACCAACCTGAAACCTTGACCCCAACAACAAAGTTTCTTTCTTTTAATGTTACTCGTACTATACCTCATTGAAAAATTAATAACACAAAAAATAAATGACAAAGAACCAAACATGATCCATTTCAACACACTTCTTCTCATTTCTCAAAATGCCAACATCCAAAACAAACAAATTTATCATCATGACCATGATCATACTCCAACCTCCTCCGCTCTCCCAAAAAAAATTAAAAAATTAAAAAAAGAGAGAAAATAAGAAGAAGAGGAAGATGAGAGAAAAGACATGAAATGTATAAAAGATAAACTTCATTGTTGGGCAAAAATGTATGCTTTTTGAAATTTCAATGAATATATTGAGGGTGAAAAATGGTAAGAGCATTGCTAGAGGGATCCTTGCGAGAAGAGCTCCTCCAAAAACCGGTTCTATAGAACCTATCCCACATCTCATTCTTTGTTTGCTAACAGAGAAGGAGGAAAAGCGATGGCTTCATTGTGTCTGGGTTTGCGCGAAGAAGAAGAAAAAGGGTGGTGGTTATTGAAGATTGGGGCTCAACGGAGATGGAGAGCCGGAGAAAAAAAGAGAAAGAAGGAGAATGACGGGTTTGGCCGGCGACGATGAAGGAGAAGGTTGACAGTGGTTGCTCAATAATAATGATGGTGGTGGAGAGGACGGTGAAGATAAAAAGAGAAAAAGAAAGAGAGACAGAGGATTGGATGATGATGATGATAGGTATAAGGGAGGGGTATATTTAGAAAGAAAAATATTAATTATAAAAAAATTAGTAATAAGGGTAAAATTGATGCAAATCGAAAACTTGAGGGACAAAATTGAAACAAATCAAAACTTAAGGAATATTTTTGAAACTTTTAGCAAACTTCAGGAACAAAAAGTATACTTTACCCTATTTAATATAATCATATTTCAACTCGTACATAAAATAAAGAGAAAATATAAAGTTATGTATTATTTTTTGGCCCACTTACAAAACTTTTGTTTTTTTTTTCAGGATTTCTAAATCTAATGTCAGTTTAAGCCAACGCTAATTCCTGCGCATGCAATATAAAAAAAGGACAATTCACATAAATAAATTGTTTCACCTTCAAAATTACGTAAATACATTGTTTTCAAAACGAAGACGCAAATGCATTGTTTCATATATTTATGGAAATTGCTACTGGCAGTCGTGGCTTACACAAATACAGAATCCGCTGCTGCCAACCACGGATTACGTTGAGTTGTGGCAGCATGGCTGTTGCCTGTCGCAGTTTCTGCATGATTATGGTTGGTCATAAATCGCTGCTGCCAGTAGCGGTTTATGTGCATTGGGACACGTGTGTAAACTGCTGGAGGCAGCAGCGGTTTACGTTGAGTATGAAAACAAATAGTAAAACTAATTTTTATCTAAAAAATAATTACAAAATAAATAATTAATGGTATATACTATTTAAATAATATCATAAATAAAAATTTTAATTTATCATTTCACAATATAATTTAAAAAATATAAATATGCATGTAATAAATTTTTTATTTGTATTTATTATTAAAAGTGAGACTAAATTACAAATAAAAAAATACAGTAGTACTCAAAGTATTAAATTATATAAACCAAGACTAATTTTTTTTATTCTCATCTCTTTTAAAATTTATAAATAATAAAATAATTTATTTTTAGTCAAAAGTTCATGAGTTTTAAAAGGGATGAAGATAAAAAAAAGAAATGAAGATAAAAAAATTATTTTATAGAAAAATGTATGCTTTAGTGAATTTTTTACTAAAAATAAATTATTTTATCATTCATGAGTTTTAAAAGGGATGAAGATAAAAAAAATTAGTCTTAGTTTATATATTTGAGTACTTTGTGAGTATTCACTCTTTAAAAGGGATGAAAATAAAAAAAATTAGTCTTAGTCTTTAGTTTATTTTATTCAGGAGTATTAAATTAAACTATTTTTTAGTTTATTTTTACAAATATATATTTGATATCATGAAAAAAAAATTTAATCTTATTCTAAATAGTTTATTATTTTTAAATTAAATCATTTTTAATTTAAACATTTGATTTACAATGCTTCGAAAAGATTTTCACAATAACATTATTAGGTTTTTTTTATAAATTGAAAGGTTTATTTGCTGTCATATAAATCATAAATCCAACAATAATATTATTAGCATGTTAATCCATTAATATCTTTTTTTATAGTGAACTCCACTATTAATTAAGTGTAGTAGTAATTCTAAACAATCAAGCATTTTATATAATCAAGTCCAACCTAATCGAAATATATCCGCATCTTTTTTTTCTTTGCTTTCTTTTTTTCTATCTTTTTCGTTTTTCTCATCATTTTTTTTTTCAGTTGACTGTTTTTTTTTCCTCCTCCTCTTTCTTTTCCTTATTCTTCGTCGTCGTCATTGTTGTTGTCATTACTTGCATTATTTTTTTCTTATACTTTTTTCTATTCTTATTTATCTTTTTTATTTATTTTTTTGTTTGTGTATTTTAAAATTTTTATGAAGGAAAAAAGTAAAAAAAATACAAAAATTGACAATAAAAAAGAAGAAGAAAAGGAGACATTTTTATATAAAACACAGAAATAAAATAGCAATGATATCGAAATTTGTTATATAAAACAAAAAATGTTACCACAATAAACACAAAATTTGAATTTCCCTTCTCATCATATTACAAGACAATTTGTTATTTAGAATTTAAAAGTATACAATTCAATTAATTTTGTTTAGTTAAAATTTTTATTTTTTGAAGTAATTAAAATATAAGAAGATAAAAAAAAATTTGTATCAATAACAGAAACATGAAAAAAAAGAACATGTTTGAAGAAAGAAAAAAAAGATAAAATATGAAAAAAAGAAGTGGAAGAATGGGAGAAATTTGATGTCATGTTTAAAAATTTTCGATGATATTTTTAAGAAATTTCAGTGCTATTTTAAATTAAACTATTTTTTAATTTATTTTTGCAAATATTTTTTATTTCATGAAAAAGAAATTTAACCTTAATCTAAATAGTCTATTATTTTTAAATTAAATCATTTTTAATTTAAATATTATTAAAAGTAGTAATAGTTGATTTAAGTTATTCCGTCAGAATTTTTATTAACTTTTCTGTTATACAAAAACTTAAATTTATATACCTCATTTTTATACATTATCTCTTATATTGATCACACATTGATATCTTCTAATTTATCTTTTAATTTTTATCTAAAACTTGATCATTTTTATCTAATCTTATTTACGTACATATATATTCCATCTTCTTCCGAGAGTTTAAAATGTTCTTTATCTTAAACAAAAGATAGATAAATACAATATAAGATAAGAGAAACAATTCTAGCAGAAGTCCTTGCGTGAATCATGTATAAAATAACATAGTCTTTGCTTCTTTCCTACAAACCTAACACTAGTCTTTTCTCTTCTCTTCTCTTCTATCTCTCCCTCATCATCAGCAGTTTTTTTTTTCTTCTCCCTTGTTAGCAACTCAAAGTGTTGTGTTTCATTCCACTCACTGATCAAATACAACAATGGCCGGTGGACTCATTGGAAAGGGCTCTGCCAACGGGAAGCAATATCCGGAAAAACTCACTTTTCGGGTTTTTGTGACGTGTATGGTTGCTGCATTTGGAGGACTAATTTTTGGATATGATCTTGGCATCTCAGGTGGAGTTACATCGATGGATCCTTTTATGAAAAAATTTTTCCCAGACGTGTATGCAAAGGAGATGAACATGAAGCCATCTGACAATCAGTATTGTAGGTTTGACAGCCAGGTTTTGACACTCTTTACATCCTCCCTATATCTGGCTGCTCTCGTGGCATCACTCTGTGCGTCTTCCATCACTCGAATCTTTGGAAGGCGTCTTACCATGTTGTCCGACGGTATTCTGTTTCTCGTGGGTGCTGGTTTCAATGCGTTTGCTCAGAAAGTATGGATGCTCATTGTTGGTCGCATGTTGCTTGGCTTCGGAATTGGATGTGCCAATCAGTCTGTTCCAATCTATGTGTCGGAGGTTGCTCCTTACAAATAAAGAGGAGCCCTTAACATGATGTTCCAATTGGCCATCACCATTGGCATCTTTGTCGCCAACGTTCTCAACTATTTCTTCGCCAAGATGAAGAACGGTGAAGGCTGGCGCTACAGCTTGGGTTTCGCGGCTGTCCCCGCCGTGATGATCGTCATCGGCGCAATCTTTCTCCCCGACTCGCCGAGCTCCTTGATCAAGTGTGGCAAAGATGAGAAAGCCAAGCAAGAGCTGATCAAGATTAGAGGAACCAGTGACGTGGAGGAAGAGTTCAAGGATCTTGTTGAGGCGAGTCAATTGTCAGTGGCAGTGAATCACCCATGGGCCACTCTGTTGAAGAGGCATTATAGGCCTTAGCTCGTGATGACCATAACCATTCCTTTCTTCTAGCAGCTCATCGGCATGAATGTGATTACTTTCTATGCTCCTGTTTTGTTCAGAACCATTGGCTTTGGTAGCAATGCTTCCCTTATATCTTCCATGATCACCGATGGCTTTAATGCGCTTGCTACCTTTGTTTCAATCTTTACTGTTGACAAAGTTAGAAGGCGCAAGCTCTTTCTCGAAGGTGGTGCTCAGATGTTTATCTGTCAGGTACATTTTTTACTCATTTATATTTTTAATTATTAGTTTGTCTGCATTATTGTTGAATTTGTTATATATAATGGATGGATGCAGATTGTGATAACCGTCGCTATAGCAAGCAAATTTGGAGTAGATGGAAACCCAGGAACGTTGCCAAAATGGTATGCGTTCCTTGTGGTGGGATTTATATGCATCTATGTGATGGGATTTGCATGGTCATGGGGTCCTCTTGGATGGTTGGTTCCTAGCGAGATATTTCCCCTTGAAGTCAGATCTGCAGCTCAGAGTATCAATGTGTCTGTTAATATGATTTTCACTTTTGCGATTGCTCAAGTATTCACCTCCATGCTCTGCCATATGAAATTTGGCCTCTTCATCTTCTTTGCTGTTTTTGTTTTGGTTATGAGCTGCTTTATCCATAAGTTTCTTCCGGAGACTAAGGGAGTTCCCATCGAAGAGATGTCTGTTGTGTGGCAAAATCATTCTTATTGGAAGAAATTTGTCAAGTCTGCAAGTGAAGAAGCTAAAGCCAAGGTGGATAACTCATGTTGATTAAATCCTTCCAAGAGAGTTTCAATTTTAACTAGGAACCAAAAGTGGTCTAGAGTTTACAGTTTTTTAAGGTTTCGTTTTTATTTTAATAAACAATTTACTTGTTATTAAGTTTTGTTTAGAATTTGGTTTAGTGGAATACATTTTATTTTGTTCTTCTTTGAATTTTTATAGTTTTTCTTAGTGAAATTATTAAATGTTCTTATTAGACAACTTCATATCTTAGTTTATTATTTACTTTCCAGTACTAATGAAAATGAATAACAGAAAAATTATAAATGTTCAGTTTTTACTTTCTAGAATTTGAAAGAATCCATTGTAGTTTCAAGTTTTAAATTTAATGAACAAATAAATAAATCCATTCCTAGGTATCCAGCCAGAAAAAAAAACTGTTCTTGAACTAGCGCTGCGTCAGTCTCATATAGGTAAGAAGTAACATAATATGAATAAATTAAGACTTAACGAGTATAGATAACAGAAAGTGCAATGTCGTCTCCAACAAGATGTGTGCGTATTGGTCTGCGACTTTGCGAGTTGATTGCCGTGGTGGTATCAGTGTATTAGAGGTGCATCTTGCATGGGTGATGCCAAACAGGGTTCTTTATTTTTACCTTTTATTTTCTTGGTCATGTTTTCACCATTATGTAGAAATTCATCACTCATCAAATAAACATGAAACAAAATTTGGTACCAAATGGGGAGACATTCATATTACGTCTTGCCTCAAACTTCGGTTAAAGAAAACTCAAAATGCATCATCCTAATCCTATGACCACTGGTGAATAAAATGCCCAGTGCGAAACACTACCTAATGCAATCAAACACCATTCTATCATTCTAAACTCATCGCATTGATTTTACCAAACCAGACAAATAAATTTTAATGGAATATTTGAACATCCTGAGTGGAGTGCATCCAGATCCATTTTTCATTAAATAAATAGGTCACTAAATTGCTGGTTACCTATTAGGGAAAAATTTGAACATTATGAGGGTGTATTCAAGAAGCAAAGTGACAGCTACATTAAGTCATCCAAAATTAGTATGCTTTGTAGAGTGCTCTACACCAGCTCCGACACTGCTAGTTCAAAGGAAATGAGATTCTTGCGATAAGAAAAACAATTCAACTAGGTATCCTTTAAATTTGTAACAATGCGATTTCGAAGTCATTATTTGGGTATAACTATCATGGTGCAATCCTAAGAGGGTTACCAAGATAAAATGATGTCTTGCGGATGTTATTCAGGCTATAGAAGAGCATTACTACAAGCTCCAATCCAACTCCAAAGCCACGGTGTGTTGGTGCACCATATCTGAATCATCAACAAAGAAATTAGTTTATTAAAATGATATTTACTGATGTATGGAGACAATAGCTGCTAGAGTTACACAAAGAAACAATGAATATGGCAAGATGAACCGAGTAAGGGGCCATGAAGAATGCCTGAAATAATAAATGTATGTAGGTATCGTCTTGACATCAATGCTGCAAGACTCAGCCTGTTTTTCAACATTTCTGCATTGTGGACACACTGAGCTCCTGAAATGATCTCCTCATCTAAGGGGCAAGCAACACATAACATTGAATAAAAACAGTAACAAACTCTAAACTTATCTGGAAATAACTATATGAAAAAATAATGATGGCTACGAAAAATACTTGCATGCTCCAAGACAATTATATACATTTATTTTCATTTATAATGTTTAAAAACTATATAAAATATCAAGAATAAGTGGCAATTAATGTTTCTAGAACACATATTAAATGCGTTCCAGGAAGTTTACAAGTGTTCTCTTACAGGTACAGTATAGATGAAAAGTTCAATGAAATCATTTTTAGGACCAATGCAATTTATGACAAAATCTCTTATCGCTTAAGACATCAGATGAATTGGAATATTGTGAATTACCATAGCAAGACCTTGTGTAAAATGGCCTTACAGCCAAGGGGTACCAGTAAAGGATATAGAACTCCGTGCCATACCTATAAACAAAAATTAGAACAAGTTAATCCAAAAATAATAGGTCATGAAAAAGTAAATAAAATATTACACTTCTTTGCTGTGTGTGTAAGAGAGAGAGAGAGAGAGAGAGAGAGAGTTACTTCTCTAAAACTAGCTGCCCCAACTTACTTTCAGCTTCAGTATTCAAGTCACCAAAAGGTTCAATCTCTACTCCAGCATCCTGTGAAGCAAAATTAAAAATTATTAGTATATGCAAGACATACCATTTTCTAATATTCTTACTAGTGAAGATAAACAAAATTCTGAGTGTTGAGGTCAATGATTCAATAGTTGCAAAGAAAATCGAGAACCATCTATAAGAGGAAAAATAGAGGGGAAGCCTCAGCATCAATGAAGCACCCCTTACAACAGAACGCAAGGAACCTAATTAGGCATCAAGACAATAATTTCATCCTTTTTGGGACTATAAATCCATTTCAACTTGCAAGCACACAAGATTATGATATGGACTGAGAATGAGGATACTAAGGACATTTTTAAGCGTACCTTGAGCATCTGAACCCTTTCTTCATATGTAAGCTGCAGAGTCTGACGAAGATACTGCATATTAACCGGGATATATCAGATCATGAATAAGATCATATAAGCCTTTTAAGCATTGCATTCATTTGTATTCACATTTTTCAACGGTAGTTCATAGCATAACAAATACAACATAGTATAGTTAACAATATTTACTCTTTTTTTACGGAGAAAGAATTTTGTTAGATTAGAAAAGAATGTTTGATATAATATAAAATACAATTTTTTTTAATAGAAGATGCTTACCTTTAAAGGTTTGTACTGGTGTGCCACTGCACAGCTTCAAGAGCCTTCTTACAATTCTGGTTCAAGCTATCAAATATTGAGACAAACAATCTATCAACTTTATCCATAATCTGCTCAAAAACTCAATATCAGTAAATCAGGTTATGTACCACAATAATTTCAAAACCATACCAAGAAACATATGCCTAAAAGTCAAATATACCTCATAATAATGCTTCTTAATCTCCATTTCAACATCAAGACCAGGAAACTCACACAGATGTCTGTGTGTGAAGGAATCCTCAGCACTAAACGCAGGACTAATCTCAAAATCACGGCCAAAATCAGCACATATTGCCATTTGCCTGTGAAGATGTGGTGATTGGATAAGGCAAGCAGGGTGCCCTTTATAGCCCAGTCTGAAAACAGCAGCTCCACCCTCACTTGACCCAGCAATCAACTTTGGAGTGTGGATTTCAACAAAGCCTACATATAATAAGAATTGTTTGAATGCTTACCCAACAATGCAATGAAAAATAATTTGATCATTCAACTTGGTATCATGGGGAAAATCTATACCTTAAATGTCGCAGTATGCATTAATTGCAGTAAATTTAAAATTTAAAGCAACCATCATCTCAACAGCATGCAATTCAAGAATGAACATGAATAAGTAAGACTCTTCAGAATAAAATTCAGATGAAATGCTTTACATTTCCAACTTGTGATTGAATGCGAGGTTCTGAGGTCAAGTACTCTAAAGTTCAAACGTGTATCCTGATTAACACGAACAAGTTGTTCACCAGCCTGCATTCATTAACAAAATTAGTTAACCAATGGATGAAAAGAAATGAAGTAAAAGATAAGCTCCTGCAAACAAATCACCGAAAGAAGGAGTCAATCAGGTTGACAAAGACCCAGACACCTCCAATCAATGTAAGTGAAGTGTCTTCTCAATTTCAGCTTCACTTCGAGCAGCATTCTCGAGATTAATTGGTAGAGTTGGAAGGGCCCTGCTAACACAATACAACTTATTAACAGATTGTTATTTATTTACTGTAGGCAGTTAGTTAGCCTTATTTAGAGAAGAATCTTTTCCATTAGATTAGGGGTTTGTTAGTTTGTTAGCCTAGTCTGTTAGTTTGTTAGACTGATGTGTGTATGTATATATATTCCACCCAAAGCTAATAGATATGCAGCAGAAAATCATTTTTCAGTATCAATTTTGGTTTCAACATGGTATCAGAAGAATTTCTCATACTTCTCTGCGTTCTTCTCTGATCTTCTTCCCTCTTTCTCGAACCTTCTTTTCCCCTTTCACTTTCCCTCTCTTCTCAAACCTTCTTCTATTTCTTCTCTTCTCTCCAACCTTCAATTTTCTTTCTGCAATGGCAGCGATCGATGAAGCCGATCCTTTTCTGCTCCATTCCTCCGATCAACCAAACCTTGCCTTGGTCTCGCAAGTGCTCACCGGTGACAATTATCCTTCATGGAAGAGATCGATGGAAATGGGGCTCAATGGCAAAAACAAACTTGGATTCGTTGACGGCACGATTCCGCCGCCTGAGGAAGGTGCGTCTCACTCTTCCAAGCTGCGCTGGCGTCGTCTGAACGACATCGTCAGCACCTGGATTCTCAACTCTGTCTCCAAGGAGATCGCATCGAGCTTGATCTTTGCTGGTTCTGCTCATGAGATTTGGATAGATCTAGGTCACCGATTTTAGCAAAAGAACGGTCCTCGAATCTATGAACTGCGAAAAGAGTTAATCAATCTGAAGCAGGATTCTCTCTCTGTCACTCAGTTTTTTACTAAGCTGAAGTGTGTGTGGGAGGAATTATGCCATTTTCGACCTTCAGTACACTGTAATTGTGGTGGTGCTCGTGAATTTTTAGCTCATGCTGATGAGGAATATGTTCTTGTCTTCTTGATGGGGTTGAATGATGTGTACCATCAAGTTAGGAGCCAAATTCTGTTGATGAAGCCTTTGCCTAGCATCTCTGAAGTTTTCTCGCTAATCGTTCAAGAAGAGCGGCAACGAGGACTGACTCTTGCTCCTCCAACAAGCAATGAGACGCAACTGGCTTTTGCCGTGAAGAACACACAGTATAACTCCAAGATCCGTCCAGGGAAGAAAGATAAGCCGCTCTGTGCTCACTGCGGTTTACTCGGCCACACCAAGGATAAATGCTACAAGTTACATAGTTATCCACCTAATTACAAGAAGCAAAGTCCAGCCATAGTTCGGGTCAATCACGTGGACACAAGTCAGGACATTCCTCTTCAACTCACTTCTCAACAGTATCAACAATTAATATCACTCCTATCTACACAAGTTCCATCCACAATGCCCCTTATTATCACTGCTGAAGCTTCAAGCGTAGGGGAAGGTAAACTTTTCTCTGCTGCTTTAATTTCTGCACTTGGAGTTAAATCATGGATCTTAGATTCTGGCGCTACTTGTCATGTGACCTGTACTTTGGACAATTTCAAACCTTCAATTTGGTTTGCAAATAAGTTTGTGGTTTTGCCTGATCATACTCGCATACCTGTGCTTGCTTCTGGTTCTGTTTCCTTATCTCAAACCCTCACACTCACTGAAGTTTTGTATGTGCCTTCATTCAAAATTAACCTGATTTCAGTGAGTTCTTTGTTGTTAAAGTAGCATTTTTATATTCTTCTTTCTGATGTTGGTTTTCTGATTCAAGACCACTTGAACTCCAAGATGATTGGGAGAGGTGAATTGAAACACGGATTGTATGTTTACACACACACACCAGTTGTCAATGTTAATGAACCTACATGTAGTAGTGCCGATTGTGCCAATACGTTAGTCATTTTTGATTCTTGTAATGCAATAAGTGCAAAATTGTGGCAACATAGATTAGACCACATTTCTTTCCCTGTTTTGCAACATTTGCCCTTGAATTGTAATTCTTCATCTTCTAATAAAAATTTCCTTTGTGACATATGCCCTTTGTCCAAGAAAAAACGGTTGCCATTTGTTTCCAACAATAATCAGGAGTCCGAATGCTTCTCATTGATACACTGCGATACTTGGGGTCCTTATCATGTTGCTACGCATTTGGGGGAGCGATATTTTCTCACTTTGGTAGATGATCATAGTCGATATACCTGGATTTATTTGTTGAAAGCCAAATCTGAAGCTACGACTATCATTAAAGAATTTTTTGCCATGGTTCACACTCAGTTTGGGCTGTGATTAAGAAGATTCGGTCTGACAATGCACCTGAGTTATCTCTTACTGATTTCTTAAAATTAAAAGGTTCTCTTCACCAATTCAGTTGTGTTGAGCGACCACAACAAAACTCGGTGGTGGAACGGAAGCATCAACACCTTTTGAATGTGGCAAGGAGCTTGTATTATTAATCCGGTGTCCCAATTTATTTCTGGGGTGAATGTATTGCTACTGCAGCCTTTTTGATCAATAGATCTCCCTCCTCTACTCTTGGCTGGAAGTCCCCTTATCAATTACTTTACAATAAGGCACCCGCATATGAAGACTTGAAGGTGTTCGGATGCCTTGCCTATGCTTCGACTTTACCTTCCTCTAGGAACAAGTTCTCACCAAGAGCCATTCCAGCAGTTTTTCTTGGCTACCCACGAGGTTACAAAGGGTACAAACTCTATGATCTCAAGAATAGAAAGTTCTTTATTTCAAGGGATGTGATTTTTCATGAATTGAATTTTCCCTTCAAGATTGGCAGCACTTATTCTTCCTTACCTGATCCTTTTGATGATCATGTCCTTCCTAAGCCAATTGAAGTTTCCCTTAATACACCTCAACTCGTTGCTCCGGCTACACCTGTCCCTATTGTGACACAGCCACGAGCTGAGAACCCACAGCCGTTGAGAAGAAGTCAGCGACTCTATAGGGTACCTACCTATCTTACAGACTACCATTGCAATAATGTGGTGAATCCTTTGGCGATGGTGCATTTTTGTTCTTACGAGAGATTGAGTCCAGCATATAAGGATTATTGTATGCAAGTTTCCGATTTTTATGAACCCCAATTTTATCACCAAGCTGCCAAGTATCCTCAATGGCAACAGGCTATGGCTGAGGAATTACAAGCTATGGAGAATAACCGTACATGGGAGGTAGTTCCGCTTCCGATCGGAAAACATTGTATTAGTTGTCGATGGGTATATAAGGTGAAGCGCAAGCAAGATGGGTCAGTTGATAGATGCAAGGCTCGTTTAGTTGCTAGAGGAAACACTCAACAAGATGGTGTAGACTATAAGGATACTTTTTCACCCATTGCCAAACTCACCACTGTTCGTTTACTCCTTGCTATTGCTGCTGTGAAGAATTGGAAATTATTGCAGCTAGACATTAATAATGCCTTCTTGAATGGTGATCTTGATGAGGAGGTGTATATGCAACTACCTCAGGGATATGCCAGCAAGGGGGAGCAGGGGGAGAAGCTTGTATGCAAACTAAACAGGTCAATTTATGGCTTGAGACAGGCTTCGAGGAAATGGTTTACCAAGTTCTCCACTGCTTTACTTGGTGCTGGTTTCACTCAGTCCAAATCAGATTATTCTCTATTTCATAGAGGAACAGGTGATTCACTTGTTATGGTGCTTGTATATGTCGACGACATCATTGTTGCTAGTAAACTTGGTGATATGGTTGCCCAAACTCAGCAAACTTTGCAGGGTCTTTTCAAACTCAAGGTGCTTGGCCCCTTAAAGTACTTCCTTGGATTAGAGATAGCAAAATCTAAGGAAGGCATTTGTTTGTCTCAACGAAATTACACCCTTTCTTTGCTTGAAGACACTGGTTTTTCGGATTGTAAACCTGCCTCTGTACCCTTGGATCCAAACATAAAACTTACTGCCACTGATGGGGATTTGCTTGAGGATGCGGGACAATATAGGAGGTTGATTGGCAGGTTGCTTTACCTCACTATTTCAAGACCGGATATTTGCTTTGCTGTGAACAAGCTGAGCCAATACATGTCTTCTTCTCGCACTACCCATTTGGATGCTGTTTATCATGTTTTGAGGTATTTGAAGGCTGCACCTGGGCAAGGCTTGCTTTTTTCGGTTTCTTCCCCTTTATCGGTCAAGGCATATGGGGATGCTGATTGGGGAAGCTGTACCGAAACCAGACGATCCATTACCGGCTATTGCGTCTTCCTTGGCGATTCTCTAATCTCATGGAAGTTGAAAAAACAAGACACCGTTTCGAGGTCCACGGCTGAGGCAGAGTATCGAGCACTTGCCAATGTCACTGCTGAAGTTGTGTGGATTATGCGGCTGCTTCAGGACTTTGAGATACAAGTTGATCCGTCTTTCATTTTCTATGACAGCAAAGCTGCAATCCACATTGCAAAGAATCCCACCTTCCATGAGCGTACCAAGCATATCGAAATGGATTGTCACTTTGCTCGAGAACGTGTACAGGACGGTACCGTGAAGCTGGTGCATGTGAAGTCAGGACATCAGCTTGCTGATGTTTTAACAAAAGCTGTACACCTACCTTGTTTAAGAACTTGATCAGCAAGTTGGGAATCATTAACATTTTTTCACCAACTTGAGGGGGAGTATTAGCAGATTGTTATTTATTTACTGCAGGCAGTTAATTAGCCTTATTTAGAGAAGAATCTTTTCCATTAGATTAGGAGTTTGTTAGTTTGTTAGCCTAGTCTGTTAGTTTGTTAGACTGATGTGTGTATGTATATATATTCCACCCAAAGCTAATAGAGATGCAGCAGAAAATCATTTTTCAGTATCAATTTTGGTTTCAACACAACTTCCTCACTTGAACCTCCACCTATCAGCAAAATAGCTTCTCCTACGTGAATGTGAGGTAAGTGTTAAACCCTCAGCAATACAGTGACCTCCTCTGGATTATTTATTATCAATGCAAGCGATATCTTACCTTAGATCGGTTATTCTTTAAGAAGTGATGAGCTGCATTAATGTATAAATTAACTTGGTGCGCGCTCCAATTAGCTAGTCCTATCATTGTAATCAAGCAATTTTACCATCTCTATCATCAACAACGCTTCCCCTTTTCCATTCTATATTATAAACCTTACAAATATTTCTAAACCCAAAACCATTGTGTAACCAAATCCAACACAGTAGTTTTTAAGAGCTTCTTTCCAAAAACTTATGAATTAAAATTCATTTTTTTTTGTGACTGAATTAAAATTCACTTAAGAATTAGAAATTTATTTTTTGTTTTGAAACAAATAAAAATAAATGGATTATATTTTTTTAAAAAAAATTATTTTTATTTTTTATTTACATATTTAAAAGAAATCCAATTTTAAAATTAATTTTTACATTAAATAAACTTAATATGTCAAATATAAAAAATATTCCTATTTATTATTTATTATTCCAATTTTGCCCAAGGTGTTTAGTCTTTTTTTTCCTTGTTTAAAAATGATTTGAATGTGAAAAAAAAAAAAAATAAACAAGAAAAAACTTGATTGTTTATATTACTATTACACTTAACTGATAATAGAGTTTAAAAAAAAAATAGTATATTAACATATACTAAAAGTGCTTTTTTTATGGGAAATATGATGAATATATATACATTTTCGAAAACATATAGATTTATTAATTTTTTTAAAAAATAAATAAGCTTTAAAAAATTTGCAATATACCTATAATTATTTAAAAAAGAAAAACAAATAATTATAATGTTAAATTCTTAGATTTCTAATAAAATAAATTGTCCGAGGTATATATTAAATTAATTATTAGTATTAAATATAAATTAAAAAATAAAAATAAATTAAATTACATATATTTATACATAAATATATAGTAATTATTTTCTGGATACACAATATGTAGTAATTTTAAAATGAAATCAACTAATATTTAGGGTATTATTTTTATTGCAAATGGGGTGTAACAATAACTCTTTAAAATTATCTCGTTCATATAATATTATGTACTTTTTTTAATTAAATTAATTAAGTCAATTTAGTAATTAGAATAGTCAATAAATTAAACGGATATTTAAATACATAGATATAGTTTAAATTAGTCTTTTTGTAAAAGAAAATTTTACTGTGCTGATAACAAAAGTCATCATGTGATGATGGCCGTGCATGACATAGTAGAATGATGATGCGTGTATAATAGTATGTAGAAGGAAGACACCGTTTATGCTATTAACGTAGAGGTGTGGCTAGTATCCTATTTTTTATTTATAGCATAGAGATTAATTATAAATAATTAAGTTGTTATATAAAATTGGTATGTAGGTCAAGCTTTTTTTGGTGTAATATTTATTTAGTAGTCTGCAAACATTGGTAATATGACTTTATTGAAAAAAAAAAAACAGAAGTAGAATAACAACAATCAAACAACAACAACCAGAAGAACAACAACAATAATAACAATGGATAATGGAATCAGAGTAACAACAAAAGCAGAACCAGAAGCAGAAGTAAAAACAGAAGCAGGCAGAAGCAGAAACAACCAGAAGCATCAACAACAACAATGAAATAAAAGAAATAAACAGAAGGAACTAGAAGCATCAACAACAACAACAATGGAATAAGCAGAAGCAAAACACCTTCCTTTAAATCTAAAAAAATAAAGAAAAATGAATAAAAATTTAAAACAGCACTACAGGGACCTCGAGGGAGAGCAGGTGAACTGCAAATCGCGAGGGGAAGGGCTGCGACAGTGGTGGGGGAGGAGGGACTGCGGCGGTAAACTGCGAATCGCGAGGGGAGGAGAGCTGCGGTGGTGGTAGTGGATCGCCTGGAAAGGGCTGCGGCAGTGGTGGTGACGCTGCGAATTGCGATGAGAATAGCGATGCGGTGGTGGCGGGTTGCAAATCGTGACGAGGAGGGCATTGTGGTGGTCGCGGCGGTGCAAATCGCGACGAGGGCAAGGGTGTGGCGACGAGAACGGCTTCGTTCCTCTCTTCTCTTTCTCTCTTCCTCTGCTCTCTCCTCTCTTGCCATTAGTGTGAGTATGTGTTGAGGAAGAAAAGAGCAACGGCGAGGAAGCAGCAGTGGCAGTGAGGAGAAGCAGCGGCGGCGTGGAGATTCCCCACCTTCCCTTCCTCCTTCCCCCTCTTCCCTGGAAACAACACTCCCCTAATGCGAGACCTTCCCTTCCCTCTTTCTCCGTTTTTTTATTTTATATTTTTTTTAGTTAGGAGTAATTTGATAATAAAAATAAAAAATTTTGTAAAAAGGACGATTTTTAAATTAAGTTAAACCTTTGGGACCATTTTATAGCAAAAAAAAGGTTAGGGATGAAATAAATTTTTGACATCTACACTACGGGCTAAAATCAAACTTAACCCCATAATTAAACTATTAATGTTACATTAAAGAAAATTCTTGATCTGCCAACAGAATTTTTAATGTATATTTTTATTTACAATGAAAATATAGACTTGCTCGTTGGTGTGCGAAATCGTGATCGTTCCTTCCTTGGTAACGGCGCTAAAAACTCAATACGCACGTTCATGTTCTTAATTCTGTTTCACAACTTCGTACAACTAACCAGCAAGTGCACTGGGTCGTCCAAGTAATAAACCTTACGTGAGTAAGGGTCGATCCCACGGAGATTGTCGGCTTGAAGCAAGCTATGGTCACCTTGTAAATCTCAGTCAGGCGGATTCAACTGATTTTATGAATTGATAAATAAAAGATAAATAAAATATAAAATAGGATAGTGGTACTTATGTAATTCATTGGTGAGAATTTCAGATAAGCGTATAGAGATGCTTTCGTCCCTCTGACCCTCTGCTTTCCTGCTGTCTTCATCCAATCCTTCCTACTCCTTTCCATGGCAAGCTGTATGTTAGGCATCACCGTTGTCAATGGCCACCTGTCCTCTTAGTGAAAATGGTCCAATGCGCTGTCACTGCATGGCTAATCATCTGTCGGTTCTCGATCATACTGGAATGGGATCCATTGATCCTTTTGCGTCTGTCACTACGCCCAGCACTCGCGAGTTTGAAGCTCGTCACAGTCATTCAATCCCTGAATCCTACTCGGAATACCACAGACAAGGTTTATACTTTCCGGATTCTCAAGAATGACCATCCATGGGTTCTAACTTATACCACGAAGACACTAATAACTCAGACTCGGTCCCCTATATTAGATATCCAAGAGATGTCCATTCAATCTAAGGTAGAACGGAAGTGGTTGTCAGGAACGCGTTCATAAGTTGAGAATGATGATGACTGTCACGATCATCACATCCATCATATTGAAGTGCGAATGAATATCTTAGAAGTGGAATAAGTTAAATTGAATAGAAAAATAGTAGTACTTTGCATTAATCTTTGAGGAACAGCAGAGCTCCACACTTTAATCTATGGTGTGTAGAAACTCTACCGTTGAAAATACACAAGTGATAAATGTTCAGGCATGGCCGAATGGCCAGCCCTCACAACAATCTAAGATAGCATAAAACTAATCAAAGATGATCCAAAGATATAGTAAAAAGTCCTATTTATACTAAACTAGTTACTAGGGTTTACAGAAATGAGTAACTGATGCAAAAATCCACTTCTGGGGCCCACTTGGTGTGTGCTTGGGCTGAGCATTGAGCTTTACACGTGTAGAGGCTTCTCTTGGAGTTGAATGCCAGTTTGTAGCCTGTTTCTGGCGTTGAACTCCACTTTGCAACCTGTTTCTGGCGTTTGACTCCAGAATGCAGCATGGAACTGGCGTTCAATGCCAGTTTACGTCATCTATCCTTAATCAAAGTATGGACTATTATATATTGCTAGAAATCCCTGGATGTCTACTTTCCAATGCAATTAAGAGCGTGCCATTTGGAGTTCTCTAGCTCCAGAAAATCTACTTTGAGTGCAGGGAGGTCAGAATCCAACAGTATCTGTAGTCCTTCTTCAACCTCTGAATCTGAATTTTGCTCAAGTCCCTCAATTTCAGCCAGAAAATACCTGAAATCACAGAAAAACACACAAACTCATAGTAAAGTCCAGAAATGTGAATTTTAATTAAAAACTAATAAAAATATACTAAAAACTAACTAAATCACACTGAAAACTATGTAAAAACAATACCAAAAAGCGTATAAATTATCCGCTCATCACAACACCAAACTTAAATTGTTGCTTGTCCCCAAGAAACTAAAAATCAAATAGGATAAAAAGAAGAGAATATACTATAAATTCCAAAATATCAATGAAACTTAACTCCAATCAGATGAGCGGGACTTGTAGGTTTTTCCCTCTTGAATAGTTTTGGCATCTTGCTTTATCCATTGAGGTCCAGAATAATTGGCATCTATAGGAACTTAGAATTCAGATAGTGTTATTGATTCTCCTAGTTCAGTATGTTGATTCTTGAACACAGCTACTTTATGAGTCTTGGCCGTGGCCCTAAGCACTTTGTTTTCCAGTATTACCACCGGATACATAAATGCCACAGACACATAACTGGGTGAACATTTTCAAATTGTGACTCAGCTTTGCTAAAGTCCCCAATTAGAGGTGTCCAGGGTTCTTAAGCACACTCTTATTTTTGCTTTGGACCTTGACTTTAACCGCTCAGTCTCAAGTTTTCACTTGACACCTTCACGCCACAAGCACATGGTTAGGGACAGCTTGGTTTAGCCGCTTAGGCCAGGATTTTATTCCTTTAGGCCCTCCTATCCACTGATGCTCAAAGCCTTGGATCCTTTTTATTACCCTTGCCTTTTAGTTTTAAGGGCTATTGGCTTTTTGCTCTTGCCTTTTGGTTTAAAGAGCTTTTGGCTTTTTTTTTTTGCTTGCTTTTTCTTTTTCTTTTTCTCTTTTTTTTTTCGCATTTTTTTTTCTTGCAAGCTTTTGTATTCACTGCTTTTTCTTGCTTCAAGAATCATTTTTATGATTTTTCAGATTATCAAATAACATTTCTCCTTTTTCCTTATTCTTCAAGAGCCAACATATTTAACATTCAGTGAACATCAACTTTAAAAGACATATGCACTGTTCAAGCATTCATTCAGAAAACAAAAAGTATTGTCACCACATCAAAATAATTAAACTAGTTTCAAGGATGAATTCGAAACCATGTACTTCTTGTTCTTTTGTAATTAAAACAGTTTTCATTTAAGAGAGGTGATGGATTCATATTCATAACTTTAAGGCATAGACACTTAGACACTAATGATCATATGGTAAAGACACAAACATAAATAAAACATAAAGCTCAAAAATTGAAAAACAGGAAAATTAATAAACAAGAAGATTAAGGAATGAGTCCACCTTATTGAGGGCGGCGTCTTCCTCTTCTGGAAGAACTAATGGTGCTTTTGAGCTCCTCTATGTCTCTTCCTTGTCTTTGTTGCTCCTCCCTCATAGCTCTTTGATCTTCTCTAATTTCGTGGAGGATGATAGAGTGCTCTTGATGCTCCACCCTTAGTTGTCCCATGTTGGAACTTAATTCTCCTAGAGAAGTGTTGATTTGTTCCCAATAATTCTATGGAGGAAAGTGCATCCCCTGAGGCATCTCAGGGATTTCATGGTGAGGAATCTCCTCATGCTCATGTTGAGGTCCATGCTCTCTTGTTTACTCCATCCTTTTCTTAGTGATGGGCTTATCCTCTTCAATGAGGATGTCTCCCTCTATGTCAATTCCAGCCGAATTGTAGAGGTGGCAAATGAGGTGAGGAAAGGCTAACCTTGCCAAATTGGAGGACTTGTCAGCCACCTTGTAGAATTCTTGAGGTATGATCCCATGAATTTCCACTTCCTCCCCAATCATGATACTATGGATCATGATGGCCCGGTCTACAATAACTTTAGACCGGTTACTAGTAGGAATGATTGAGCGTTGAATGAACTCTAACCATCCCCTAGCCACTGGTTTGAGGTCATGCCTTCTTAGTTGAACCGGCTTGCCTCTTGAGTCAATTTTCCATTGAGCTCCTTCCTCACATATGTCTATGAGGACTTGGTCCATCCTTTGATCAAAGTTGACCCTTCTTGTGTAGCGGCGTGCGTTCTCTTCCATCATTGGCAAGTTGAACGCCAGCCTTACATTTTCCGGACTGAAATCTAAGTATTTTCCCCGAACCATAGTAAGCCAATGCTTTGGATTTGGGTTCACACTTTGATCATGGTTCCTTGTGATCCATACGTTTGCATAGAACTCTTGAACCATTAAGATTCCGACTTGTTGAATGGGGTTGGTGAGAACTTCCCAACCTCTTCTTTGGATTTCATGACGGATCTCCGGATACTCATTCTTTTTGAGTTTGAAAGGAACCTCAGGGATCACTTTCTTCTTGGCCACAACTTCATAGAAGTGGTCTTGATGGACCTTAGAGATAAATCTCTCCATCTCCCATGACTCAGAGGTGGAAGCAATTGCCTTCCCTTTCCTCTTTCTAGAGGTTTCTCTGACCTTAGGTGCCATGATTGGTTATGGAAAAACAAAAAGCTATGCTTTTACCACACCAAACTTAAAATGGTTGCTCATCCCCAAGCAAAAGAAGAAAGAAAGAAGTAGAAGAAGAAGAAAAATGGAGGAGAGGGAGAGAGAGATGGTTTCGGCCAAGGGGAAGAAGAGAGGGTTTTGTTGTGTGAAAACAAAGAGGGAATGAGGGTTTTATATAGGAGTGGGGAGGGGTTTAGGGCTCGGCCATTTAGGGTTGGGTTGGGAGGGAAATTATGTTGAATTTAAAGGTAGGTGGGGTTTTTGGGGAAGAGAGGATGGATGTGATTGGTGAAGAGGTGATGGGGAAGAGTGATTGAGTTGATTGGTGAGGGGTATTTGGGGAAGAGAGTTATAGAAAGGTGTGAAGAGGAGAGAAGAAGTATGTGGGGATCCTGTGGGGTCCACAGATCCTGAGAGAATCCTATGGGGTCCACAGATCTTGAGGTATTTGAGGATTTCTCATCCCTGCACCTTTTAGACGTGTAAAACGCCCTATATATGCAATCCTGGCGTTTAACGCCAGACTGCAGCATGTTTCTGGCGTTAAACGCCACTTCCTTGCTTGTTTTGGGCGTTCAACGCCAGTCTATAGCATGTTTCTGGCGTTGAACGCCAGTATGGTGCATATTTCTGGCGTTAAACGCTAGTCTGATGCTTGTTTCTGGCGTTTAACGCCAGCTTTCCTCTGGGTGCAATCCTGGCGTTTAAACGCCAGACTGCTGCTTGTTTCTAGTGTTTAACGCTAGTTTCATGCTTTGTTCTGGTGTTAAACGCCAGCCAGATGCTCCTTACTGGCGTTTAAACGCCAGTAAGCCCTTCCTCCAGGGTGTGCTGTTTTCAATGCTGTTTTTTTATTCTGTTTTCAATTTTTCAGTAGTTTTTGTGACTCAACATGATCATCAACCTAATAAAATATGAAATAACAAAGAGAAAATAAAATAAAAATGATTAAATAACATTGGGTTGTCTCCCAACAAGCGCTTCTTTAATGCCAACAGCTTGACAGTGAGCTCTCATGGAGCCTCACAGATAATCAGAGCAAGGTTGGGACCTCCCAACACCAAACTTAGAGTTTGGTTGTGGGGGTTCAACACCAAACTTAGAGTTTGGTTGTGGCCTCCCAACACCAAACTTAGAGTTTGACTGTGGGGGCTTTGGTTGACTCTGCAGTGAGAGAAGCTTTTCATGCTTCCTCTCCATGGTTACAGAAGAAGATCCTTGAGTTTTAAACTCAAGGTAGTTCTCATTCAGTTGAAGGACCAACTCTCCTCTGTCCACATCAATCACAGCTTTTGCTGTGGCTAGGAAGGGTCTTCCAAGGATGATGGATTCATCCTCATCCTTCCCAGTGTCTAGGATTATGAAATTGGCAGGGATGTAAAGGCCTTTAACCTTTACTAGCACGTCCTCTACTTGTCCATAACCCTGTTTTCTTGAGTTGTCTGCCATCTCTAATGAGATTCTGGCAGCTTGTGCCTCAAAGATTCCCAGTTTCTCCATTACAGAGAGGGGCATGAGGTTTATCCCTGACCCAAGGTCACATAGAGCCTTCTCAAAGGTCATGGTGCCTATGGCACAAGGTATTAAGAACTTTCCAGGATCCTATTTCTTCTGAGGCAATCTCAGTTGATCCAGATCACTCAGTTCATTGGTGAGCAAGGGAGGTTTATCTTTCCAAGTCTCATTACCAAATAATTTGGCATTCAGCTTCATGATTGCACCAAGGTACTTGGCAACTTTCTCTTCAGTAACATCTTCATTTTCTTCAGAAGAAAAATATTCATCAGAGCTTATGAATGGCATAAGGAGGTTTAATGGAATCTCTATGGTCTCCAGATGAGCCTCAGAGTCCTTTGGTTCCTCAGAGGAAAACTCCTTATTGATCTCTGGACGTCCCAGGAGGTCTTCCTCATTGGGGTTCACGTCTTCTCCCTCCCTTGTAGGTTCGGCCATGATGATCAATTCAATGGCCTTGCACTCTCCTTTTGGGTTTTCTTCTGTATTGCTTGGGAGAGTACTAGGAGGGGTTTCAGTGATCCTTTTACTCAGCTGGCCCACTTGTGCTTCCAAATTTCTAATGGAGGACCTTGTTTCATTCATGAAACTTAGAGTGGCCTTAGATAGACCAGAGACTATGTTTTCCAAGCTAGATAGGGTCTGCTCAGAACTCTCTGTCTTTTGCTGAGTGGATAATAAAAAAGGCTTGCTATTGCTAAACCTGTTTCTTCCACCATTATTAAAGCCTTGTTGAGGCTTTTGTTGATCCTTCCATGAGAGATTTGGGTGATTTCCCCATGAGGGATTATAGGTGTTTCCATAGGGTTCACCCATGTAATTCACCTCTGCTATTGCAGGGTTCTCAGGATCATAAGCTTCTTCCTCAGAAGATGCCTCTTGAGTACTGTTGGATGCAGCTTGCATTCCATTCAGACTCTGAGAAATCATATTGACTTGCTGAGTCAATATTTTGTTATGAGCCAATATGGCATTCAGAGTATCAATTTCAAGAACTCCCTTCTTCTGAGGCGTCCCATTACTTACAGGATTCCTCTCAGAAGTGTACATGAACTGGTTATTAGCAACCATGTCAATGAGTTCTTGAGCTTCTGCTGGCATTTTCTTTAGGTGAATGGATCCACCTGCAGAATGGTCCAATGACATCTTTGATAGTTCAAATAGACCATCATAGAATATATCCAGAATGGTCCATTCTGAAAGCATGTCAGAAGGACACTTTTTGGTCAGTTGCTTATATCTCTCCCAAGCTTTATAGAGGGATTCACCTTCTTTCTGTCTGAAGGTTTGAACATCCACTCTAAGCTTACTAAGCTTTTGAGGAGGAAAGAACTTGGCTAAGAAAGCCGTGACCAGCTTATCCCAAGAGTTCAGGCTATCTTTAGGTTGAGAGTCCAACCATACTCTAGCTCTGTCTCTTACAGCAAACGGGAAAAGCATAAGCCTGTAGACCTCGGGATCAACCCCATTGGTCTTAACAGTATCACAGATCTGCAAGAATTCAGTCAAGAACTGAAAAGGATCTTCAGATGGAAGTCCATGAAACTTGCAGTTCTGTTGCATCAGAGAAACTAATTGAGGTTTAAGCTCAAAATTGTTTGCTCCAATGGCAGGGATTGAGATGCTTCTTCCATGTAAATTGGAATTAGGTGCAGTGAAGTCACCAAGCATCCTCCTTGCATTGTTATTATTTTCGGCCATATCTTCTTTTTTGAAAATTTCTGTCAGATTTTCTCCAGAGAGTTGTGCTTTAGCTTCCCTTAGCTTCCTCTTCAGGGTCCTTTCAGGTTCAGGATCAGCTTTAACAAGAATGTTCTTATCCTTGTTCCTGCTCATATGAAAAAGAAGAAGAAAGCAGAAAAGAAAATATGGAATCCTCTATGTCACAGTATAGAGATTCCTTTATGTGAGTAGAAGAAAGTAAGAATAGAAGAAGGAAAAGATGAGAATCCAAACACAGGGATGAGGATAGAAGTGTTAATGGATGAATAAATAAATAGAAGGAGATTAGAGATGAGAGAAGAATTCGAAAATTTAACAAAATAAAATAAAAATATTTTAAATTTAAATTTAAAATTCGAAAATTAAAATTGAAATTAAATTAACTTAAAATTAAAACAATTAGTTAATTAAAACGAAATTTTGAAAAAGAGGGAAGGGATTTTCGAAAATTAAAGGTAGAGAGTTAGTTGGGCAGTTTTGAAAAAGATATGATTGAAACAAAAAGATATGATTGATTAAAAGAGATTTGAAATTTGTTTTTGAAAAAAGATATGATTGAAATTGAAAAAGATATGATTGAAACAAAAAGATAAGATTGATTGAAAAAGATTTGAAAATCAATTTTAAAAAGATAAGAGGTTAGGGGAGAAGTTAGAAAGAATTTTGAAATTGATTTTGAAAAAGATGTGATTGAAACTTAATTTGAAAAAGATTTGAAAAAGAAATTTAAAAAGATTTGATTTTGAAAATTAAAGTTTATTACTTGACTAACAAGAAACTAAAAAGATATGATTCTAGAGTTTAAAGATTGAAACTTTCTTACTAGGCAAGTAACAAACTTAATATTTTTTTGAGTCAATCACATTAATTGTTAGTAAAGATTTGAAATTATGAAACAAGATAAGAAAAAGGATTTTTGAAAATCATTTTGGAATTTTCGAAAATTATAAAAGAAAAATGAAAAAGATTTGATTTTTGAAAAGGATTTGAAAAAGATAGAATTTTTAAATTGAAAATTTGATTTGACTCATAAGAAACAACTAGATTTTAAAATTTTTTGAAAAAGTCAACTCAAATTTTTGAATTTTATGAGTGAAAAAGGGAAAGATATTTTTTTGATTTTTGAATTTTTAATGATGAAAGAGAAAAACATCAAAAAGACTCAATGCATGAAAATTTTGGATCAAAACATGTGATGCATGCAAGAACACTATGAATGTCAAGATGAATACCAAGAACACTTTGAAGATCAAGATGAACATCAAGACTTACTTTTGAAAATTTTCAAGAAAAGAAAACATGCAATACACCAAACTTAGAAATTTGCAAACTTTAGACACTAACAAATTGAAAATGCATATGAAAAACAAGTAAAGACACAAAACAAGAAAATAAGAGGATCAAACAAGAAGACTGGCCAGGAACAACTTGAAGATCATGAAGAACATATGATGAATTTTTGAAAATTCTTGAGAAAAACAAACACATGCAAGACACCAAACTTAAAAATTGACTCTAGACTCAAATAAGAAACACAAAAATATTTTTGATTTTATGAATTTGTAAATTTTTTTTTGTATTTTTTTCGAAAATTAATTGGGAAAAACGAAAAAAGGAAAAAGAAAAATTTTTTTTTTGTATATTTTTTTTCGAAAATAAGAAGTAAAAAAAAAAGCTTAAAAATAAAATAAAATAAAATAACCTAATCTGAGCAACAAGATGAACCGTCAGTTGTCCAAACTCGAACAATCCCCGGCAACGGCGCCAAAAACTTGGTGTGCGAAATCGTGATCGTTCCTTCCTTGGTAACGGCGCTAAAAACTCAATACGCACGTTCATGTTCTTAATTTTGTTTCACAACTTCGTACAACTAACCAGCAAGTGCACTGGGTCGTCCAAGTAATAAATCTTACGTGAGGAAGGGTCGATCCTACGGAGATTGTCGGCTTGAAGCAAGCTATGGTCACCTTGTAAATCTCAGTCAGGCAGATTCAACTGATTTTATGAATTTATAAATAAAAGATAAATAAAATATAAAATAGGATAGTGGTACTTATGTAATTCATTGGTGAGAATTTCAGATAAGCGTATAGAGATGCTTTCGTCCCTCTAACCCTCTGCTTTCCTGCTGTCTTCATCCAATCCTTCCTACTCCTTTCCATGGCAAGCTGTATGTTAGGCATCACCATTGTCAATGGCCACCTGTCCTCTTAGTGAAAATGGTCCAATGCGCTGTCACTGCATGGCTAATCATCTGTCGGTTCTCGATCATACTGGAATGGGATCCATTGATCCTTTTGCGTCTGTCACTACGCCCAGCACTCGCGAGTTTGAAGCTCGTCACAGTCATTCAATCCCTGAATCCTACTCGGAATACCACAGACAAGGTTTATACTTTCCGGATTCTCAAGAATGACCGTCCATGGGTTCTAACTTATACCACAAAGACACTAATAATTCGGACTCGGTCCCCTGTATTAGATATCCAAGAGATGTCCATTCAATCTAAGGTAGAACGGAAGTGGTTGTCAGGCACGCGTTCATAAGTTGAGAATGATGATGACTATCACGATCATCACATCCATCATATTGAAGTGCGAATGAATATCTTAGAAGCGGAATAAGTTGAATTGAATAGAAAAACAGTAGTACTTTGCATTAATCTTCGAGGAACAGCAGAGCTCCACACCTTAATCTATGGTGTGTAGAAATTCTACCATTGAAAATACACAAGTGATAAATGTTCAGGCATGGCCGAATGGCCAGACCTCACAACAATCTAAGATAGCATAAAACTAATCAAAGATGATCCAAAGATATAGTAAAATGTCCTATTTATACTAAACTAGTTACTAGGGTTTACAGAAATGAGTAAATGATGCAGAAATTCACTTCTGGGGCCCATTTGGTGTGTGCTTGGGCTGAGCATTGAGCTTTACACGTGTAGAGGCTTCTCTTGGAGTTGAATGCCAGTTTGTAGCCTGTTTCTGGCGTTGAACTCCACTTTGCAACCTGTTTCTGGCGTTTGACTCCAGAATGCAGCATGGAACTGGTGTTCAACGCAAGTTTACGTCGTCTATCCTTAATCAAAGTATGGACTATTATATATTTCTGGAAACCCCTGGATGTCTACTTTCCAACGCAATTGAGAGCGTGCCATTTGGAGTTCTGTAGCTCCAGAAAATCCACTTTGAGTGCAGGGAGGCTAGAATCCAACAGCATCTGTAGTCCTTCTTCAACCTCTGAATCTGATTTTTGCTCAAGTCCCTCAATTTCAGCCAGAAAATACCTGAAATCACAGAAAAACACACAAACTCATAGTAAAGTCCAGAAATGTGAATTTTAATTAAAAACTAATAAAAATATACTAAAAACTAACTAAATCACACTGAAAACTATGTAAAAACAATGCCAAAAAGCGTATAAATTATCCACTCATCACTCGTTATGCTAATAAAGAACAATTTTAACCATAGACTAAAAATTGCTAGCTCCAACCATTGCACTAGATTTGGCCATTCTACATTTGCCTCTTTTAATATGCAAAATTCTAAAGCTCGCGTCTTAATAATAGTCCAGAATCGAACTTTAAAATCATCAAAACTACTTAATTCACATAAGCAGTTTAAAGCTTATAATAGAAGAATTTAAAGTCCTTAAAATACTAAATAGACATCCTTTTATTCCGCAAAGTATGTTAAAAAATTCAAACAAGCACACATGTTGAAACTAAATAAAATAATACCTCATTTAAATCCCTAAAAAAAGTCACCTTAAATTATTTCATGAGCAATTCTTTTATCAAACTAAGCATTTTCTTAACTACCATTTAATTCTTTTTTTTCCTTTTTTAAACCTAATTTAAAGGATATTGTTTGTTACATAGAAACTATCTAGCCAAATTTTTTTTCCCGAGACAATGACGGTTCACATTCATAACTGATAGTACTGCCAAATAAGAAAAAGAATTAATTATTATTTACTCTCAATAGAGCTTATTAATTAAGAACCAATACAACTTAAAACTATGAGAAATTTTAATAGCCAAACTATTGCATAAAAGAACTGAAGTCACAAATACGACTTGAAAAGCAAATAAAAACTTACATTATTATTGTTATATCCACAGATAGAAAATTATGAGAATCACCAACCATTGTTGTATCTTTGAAAATGTTTTGCATACATTTAGAAAATGTGCATTGTAATATTAAAAGAAAAAAAGGACAATACTTAAATAAGCGGGTTTTAGTTTCCCTTTTCATCGAACAAAAATAAAATAGATCATGTAATCTGAATGTTCGTATACATTCAACAACTGTACATTATTGCCTTGATTTCTTATACAATACATTTAAGTCTATTTATATTATCTACTAATCCAGCATGCAAGTTAAAAACCACAATTTTATATGTCAAATGAAAATGTAGTGGGTTAAAAAAAATAGTGTATTCTTGTAGGTAAATAACCTAAACTGAAATCATGGATTAAATAAGTAATGAGTGAGCAAGTAGAATGATCATGACAATAGCAATTTATAAAAAATAAAACACCACGTTACAATTCATAAATGATTATGACATAACAGTTTTCAATTTAGAGCATAAAATTCTCTCTCTAATTTTGTTAATAGAATCTAACTACAATGCCAAAATACACTACCATTGCATCTCTAATTTCTTCAGATCCAATAGAATATAAGTAATGAAGGCAATGTGGCTACACATTTCTAACTCCGTTTTAGTAATATCAAATCATAAGCTGATGCTCTTAAGTCCTAAGTCCCATATATTAGTTAATTCTTATTAACTACCCTGCATTCATTAACTAACTTCTTAATCGTTAGAACAAATGAAGCAAAATTCAAAGAGTTTATAGGCATTTAATCAAGCATGTAACATGCAAAGAAGAAAGCTTAAAAACATATTCTTGATGTAACACCCTCACTACCGGAATGTCACGCTTTCGACTGCGCCACTCTGATAGCAAGAAGTATTACAACTACTTTATATACTTAATATTAAAATAAGAGCCTGTGACTCGACACCATATCGCTGATTTCTTTGAAAACCGGAAATAAATACTTTATCTTAAGAAAAAGAAAACAAGCAGGCATAGATTTATATACAAGACTTCTTACATAATATCTTATAATATAATATATATATAAAACATACAACTCCTATCCCTCTTATAAAATTGTAATAACAAAGACGAGGGAAGAAACAATCTAATTAGTACAACAACATATAAACCAAACGCAGTATAACTCTTCATAAAGCTTCTTCATCCGGTTCCTGAAAAGGTAAAGCTGTAGGGGGTGAGAACCTAACCACACGGTCTCACCACGGAGTTTCAGAATTGTCATAAGAAGATATTTAATAAGAAAACTGTTTTCAAACTCAGTGATTATCATTGCCCTATGAATCCTTTTAAAAACCAATAGCTAATTGTTCAAAACCTTTTCAAATAAACAATGTTTAATCTTTCAGAAACCCAAAATCTTTCTTTTCTTATAAGCAAATCTCAATCAGAAACTAACCACGCAATCAATCAACACAATCATTAATTCAGCACCAAAGTTCATTCTCAAATGTAGCACGCCAGAACAAACACAGGCAAGACAGACAAGAAAAGCACAGGTTTAGGTAGCAGTTACAGCAAATAGTTCAAGTAGCAGTTAAGAATAGTTTAGCAATTAGGCAAACCAAAACAAGTTCAAACCTAAGCAAAGCATATAAATGCATATGGTGTATGCCTGTCCTATGGCTAATGAGGCTCATCTGTCGGTTATCCAGCCAACCCAACAAGTCTGAAAAAACTTAGACTGTCCCTCGACGTGCATCCCCAAGAGTCTATGCATAGATTTTTCTCAAATAATCAATATTTCTCAATGGGGGTTACATTCCCGGGAATTTATATAGTGCCCGGTCACACTTACGTCGTAGGGTCAACAGAGTATCGAGTTTTCAACCTGGTAGATGTGGTGACAAGCCATGGTACTTTATCCAGGGAACCTCGTATCTCAGATAATTGAAATTCATAAGCCATATGAATAATTCAAAGTTCATATCTCAACATTCTCAATCGATATCTCAATATTTTCAACATTCTCAACATCATAATCATTCATCAATCCAAATCTCATTTCCAAATTTATTCAAAAACCATATTTCAAAGAAAACCCTCGTCATCCTTCTTTCCATTAACAATCCCAATTCAAAACATAATTCTTTCTTTGATAAATAAATCAATCTTAAAACATATAATGTTTAAAAACAAATCTTTTTAATTAATTACTTCAAATAAAACTTCCAATTTTATAAAATTTCGGCAGCATCTCCTCTAAAACTTGGACACTGCCACCCCTTTTGGGTCCCATCCAAATATTTCTCAAATTATTTCCAAAATCAATTCATTTATATTACCAAGTAAACTCCAAAACCAAGAAAAATCCACCCTTCATAATAATCAAGTAAATAACATTTCAAACCGGTTTTTATCAACAACCATACACCACTCATGCAATCAAGCACCCAATAATCCAGTCCAACAAACCATCACATCCACAAGACAAATATAATCACAAAAGTATATATTTTTGCATCAATATCTATTTATCACAACTCTATAATGTAAAATAGATTTTAAGAAAAACCCCAACCTCAGTTAGCTGAGTCCACGTAACTTATCGTGATAATTCCCTTTTCTTTCAATTCATGGTGACAGTGACAACAATAACCCCCACGGAAACAACAACAGCCCCGATGCCTCTTATAACAACCGTGTCAATATGAATTGCAATGACATTGACTGAAACAGTTTTAAGAAACCGAACACATGGACATATATCAAAAATTGAATTAGAACAAGCATATGACAACAATAATTATAAGGGTTCTAGATGGAAAACTCATTGCAGCTACAGAAAAATAGAACGGTGGAGACGCAAGAAGCAGAAATCAGACTAGGAAACCTGTTCTAGCGGCGGTAGCATTAATCTGAGTGATTAAGGCAGCAGAGACACCAACAATAATCAGAACAGTGAGACAGAATAGAAGTGGAACATGGTTCAAGAAAGCAAGAAACAGGGTTACCAGTAAATCTGGCCCAGAAGGCAGCAACGTAGGCAAGGTTTCCCCTTGGCGGTGAGAGGTGGTGGTGGCAGCTCTGGCGACGACAAGGCATGGCGGGGGCTGCGCAGTAAAGAACGGCGGTGCAACACCTTTCCTTCTCACCTGAAACTCTCTTTCTCTCACTTGTGAGCTCGACGGCAACGGCCATGGAAGCTTCTCGGATGGCGTTAGAGGCGTGAATGGCAGTGATGGGCTTCTGCTCAGCGGGCTCGACGGCGGCGCGGCGAGGACGATGACGGCGACTGGGTGGCGCGAACTACTCCTCCTCGCGGCTCTCTCTCTCTTTGTTGTTGACTAGCGATGGCGGCTCGTGGTGGATCGGCAGCGACGATGACTCCCTATGGACGGCGAAGCAGCACGGCGGTGAGGAAGCGACGCGGTGCAGGGCGCGGACAGCTTCCCCTCCTCTTCCTCTCCTTCTATCTCTTTTGATCCCTCTGTTTCTTTCTTTCTTTTCTTCCATGAATTTGCTTCTGGGTTTGGGGAAAAAAGGGATTCGGTGGCTGAAGTAGGTATGGCGGCTAGGTTTTTGGGAAAATTAGGGTTAGGGTGATATTTTGGAGATTTAGGGTTTTGGTAAAAATTAGGTATAGGGATAGTTTGGTAATTTTTTATAAAATTGGAGCATAAAGTATTAATATTTGGAAAACTAATTTGATCTCTAAAATTACTTTAAAATATTATTTGTGGTATAAAAGTACTAATTGATTCTTAATAAATTACTCTAATTGAAAATACACGGTAATATAATTAATTTTCTTTACCTTTAACTTAAAGTATTAAATGATATAAATATAAAGCATCTAAAATCGAATCATATAAAATTATTATTATCTCATAACTACCAACTTTATAATTTAAATATAGAAAATAATTCAATAATTATAAAATTAAACAAAATTCTAATTTCAATAGCCAAACCTCATTATTTTCAAATTTCTAGAACTTTAAATCATAAATAGAAAAATAATCCATAGGTATAGAGTTTGGATAAAAACCTTAATTTATTTTAAATCTAACTAATTGCCTTTAATTATTTTCAATAAGAATAATTTCTGAAATTAAAACTATAAATAAATATATAATTTGGGATTAGTTCAAAATAAAACTTTTCAAAGGTCTTGGGTCTTACATCCTACCCACCTTATAAAAATTTTCGTCCTCGAAAATTGATAGGAATAAAAGAGATTTCATATTACTTCACTCTTGAACTTATTTAAAGAAAAGGCAAAAAGTTCTCAGTATATATATTTATATAGTTTCAAATACCAGAATTTTCATATGGCATAAAAGTATAAAGGATATAAGTGTTATGCGAAACAGAAGTTAAAAGATAGGCTTGATGTACAAGGTGATATGTTTCAAACATGTGATGGTAAAGCAAGGTGGCAAAAGGTTATAAAACAAGCCATGGTTAAAATGATGTGCTTAACGTCTGCATACTAATCCTATACCAACTTTAGAGATTCAACTATTCATACTTCAACATAACTTATCTCCACCATTCTCAACTGTACTTTATTGGACAACTCATCCGAAGGTTCTCAACTTTGTTAAACACTTTGCAAACCTTACTACTGGTCATAAGTCCCATATCAACAGAACTCTTTCACATAAAACAAGGTCTTACAACTCCCTGTGACGTCGTACACTTACGAGTTTCACCTTTTGCATTCACCAAACGTGTCCTAAAGGACTAAGGTGTCGTTTACTAAGTCTAATGGTCGCACAAGATACCAAAACTAATCTCGAGTATACTCAAAAGGATAATAGACCATAGAAAAGAAAGAAAAAGCGCTAAGAACTGCGTTCGCGAGAATTTGAAAGAATAGATGCAATTGCAGGTAAACAAGGATGCTCAAGCAATGAAGTTTCTAGAAAGAAATCAGTTGACAACTTCAAGGATAACCTTTGGATCAAAGAAATTCAATAGGATCAGTAAGAAGAAATTCAGCGTGTTAGTTTGAAACATATCCAAGCTTGGTCGAAAAAGTATGAGATTTCATAAAAAGGAATGATTAAAGACTATGGTGACGCATTATTGCAGAACAACTTCAAATGATCACGGGGGTTTCATAGTTCATGGAAGAATATGAAATCAATAACTGTGTTGCAAGGGTTTTAACATAGTCAGAAGTGTAAACAATCAAGATATGCGTAAGGTACAAATGGCGAAGCAAGGAAATTTAAATTACATTTCAAGAAAAGAGAAGAAGGAATGACACATCAAATTGAACGGCACGATTTAGAACACATAAGCCAATATAATATAATAAAAAGGGGCACTTTACATTTTCAAAGGTTCAAAGGTCGGCATCGTACCCAAAACAATTCCAACGTTTTGTCAAAGAGTACAAAATTTCATAAAGAGAAGTATAATGACAAGGATAGACGTTCTTAAAGATTCAAATAGCAGTTTACAATAAGAGGCGAACATATGGAGAGATTAAAGAACTTCAATGGAGACGATGAAAAGAAAATAGTGCATTCGTTAGAATTGAATTCAAGTTGAATCAAAGTACAAGATTCACAAGAAAGCGACCAGAGTCAAGGACGTCGTTTGCGAAATCCAAGGGAATGTGTAGGAACGCATTCAAATTAAAGGTCCACAAGGAATAGATAAACTTAAGAGGAAGATCATCTTACCTAATAAAAAGAGAAGATATAAAATAAGCAATTGAGGGAACTGAACAAAATATAGATGTTTGCGTTACCTCGAAACTCCCGACTCCTTTTAACCTCGTACACTTACCAAATTCACTTTCTGCGTACACAAATCACGTCCCTAAAAACTAACACATAAGAAATACTAAACTTGAGAAGATTACAAATGACACAAACGGTATTTGCAAAAAATTGGCAGAATACTCAGGTTCGCCGTTGAACAAGGATGGTACTTCGCAAGGATTTGAAAGAATACATGAGATTATCAACAGACAAGGATGTATATAAGCAATGAAATGTAGTGTAAAGGAAGTTAATTCGAAAGCTTAAGAAGGAATTTTGAATCAAAGAGTTTCGACATGGACAATAATAGGAAAGAGAGTACAACAATTTAGAACAACTTTAAATTGAACTTAAGGGAATTGGTTTATCTTTTTCTAAAGAAAGTATATAAATTCAATATTTTTCAAAAAAAATTAAACAAAGGTAAATATTATATTATGCTAAATCAAATTCAAATTAAAATGATTTGTGTGAAATTTATTAAATGAAAATTAACTGGAATGAAAACAGAAATCTTGCTTTAGGAAGTTTGAAGAATTCGTAGATACATAATTAAGTATATATATATGCATAAAAATTTGAATAATGTTGCAAAAGGATCAAATTATGTTCAAATAAGAACATCTAAGATAAAGTATTCTTGTAAAAATAAATAAAGACTAAGTAGTACTTTTAGATAGAAGCATGTTGTAACTATATAAAGAAATTATTTATTTTTTATAGGAAAGTACTTACAAAATCAAAGGTTGTCATATTCAGAATTTAAATAATGGTTACAATCAAAATCAAGTAGAAAAAAACCGGAATGAGACTATTTTCAAAAGAGATTCGAAGATAAGAGTTGTAGAAGAAAGCTACTGGAATTGATACATTTTATCAAAACAAGGTCAGTTTTTATCATTTTTACTAAGAAACACAAAACCAAAGATTGTAGTCTGAGCAGGACACACAATAGTTGTAGGACATGAAACAGGAGAACTAAATCGTATAATCAGTTTACTACGAATTGCGACTCTTAAGATTTCAAATGGTTTAGGAATCAAGGATTATGCATTACACCAAAACTAGTTCGAGAATAAATCAACAAATACCAAATTTATGAACAGTGTTAAGGTTGAATGTTCCTTAAAGATTCAAGCAACAATTAGGAACATAATCAAATAAGGATATATATGAATGACAAGACATGGTAGAAAAATATCCAAAACACATTCCAAGAAGAAATCAAGAACTAAAGATTCCAATACAATTGATAAAGAAAAAGATGATGTCAAGCACGAATAAATATTATATGTCGAAACGGAACTAATCTTTAGAACTTAGTTTCTAACGTTCCCAAAACCTGCGACTCGCGTTATATATGACTCGCAAATCGTCTATGATAACCCATTAGTGCTTATATATATATATATATATATATATATATATATATATATATATATATATATATATATATATATATAATTCACCAATGTTAAGCCGACCAAACTAAATACCAGGAATTATGCAATGCAAGACTAATGGCGTTAACCAATAGAGCGTCATGTACATAAGGCTCTAATTCTCGTTATCTGAACAAGACCTATTACATGAAAAATTCTCAGAATATGCAATTGAAGCATAGTCGGTCCATTCCTCAGGCTCTACAGGAAAGAACGCTCTGATACCATAATGTAACACCCTCACTACCAGAATGTCACGCTTCCAGCTGCACCACTCTGATAGCAAGAAGTATTACGACTACTTTATATACTTAATATTAAAATAGGAGCCTGTGACTCAACACTGTATTGCTGATTTCTTTGAAAATTGGAAATAAATATTGATGGTTAATCAGTGGCTAAGAGAAGGGCGGGGGGGGGATGAATCTTAGCCCCTTTTTGCTGAGTAATACTTTATGCCTTTTAAATTAGTTTCAGGAGATTTTTCTGCGTTTTGTCTCATAACCAGACACGAGACATTTTCTTTTTGTCTCGTACCCAGTCAGGAGATATTTTTCAATTTTGTCTCCTTAGCAACAGAAACTAAAATGGAGTAGAAGAGAGAGAGAGAGAATCACACCAAGAAGTATCCTGGTTCAGCTGCCAAGTGCAATGCAGCCTACATCCAGTCTCCATCACAACAATGATGGAATTTCACTATAATCATCTTGATTACAGACACCAATTCTCCCTAGGAACTACCCTTCCTATCCGGGACAAGTCCAGAATCTATCTCCAATCCTGAACTTGACTTGGTCACCTTACCAAGCTTTCAACTACTAAGTGCTAACCCAACTTGCATGGGGATTCCCACAGAATCATGAAACACAACACAGATGTATAAAGGACCTCTAGGACATTTATATCTTTTTCTTTTAATTTTGTATACTCTGCCTTTTTCCGCTCTATGGCTTTTTCATACAAACCTCACTGTTTGCCTTTTTTCATGAGACTCAAAATAGACAAAACTAAACAGAAAAATACAACATGAAACACATTGAAGGAGAAGAACTTCTGTTAGCTTGGGTAGCTATGAGAACTCTGTGCTTTCCACTCTTTTCTCTTTGCTTCAAGCCTTGGCTGTTCACCCTTATTATAGAAGGGAAAGCCTCCAAGGTTGAAACGGTTGAACCGAGCTAATCTTCTTCTTCTTCAACATCAAAACCGGTTCGACCAGAGAGAGAGAAGAGGAAACCGAATGCAAAATCCAACATGCAATTACCTCACTCTCATCCCATCTCCTCAAGATTCATCAATCTGAGCCTTCCATCTTGACTTGGTCCCCAAGAAGAATTTCTGACCCTTGATGAGTGCTTGATCCTTGACAGCTCCTCCTGCTCCACTTTTGCTTCCTCCTTCACGTAGCCTCTCTAGCTACTTTCTGTGATGGGTGACTACAAAGTAGAGATGAGCCATGCCTCAGGTATCTTCTTCTCTGACCGAAATAGATTTCTTCCATTTTTGGGTATGGAGAGCTTGAGACTTTTTCACCACATCTTACTATTAGTGGCAAAGATCTCAGCCACACCCTAACTTGGATCTTCCTGTAGCTAAAAACATCCTCACCTTAGCCATTTCCTTGCTTCTAGCTTCTCTGTTACAGTGCTTTACCTCTGATAAGTTGCTTCTTCTTCTTTTCTGTGACATGACCGAAAACTAAAGAAAGAGAAGAGAGAGAAGAGAGAGAATGCAGAAAAGCTTTCAATGGAATTAAGAAAGAAAATTAAAATGAATTAAGTTTCTAAAACCCCATGCCTAGTAACGTGTAATCAATTAATGCCATCATATTAATTTCAACTTTCTCTTTCCAGTTACTGATGAGCAGATATTTTATACGCTTTTTGGTAGTGTTTTCATATAGTTTTTAGCATGTTTTATTCACTTTTTATTATATTTTTTATTATTTTTTATTCAAAAATCATATTTCTAGACTTTACTATGAGTTTGTGTGTTTTTCTATAATTTTAGGTATTTTCTGGCTGAAATTGAGGGACCTTAGCAAATATCTGATTCAGAGGCTGAGAAAGGACTACAGATGCTGTTGGATTCTGACCTCCCTGCACTCAAACGTATTTTTCTGGAGCTACAAAAAATCCAATTGGCACGTTCTAAATTGGGCTGGAAAGCTAATATCTTGGGATTTCCAGCAATTTATAATAGGTCATACTTTACCCGAGATTTGATGGCCTAAACTGGCATTAAACGCCAGCCAGAAACCCTTTTCTGGCGTAAAACGCCAGAACTGGCACACTTCTTGGCGTTAAATGCCCATTTTGGCACCCAAGGTGGCGTTTAACTCCAATTTGAGGTACATGCACATGGAAGCTTGAAAGCTCAGCCCAAATACTCACCAAGTGGGCCCGGAAGTGGATTTCTGCACTATCTACACCTAGTTACTCATTTTCTGTAAACCTAAGTTACTAGTCTAGTATAAGAACTATTTTAGAGATTCATTTTGTAACTTATGACATTTTACATCTCATATTGTATCTTCTATGACATGAGTCTCTAAACCCCATAGGTGGGGGTGAGGAGCTTTGCTGTGTTTCAATAGATTAATGCAATTACTATTGTTTTCTATTCAATCACGCTTGCTTCTGTTGTAAGATACTCACTCATACTTCAATATGAAGAATGTGATGATCCGTTACACTAATCATCATTCTCAAATTTATGAACGCGTGCTTGACAACCACTTCCGTTCTATTCGAGCTCAACATAGTCATTGGGCGACAGCTTGAGTGCGTATCTCTTGGGTTTCTAATGCACGAGTTTGACTTGCATCTCCTGACAACAGAGCATTCAAACTCGTGAGATCAGAAACTTCATGGTAGAGGTTAGAACAAACGAGCTTCAAACTCACGAACGTTGGGCACACTGATAATGTGCAAAAGGACAGAGAGGTTCTATTTTGACACAAGTGAGAACCGATAGATGATTAGCCGTGCAGAAGCTGTACTCAGAGCATTTTTCATCCGAGATGAGAGATCCGATAGATGATTAGCCGTACAGAAGCCGTATCTGGACCATTTTCACTGAGAGGAAGGATGGTAGCCATTGACAATGGTGATCCACCAACATACGACCGGCCATAGAAGAAGCCTTGCGTGGTAGGAGAAGTAAAAAGTAGGAAAGCAGAGATTCAGATGACAGATCATCTTCGGAACCTCAACCTATTCCTCATTAATAAATCACAAGTATCATTCATTTCATGTTATTTACTTTTCATAAACAAAATCATTCATATCATTTGAATCTTCTGACTAAGATTTACAGGATAACCATAGCTTGCTTCAAGCCGGCAATCTCCGTGGGATCGACCCTTACTCACGTAAGGTATTACTTGGATGACCCAGTGCACTTGCTGGTTAGTTGTGCGGAATTGTCACATAAAGTGTCTTGTAATATCGTGCACCAAGTTTTAGGCACCGTTGTCGGGGATTATTCGAGTTTGAGCAACTAACGGTTTATCTTGTTACTTAGATTAGGAAAAATTTATCTTTTTGGTTTAGAGTCACTAAATTTGAGTCTTTTATTTTCTTTTCAAAAATCTTTCAAAAATCTTATTTTTCTTTATTAATCTTTAATTTTTCTTTGAGTTTTTTATTATTGTTTTTGTTAAAATTTTAAAATCCTTGTTTTCTTTTTCTAGATTTTTTCAAAAATTTTTAATAGATAGATAAAAACCAATAAACTAATAATTGAGTCTTCTGTTTGAGTTTAGTTTCATGTTTTAAGTTTGGTGTCAATTGCATGTTTTTATTTTCCTTCAATTTTTTGAATTGTATGCTCTTTTTATTCTTCATATTTTCGAGTTTTATGTTCCTTGTTCTTTCTTGATCTTCAAGTTGTTCTTGTTTATTTTCCTTGTTTGATCTTTAGTTTTTCTTGTTTTGTGTCTTTCCTTGTTTTTCTTGTGCATTTTCGAATTATTAGTGTCCAAAGTATAAAAATTTTTAAGTTTGGTGTCCTTTGTGTTTTTATTTTCTTAAAGATTTCCAAAAATTAGTTCTTGGTGTTCATCTTGACATTCAAAGTGTTCTTGGTGTTCATCTTGACATTCAAGGTGTTCTTGGTTGTTTTCTTTGTTTTGATCCAAAATTGTTAAGTCTTGTGTCTTTTTATTATTTTTCTCTTTCCTCATTAAATTCAAAAAAATCAAAATAAATATCTTTTCCTTTATTTACTCATCATTTTCAAATTTCTTCGATTGACTTAGTCAAAATTTTTAAAATTTGGTAGTTTCTTGTTAGTCAAGTCAAAATTTTAATTTTAAAAAAAAATTTATCTTTTTAAATATTTTTCAAAACAAATTCTTTTTCAATTTTATTTTTATATTTTTCGAAAATCTTTTATAAAATTTTTCAAAATCTTTTTCTTTTTTTTTATAATTTTTTAATTACTTGTCCTATTTTATTATTTTGATTGAAAAATTTTAAGTTTGGTGTTTTCTTGTTAAGAAAATTTCAATCTTTAAAATTTTAAAATCATATATTTTTTAAATCTTTTCTTTTATTTATTTTCTTACAAGTATCTTTAATTTTAAGACATATATTTTTCAAAACTTCCTAACCGCTTTCTCTCTCTTCATTTTTCGAAAATCCTCACCCACAATTTTTCAAATCTTTTTAATTAATTAATTATTTTAGTTTTCAATTTTCTTTTATTTCTTTTTCTTCTAATTTTTGAACTTATATTCAATTTTTCATTTATTTTATTTTATTTTATTTTCTTTTAATTTTGGTTTTCAAAAAAAAAAGAGAAAATTTTTTATTTACAATCCACATCATCTCCCTTTCCCCATCATGGACCTAAGTGGAAATGAACAGTCCAGAAGGACTCTGGGGTCATATGCTAACCCCACTACTGCTTCATATGGGAGTAGTATCTGTATACTCCCCATCAGAGCCAGCAGTTTTGACTTAAATCCTCAACTCATTATTATGGTACAGCAAAATTGCTAGTATTCCGGTCTTCCACAGGAAGAACCTACTGAGTTTCTGGCACAGTTCTTACAAATTGCTGACACAGTACGTGATAAGAAAGTAGATCAGGATGTCTACAGATTATTACTGTTTCCATTTTCTGTAAAAGATCAAGCTAAGAGGTGGTTAAATAACCAACCCACAACAAGCATAAGAACATGAAAACAGTTATCAGACAAATTCCTGAATTAATATTTCCCTCCAAAAAGGATGACACAGCTAAGGCTGGACATCCAAGGCTTTAAACAAGAGGATAATCAATACCTTTATAATGCCCGGGAGAGGTACAGAGATGCTAAGGAAATGCCCCTCTGAAATGTTTTCAGAATGGGTGCAGTTAGACATCTTCTACTACGGGCTTACAGAAAAGGCCCAGATATCTCTAGACCACTCAGCTGGTGGATCTATACACATGAGAAAGACAATTGAAGAGGCTCAAGATCTCATTGATACAGTTGCTAGAAATCAACATCTGTACTTAAGTAGTGAGTCCTCAATGAAAGAAGAGGCTAAAGCAGTATCCACTAAACATAGCCCTCTAGAACAAGTTGCTGAACTCAATCAGCAATTACTTTTTATAAAAAAATAGTTAGCAGAATTTAAAGAGATGCTACAAGACACTAAAAATGCTAAAAAGAATATGGAAGCACAATTGGATCAGACAAGACAGCAGTTATCTAAACAGATAACAGAAGAGTGCCAAGCTGTTCATTTAAGGAGTGGGAAGACATTGAATGTCTCAACTCAAAGCAGTAGAAAGCCAAGAAAGGAACAACTGACAGAGGATGACCAAACCACTGCCCAAAATCCCTCTGAGGATAGTAAGAGCTCAGAGAGGAATGATTCTGGCGTTCAAACGCCAATGAGGGATCAGACACCTGAAAGTGCTGATAACAACCCCCTTAAGCAGGCTTCTCCAACCACTTTTGTAGGAAATAAACCTGCAGCAATTAAGGTTGAAGAATATAAAGCCAAGATGCCTTATCCTCAGAAATTCCGCCAAGCGAAACAGGATAAACAATTTGCCTGCTTTGCAGACTATCTTAGGACCCTTGAAATAAAGATTCCGTTTGCACAGGCACTTGAGAAAATACCCTCTTATGCTAAGTTCATGAAAGAGATCTTAAGTCATAAGAAGGATTGGAGAGAAACTGAAAAAGTTTTCCTCACTGAAGAATGCAGTACAGTCATTCTGAAAAGCTTACCAGAGAAGCTTAAAGATCCCGGAAGCTTTATGATACCATGCACATTAGAAGATGCTTGTACCAAGACAACTCTATGTGATCTTGGGGCAAGTATTAACCTGATACCTGCATCCACTATCAAAAAGCTTGGTTTGACTGATGAAGTTAAACCAACACGGATATGCCTCCAACTTGCTGATGGCTCTATTAAAATTTTATTAGGCATAATTGAGAACATGATTGTCAAGGTTGGGCCATTTGCCTTTCCCACTGACTTTGTGGTGCTGGAAATGGAGGAGCACAAGAGTGCAACTCTCATTCTAGGAAGATGTTTCCTAGCGACTGGACAAACCCTCATTGATGTCCAAAAAGGGGAGGTAACCCTGAGAGTCAATGTGGATGAGTTTAAGTTGAATGCTGTCAAAGCTATGCAGCATCCAGACACCTCAAAAGACTGCATGAGCATTGATGTTATTGACTCCTTGGTAGAGGAGGTCAATATGACTGAGAGTCTCGAATCAGAGCTAGAAGACATCTTTAAAGATGTCCAGCCTGATCTGGAGGAACCAGAGGAAACAGAAAAGCCTCCGAAAACTCCTCAGAAAGAGGAAAAGCCTCCTAAACTTGAGTTCAAACCACTGCCATCATCCCTGAAATATGCATTTCTAGGAGAAGATGACACTTTTCCTGTGATCATAAGCTCTGCTTTAGAGCCACAGGAAGAGAAAGTATTAATTCATGTGCTGAGGACACACAAGACAACTCTTGGATGGTCCAGAAGTGATCTCAAGAGCATTAGCCCAGCCAGATGCATGCACAAGATCCTATTGGAGGATGATGCTAAGCCAGTGATTCAACCACAGAGGCGGCTGAATCCAACCATGAAGGAGGTGGTGCAGAAAGAGGTCACTAAGTTACTAGAGGCTAGAATTATTTATCCTATTTCTGATAGCCCTTGGGTGAGCCCTGTCCAAGTTTTACCCAAGAAGGGAGGTATGATAGTGGTTCATAATGAAAGGAATGAACTGATTCCCAAAAGAATAGTTATAGGGTGGCGTATGTGTATTGACTACAGAAGGCTCAAAACAGCCACCAGAAAGGATCATTTTTCTTTACCATTCATAGACCAGATGCTAGAGAGACTAGCAGGTCATGAATACAACTACTTTTTGGATGACTATTCAGGTTACAACTAAATTGCAGTAGATCCTCAGGACCAAGAGAAAATAGCATTCACATATCCATCTGGAGTATTTGCCTACAGAAGGATGCCATTTGGTCTGTGCAATGCACCTACAACCTTTCAGAGGTGCATGCTCTCTATCTTCTCTGATATGGTAGAGAAATTTTTGGAAGTCTTCATGGATGACTTCTCAGTATTTGGAGACTCATTCAGCTCCTGTCTTGACCATCTAGCACTTGTTCTGAAAAGGTTCTAAGAGACTAACCTGGTTTTAAACTGGGAGAAATGTCACTTTATGTTGACTGAAGGAATTGTCCTTGGGCACAGAATTTCGAACAAGGAAATAGAGGTGGATCAAGCTAAAGTAGAGGTAATTGAAAAATTACCACCAACTGCCAATGTTAAGGCAATCAGAAGCTTTATGGGGAATGTAGGATTCTATAAGAGGTTTATAAAGGATTTTTCAAAAATTGCAAAACCTCTGAGCAATCTACTAGCCGTTGATACACCATTTGTCTTTGACACAGAGCGTCTGTAGGCCTTTGAGACTCTAAAAGCTAAGCTGGTCATAGCACCAGTCATTTCTACACCAGACTGGACACTACCATTCGAACTAATGTGTGATGCTAGTGACCATGCCATTGGTGCAGTATTGGGACAGAGGCATGACAAGCTTCTGCATGTCATTTATTATGCTAGCCGTATTTTAAATGACGCGAACAAGAATTACACAACCACAGAAAAGGAGTTTCTTAAAGTGGTTTATGCCATTGACAATTTCAGATCCTATTTAATAGGATCAAAAGTGATTGTGTACACTGACCATGCTACTCTAAAATATCTCTTCACAAAGTAGGATTCAAAACCCAGACTCATAAGATGGGTGTTGCTTCTGCAAGAGTTTGATATAGAAATAAGAGACAGAAAAGGGACAGAGAACCAAGTAGCTGATCACCTGTCCCGGATAGAACCAGTAGCAAGAGCGTCCCTCCCTCCTACTGAGATCTCTGAAACCTTTCCGGATGAGCAACTCTTTGCCATTCAGGAAGTATCGTGGTTTGCAGACATTGTAAACTATAAAGTTGTGAGATTCATACCCAAAGAGTACAGTAGGCAGCAAACAAAAAAATTGGTTTCTGATGCAAAGTACTACTTGCGGGATGAACTATATCTCTTTAAGAGATGTGCAGACAGAATAATCCGTAGATGTGTGCCTAGAAAAGAGGCACAGAAGATCCTATGGCATTGCCATGGATCACAATATGGAGGACATTTTGGAGGTGAGCGAACAGCCACAAAGGTTTTCCAATGTGGCTTCTACGGGCCTACTCTCTATAGAGACTCTCGAGAGTTTGTACGTAACTGTGACAGTTGCCAGAGAGCTGGTAATCTACCTCATGGTTATGCCATGCCTCAGCAAGGGATCTTAGAGATTGAGTTGTTTGATGTATGGGGTATTGACTTCATGGGGCCTTTCCCACCATCATATTCAAACACTTATATTCTGGTGGCAGTAGACTATGTATCTAAATGGGTAGAGACAATTGTAACACCCACTAATGATACTAAGACAGTGATGAAATTCCTCCAGAAGCATATCTTCAGCAGGTTTGGTGTCCCTAGGGTACTGATCAGTGATGGAGGCACTTATTTCTGCAATAAATAGCTTGACTCTGCTCTGATCCGATATGGAATTAACTACAAAGTGGCAACTCTATATCATCCACAAAGAAATGGGCAGACTGAAGTCTCAAATAGAGAACTAAAACGAATCCTGGAATGGACTGTAAGTACCCGTAGAAGGGATTGGGCAAGAAGTCTGGATGATGCTCTGTGGGCATACAGAACCGCATTCAAGACTCCTATAGGGACCTCTCCATACCAGCTTGTGTATGGAAAAGCCTGTCATCTGCTAGTGGAACTGGAACACAAGGTCTACTGGGCAACCAGGTTCCTAAACCTTGATGCTAAGGTAGCTGGAGAGAAAAGATTACTCCAGTTGAATGAGCTGGAGGAGTTTAGACTCAATGCTTTCAAAAATGCTAAAATTTACAAGGAGAAAGCAAAAAGGTGGCATGACAGAAAGCTGTCATCTAGAGCCTTTGAGCCAGGACAGAAGGTTCTGCTGTTTAACTCTAGGCTCAGATTATTCCCTAGGAAATTGAAATTCCGGTGGAAGGGACTATATGTGATTACAAGTGTGTCACCATATGGATATGTAGAGCTTCAGGATATTGACTCTGACAAAAAGTTTATTGTTAATGGACAGAGAGTTAAACATTATCTTGAAGGCAATGTTGAGCAAGAGTGCTCAAAACTGAGACTAAATTAAAAGCTCAGTAAAGTCTAGCTAAAGACAGTAAAGAAGCGCTTGCTGGGAGGCAACCCAGCCATTATAAAAAATTAGATGTTTATAACAATTATATGAGTCTATTTAATTTTGTTATTCATGTTCGTTAATGAATTTCAGTGAATAAGTCAGGGAAATGAAGGTTCAGGACATAAAGCAGAGGAATCACAGAAAAAAAGAGCTCACTAGTGTCAAAACGCCAGTAAAGGGGCATTTTGGACGTTAAATGCCAGAATGGCTATTATTCTGGGCGTTTAACGCTAGTAAGGCTATCATTCTAGGTGTTAAACACCAGAATGGCTATCATTCTGGGCGTTTAACGCCAGAAACAGCAGCATCCTGGGCGTTCAGCAAAAACAGCCCAGTCACAAAGGATTTCTGGCGTTTAACGCCAGCCAGGATACCTGGCTAGGCATTAAACGCCCAAATGGCCTGCCAGATGGGCGTTAAATGCCAGAATGGCTATCATTCTGGGCGTTTAACGCCAAAACAGCACATGGGCGGTGATTTTGTTTCCAAATCCAATTTTTTCGAATTTTCATGTTTTAATTCAAAATTTTCTGCATCAAAATATTACAAACATTCATTTTTTAATTTCTATTTTCAAAAATTATTAATATTTTAAATTCTTTTTAAATCTTTTTCAATTCTTTTCAATTCTTTCCCAAAACATTTTTAAAACTCATTTATCTTTTTAAGTTCTTTCCAAATATTTTTAAATTTCTTCATATTATCTTAGATACATTAACAACATTTCAACTTTAACTTTCTCCTATCTTTGTCATATTTTTTAAATTTTCAAATTCTTATCTTTTTCATATCATGTTTATCTTTTATCAATCATACCTTTCATCTTATCTTTTTCAAAAATTCGAAACCCATCCCTCCCTCCCCTTTAAAAACACATTCGGCCAACCCCTTTTCACCCATCATTCGAATCCTTCTCTCCATCTATTCATCTTCTTTTTTTTATTTTTTCTTGAGGGCAAGCAAATCTCTAAGTTTGGTGTGATTTCCGTGATCCCTGAGTGACGTGGCAGAAATTGGCGAGTTAAGAAATTATTATAAGAGATGCGTTTCAAGTATAGCTCTTAACTAACCAAAAATCCGCCTATCAATTTAGAAGGGTTGTCACAAAATTAGAATTAAAATACTGGGAGTATGAATCCCAGGTCGTCTCCCAACGAGTTGTAGAAAGGTGTGCTATTTTATTAATCAGATATTTTCCAAAAGGGTTTGAGTTTGATAGACAGAAAATTAAATCAGAGAATTTATGTAATTTAAATAAAAACCTTGACCGGGAGTAGATCAGTTGGAAGCCCTATCCTTGATGGAGTTTTCCCAAGATAAAAGTGATAATTGAAGGTTGTTCTGCTTAGTTATCCTTTACTAAGTAGAGGAAAGTCAAGCGAGTTGGAACGCAATTTCTATTCACAAGTCCTAATCCTCTCCCTTGGGAAGGACTAGTGTAAGTGACTAGAGGGCGATCCAACAATAAACCTAATTACAATTTTTCTCTTGAGCGTTCCAACTCAAGGTTCTCCCTTCAATCATCTCCCAATCAAGTTATGGAACTACTCGCTCATTATGAAAGTAAATTTCACAAAATAAGAAAGAGAAATAAAGAGAGACATGATAAATAATAATCCAAAAGATCAATCGAAAATAAAAATAGTTTTTGTATTAATAAATTCTAAAAATAATCCAATAGTAATTCTGAACAGAGTAAGGATATGAAAAAGTAAATGACAAGTAATGGAAAACAAACTAAAATGATGAAGTCTTGGTGGAGGTAATAACTCTTCTTAATATCCCAATCCAAAAAGCAATAAAATCAAATTCATAAGAACTATGAATGTGTAGAGAGAAAACCTAGAGGAGGAGTAAAATCAAATCTAAAACTAAAATTATGCAGAATGAATGTTGTTTTCGGTCTCTGCATGTTCCCTGGCGTTAATATGCTTTTCTGGGCCGAGAACTGGGTCAAAACTGGGGCCAAAATCGCCCCCAGCGAATTCTGCAGATTCTGCAGATCACGCACGTCACGCGATCGCGTCATCCAGGCGTTCGCGTCATCCATCGTTTTGCCTTGTCACGCGTGCGCGTCGTCCACGCATTTGCATCACTTGTGCAGTTTCCAATCCATGCGTTCGCGTTAGGCATGCGAGCGCGTCTCTGCAATTTCCTCTATTTCGTGCGGTCGCGTGAGCCATGCGTCCGCGTCACTTCTCGCTGGTCATCTCCTCCATTTCTTGTGTTCCTTCCATTTTTGCAAGCCTCCTTTCCAATCTCCAAGTCATTCATGCCCTATAAAGCCTGAAACACTTAACACACAGATCACAGCATCGAATGGGATAAAGGAGAATTAAAATACATAGTTGAAAGTCTCTAGGAAGCAAGTTTTCAACCATGGAGTAATTTTGGGAAGGAATTGTAAATACATGCTAATTTAATGAATAAGTGGGTAAAGATTCGATAAAACCACACAATTAAACACAATATAAACCATAAAATAATGGTTTATCACTGAGCTAAAACAAACTAATCTCATGGCTCCCAAAGGAAGACAAACCACTTCAAGAGACAAGAAAGAAAGCAATCCAAAACCACTTTGGATGCATGAGAAATTCTACACCAAAGAACATGTAGACCATTACTTCAAAATTGTGTGCAGAAGATCAGTGATCCCGGAAGTTAAGTTCAATCTGAAAGAAGACGAATACCCGGAGATCCAAGAGCAGATTCGAAATAGGGGCTGGGAAGTCCTGGCTAATTCTGAGATACATGTTGGAAGAAACATGATCCAGAAATTCTATGCAAATCTGTGGATGACGGATAAGCAAAGAATAGAGGGAACTGCTTTCTACTCCTTTCGAACTATGGTCAGAGGGAAGATTATTTACTTCCACTTTGACAAAGTGAGAGAAGTTCTCAAGCTTCCTCAACTACAAAATGATCCAGAGTCCTTTAATAGGAGAATGGCCAAAGATAAAAGGCTAGATCAAGTTCTAGAGGACATATGCCTCCTTGGAACCAAGTAGATTACTAATTCAAAAGGTGTCCCAAACCAGCTAAAGAGAGGAGATCTCAAACCAGTTGCTAGAGGTTGGCTGGATTTTATTGGGTATTCTATACTCCCAACCAGTAACCGCTCTGAAGTCACTGTCAAGAGGGCAGTGATGATTCACTGTATTATGCTGGGGTAAGAGGTAGAGATTCATCAGCTGATCCCTAGTGAAATTTACATATTTGCAAACAAGGAATCCACTGATGCCAAATTGGCTTACCCAAGCTTGATTAGTCTGTTATATAAAGATGCGGGGGTAAAGATGGGTGTGGATGAATATATCCCAGTTGAACGCCCAATCACCAAAAAGGTGATGGATGGAACTCAAGTTCAAGACAACCCCATCAAGAGGAGGGCGCATGAGCTCCTCCCAGAAATTCCTCAATTTGAATTCTGGGCCCGCTTAGAAGATTCTGTCACCAAGCTGCAAGAAGCTATAGATCAACTCAAAGAAGAGCAACAAAATCAAAACAGCATGCTCTGCAAACTACTCAAGGAACAGGAGAAGCAGGGGCGTGATCTATAGGAGCTGAAGCGCCAGAAGCTGTCCCCTGAAGTGCCAGACGTCCCACAGATAGAAGGAGCCAACACCCTTCAAAGCTAAAGGTTGTTGAGTCCTAACTCTATGATAACTTTTATTGAACCTATTGCAAGAGATATATGAAGCATTAGTATTAGAGTAGTTTATTTTTATGTCTTTACTTATTATTCAATAAGTATTAGTAGTATTTAAATTTCCATTTTAATTTTCTATTATTTTAATTAATAAAATCCGAATTGCATGAGTAGTATTTTATTTTTATTTTCCAAATTGGCTATAATTTATTCCTCTTATCATCATTAAACATAAATAAAATAGTAGATTTTTAGGAATAAGGGTGCAACCATTTTGAGTATATTAATAAGAAAAATTCAAATTATTTATATGTGGTGGCATTACTTTAGCTCTCTGAATGAATGCATAAACAGAGCATGTTTTGATACTAAAAATGCAAGTATGTATTGGCTCTTGAAGGAATGATGAAAAATAGACATGTTATTGATAATCTGAAAAATCATAAAATTGATTCTTGAAGCAAGAAAAAGTAGTGAAAAAGAAAGCTTACTCTAAAAAAAAAAAAGCCAAAAGTTCTTTAAACCAAAAGACAAGAGCAAAAAGCCAGTAACCCCTTAAACTAAAAGGTAAGGATAAAATGATCCAAGGCTTTGAGCATTAATGGATAAGAGAGCCCAAATGAATAAAATCATGGCCTAAGCAGCGTAATTAAGCTGTTCCTAACCATGTGCTTGTGTCATGAAGGTCCAGGTGAAAAGCTTGAGACTGAGTGGTAAAAGTGGTGATCCAAAGCAAAAAGAGTGTGCTAAAGAACTCTGGGCACCTCTAACTGGGGACTCTAGCAAAGCTGAGTCACAATCTGAAAAGGTTCACCCAGTTAAGTGTCCGTGGCATTCATGTATTCTTAAAGTACATTTTGAAAAACAGAATGCTAAGGGTCACGAACAAGACTTTTAAAGTAGCTGTGTTCAAGAATCAACAAAACTTAAACTAGGAGAGTCAATAACACTATCTGAATTCTGAATTCCTAAAGAATCCAATCATTCTGAGCTTTAGAGAATAATTGAGATGCCAAGACTATTCAGAAGCAAAAAGCTATAAGCCCCGCTCATCTAATTTGAATTTCAGCTTCATTAAAGACTCTGAGATGTTATTTGTCTAGTTGCTTGGGGACAAGCAACAGTTTAAATTTGGTGTTGTGATGAGCGGATATTTTATACGCTTTTTGGTAGTATTTTCATATAGTTTTTAGCATGTTTTATTCACTTTTTATTATATTTTTATTATTTTTTATTCAAAAATCACATTTCTGGACTTTACTATGAGTTTGTGTATTATTCTGTAATTTTAGGTATTTTCTGGCTGAAATTGAGGGACCTGAGCAAATATCTGATTCAGTGGCTGAGAAAGGACTGCAAATGCTGTTGGATTCTGACCTCCCTGCACTCAAACGCGTTTTTCCGGAGCTACAAAAATCTAATTGGCGTGTTCTAAATTGGGCTGGAAATCTAACATCTTGGGCTTTCGAGCAATGTATAATAGTCCATACTTTGTCCGAGATTTGATGGCCCAAACTGGCGTTAAACGCCAGCGAGAAAACCTTTTCTGGCGTAAAACGCCAGAACTGGCACACTTCTTGGCGTTAAACGCCCATTTTGGCACCCAGGGTGGCGTTTAACTCCAATTTGAGGCACATGCACATGGAAGCTTGAAAGCTCAGCTCAAACACTCACCAAGTGGGCCTCGGAAGTGGATTTCTACACTATCTACACCTAGTTACTCATTTTCTATAAACCTAAGTTACTAGTCTAGTATAAGAACTACTTTTAGAGATTCATTTTGTAACTCATGACATTTTAAATTTCATATTGTATCTTCTACGGTATGAGTCTCTAAACCCCATAGGTGGGAGTGAGGAGCTCTGCTATGTTTCAATAGATTAATGCAATTACTATTGTTTTCTATTCAATCACGCTTGCTTCTGTTCTAAGATACTCACTCGTACTTCAATATGAAGAATGTGATGATCCGTGACACTCATCATCATTCTCAAATTTATGAACGCGTGCTTGACAACCCCTTCTGTTCTATCTGAGCTCAACGTAGTCATTGGGCGACAGCTTGAGTGCGTATCTCTTGGGTTTGTAATCCACGAGTTTGACTTGCATCTCCTGAAAATAGAGCATTCAAACTCGTGAGATCAGAACCTTCGTGGTAGAGGTTAGAACAAACGAGCTTCAAACTCACGAATGTTGGGCACAATGACAGTGTGCAAAAGGACAGAGAGGTCCTATTCCGACACAAGTGAGAACCGACAGATGATTAGCCATGCGGAAGCTGTACTCAGAGAATTTTTCATCCGAGATGAGATATCCGACAGATGATTAGCCGTACAGAAGCTGGATCTGGACCATTTTCACTGAGAGGAAGGATGGTAGCCATTGACAACGGTGATCCACCAACATACAGCTAGCCATAGAAGAAGCCATGCGTGGTAGGAGAAGAAAACAGTAGGAAAGCAGAGATTCAGACGACAGAGCATCTCCAGAACCTCAACCTATTCCTCATTACTAAATCACAAGTATCATTCATTTCACGTTATTTACTTTTCGTAAACAAAATCATTCATATCATTTGAATCTCCTGACTAAGATTTACAGGATAACCATAGCTTGCTTCAAGCCGGCAATCTCCGTGGGATCGACCCTTACTCACGTAAGGTATTACTTGGATGACCCAGTGCACTTGCTGGTTAGTTGTGCGGAATTGTCACATAAAGTGTCTTGCAATTTCGTGCACCAGTTACCAAGGCAATTAAACACAATTAAATGAATTTGAAATCCATCACCCATTGAGAATGGCTTCAGAGATTCCTCCTCCTTTCAAAGTTGAAAACCTATTCTCTATAGGTTCATTGAGCACATCAACATTAAAATGTTTGAAAATGCATGTAAGAAAGATACCATAAGGCAGGTTTGCCTTTTTGTCACATTGAACACATTCCCACATGTGACGAACCATTAAGTAAGCAAAGGAAATAGGAGATGAAGTGATAATAGAAAATAAAACGAGGGTATCACAAACTGTTACCCTTTGATATGATCTACTCTGAGGCATCAAAATATGGTTAATGATGCGGTGAAGAAACGCTCTTACAGGTCCAAGAGCTTTATGAGTCAAAATCGTTCCATCTAATGCAGAGAAGTTTTCAAAAACTTGAGTGAGAGCAATTTGATAAGATATTCCAACCTGAGAATCCCACTTCCCTATCATATATGCCATTGGTCCATCATCTTCATATCCAAGTACAGCGCTGATGGTCTCTCTATTCAGTGATAAGTGCACCTTCTTGACATACGAGTGGATTGCTCCATCGTGGTACATCATGTTCGCATAGAATTCGCAAACTAGGTTTGGATAAACTGGCTTGCGGATCTCGAGCAGAGGAGTCCATTTGATTTTATCAAACAGAGTGGACAAATCAACACCTTTTTCAAATAGATTTTCTAGAGAAACCACATAAGATGAACATAGTTTGTTGTTGACTAGCACTTTGGAGTGGAACTCATAAGCAGCACATGAGTTGAACCTAGCAGAATCAAAATACGAGTGGTTCTTGTTGTACTTGTTTTTGAAATCAAGGGAATCCAAGTTTGGAGGCTCTCTTGTGTTTCGAAGAACATATCCTTTTGTGCGCTGAGAGCTACGGCCAGAAGTATGTGGAGTCGATTTCCTTGGAAGAGACGAAGGTGGAAAGGAATGAGACCCCTCTTCTTCTTCTATCACAGGCTCCTTTTCCTTTCCAATCTTCTTTCGAGATGAGGTTTTCTGGGCAATGACTTTTCTCCTCATGATTTCGGTTGACTGAGTAGAAGGTGAAGAAGATGAAGTAGAGTAAATATGGATGTGGGTGTGAGTATGAGGAGTAGAAGAAGATGGAGGAACTTTGGTATGTAGGGTTCGGTTGCTTCTTCTAGGCGCTACCTTCTTTTTCATAATGAGGGAGAAGTGAATAGGAAGTGAAGAGATGAGGGGATAGCCGAAAGAGTTGGAGTGGAGAGAGGAAGAGGCCGCAATAAATGCTAAGTGGAGAGAGGTTAATTGGAGTAATGAGCATTTAGTGGTGCGGTTATCAACAAGGAAAACATTTTAAAATTAAACAAGTAACTACTGGATCTTTTCCTTGAATCAAGGGAGGAAGGTATGGGAAAAGATTATGATGTGATAAGAACTCTGCCTAAAAGGATATGATGTGATATCCTCCCAACCAAAAGTTGTTTAAATAAAAAAAATGAAAATGGGCCAGACTTAAGGAGAGAGTTCAAAAAGGAGTTTGGTGGGCCTTATGTACATTGACGCTAGTGATCAGTCTCCCTCTAATTCATGGCTTGCTCACTGTCTTCCCAGATTTGTCTCCTCCCAACCTACGAGACAAAATCAAGCAGAATCAGAAAAATCACAATTGATCAATAGAGTTCAATTCTAACATTCCCAAACTTTTCCTCAAAGAGTAGAATCTATCTTCACACAAGGGTTTAGTGAAAATATCAGCAAGTTGTTCTTTGGATTTTACAAATTGAATATCAATCGTACCCTTTTTCACATGTTCTCTAATAAAATGATATCTAACGTCAATGTGCTTAGTTCTAGAGTGCAGAACAGGATTTTTGAAAATATTTATTGCACTCATATTATCACAGAACAAAGGTATACTATTGATTTTCAATTTATAATCTTCTAACTGAGTTTTTAACCAAATTAATTGTGAACAACATGCAGAGGCAGATATATATTCAGCTTCGGTTGTGGATAGAGCAACCATAGCTTGTTTCTTGCTTGACCACATGTTTAGTGAGCTCCCAAGAAAGCAACACATTCCGAAGGTGCTCCTTCTATCCACTCGATCTCCCGCATAATCTGCATCACAAAACCCTACCGCACAGAAATCATTAGATCTAGGATACCATAAGCCATAATCACATGTTCCCTTAATGTATCTAATGATTCTTTTGACGGCAGAAAGATGGGATTCTTTTGGGTGAGATTGAAACCTTGAACATACACCTACACTTTGAATAATATCCAGTCTAGAGGATGTAAGATACATGAGTGAGCCAATCATTCCTCGATACCGTGTTTCATCCACATCTTTGTCATTTTCTTCTTTTTCAAGTTTAGTATTTGGATGCATTGGTGTTCCCATAGGTTTGGAGTTTTCTAGGCCAAATTTTTTGATTAACTCTTTAGCATATTTTTCTTGGTGAATGAAAATGCCACTAGGAGTTTGTTTAATTTGGAGACCAAGAAAGAATGTTAGTTCTCCCATTAAACTCATTTCAAACTCACTATTCATGAGTTTTCCAAACTCTTCACACAAGGATTCATTGGCCGATCCAAACACTATATCATCCACATAAACTTGAATAAGAAGAATATCATCATTAGATTCTTTGATAAATAAAGTAGTATCGGTGGTACCCCTTTGAAATCTATTTTCCAACAAAAAGGCACTAAGCCTTTCATACCAAGCTCTTGGAACTTGCCTAAGCCCATAAAGAACTTTTGAAAGTTTGAAAACATGATTTGGAAAATCTTTATTTTCAAAACTGGGGGGTTGTGCCACAAATACTTCTCTATCTATAAATCGATTAAGGAAAGCACATTTGACATCCATTTGGAACATTTTAAATCCCTTGTGGGCAGCATAGGCAAGAAGCAACCTAATTGCTTCCATTCTTGCTACCGGGGTAAAAGATTCATCAAAATCTATACCCTACTCTTGATCGTAACCTTGGGCCACTAGTCTAGTCTTGTTACAAACAACACTACCATCCTCACCCAATTTATTTTTAAAAATCCACTTAGTACCCGTTGCCTTCTTACCATTCGGATTAAGTACAAATGTCCAAACCTCATTCTTTTCAAATTGAGAAAGCTCTTCTTTCATGGCTTTACCCCAAGAGGGGTCTTCTAGGGCTTGCTTCACGTTGAGAGGCTCTAATTGGGACAAGAAAGCAACATTGCTTTGATCAACTTGCTTCTTTCTTGAGGATCTAGTGGTCACGCCTTGGGAAGGATCACCAATGATAAAATCATGGGGGTAACCCTTCATAAATTTCCATTCTCTTAGCCTTGGAGGTAAGGATCTGCCTTGATGAGTTTCAGCATTCTGATCTATTCTGGATTCTCTTACTGGATCAAGAGACAAAATGGAAATGTCTCCTCCATTGTGACGAGACATTTTTGGGCGGACAGAATCTTCACTTGGGACAATCTTGGGATTTTTTTTACTAACTTCCTTGTTCATAACATCCTCACAACCTGCATCATTTTCTACCACAACACTAGGAATTGAATTAGTATTACAAAAAGAAACGTGTATGGATTCCTCTATGGTTCTATGTTCTTTGAGGTAAATTCTATAAGCTTTGCTAGTGGTGGAGTATCCAACAAACATTCCCTCATAGGATTTTGGATCAAACTTTCCAAGATTTTCTTTATTATTAAGCACAAAACATTTGCATCCAAAAATGTGGAAGTACTTAAGATTAGGAGGGGTTCCTTTCCATAGCTCATAAGGAGTTTTCTTTAACCCTTTTCTAATGATAGTCCTATTGAAAATACAACAAGCTGTATTTACAGCTTCGGCCCATAGAAATTTTGGAACCTCATTTTCACATGGCATAGCCCTAGTAATTTTTTGAAGGCTTCTATTCCTTCTTTCAACCACCCCATTTTTTGAGGTGTTCTAGGGCATGAAAAGTTATGAGCAATTCCAAAATCATTACAGAATTTTTCAAAATCTTGATTTTCAAATTCTTTTCCGCGATCACTTCTTAAATGGGCAATTTTCAAATCTTTTTCATTTTGAATTCTTTTGCAAAGAGTTGAAAACGCATGAAAAGCATCATTCTTATGAGCTAGGAAAAGTACCCAACCGAATCTAGAGTAGTCATCCACCACCACCAATCCATAATGTTTACCTCCTAAACTTTGAGTTCTTGTTGGACCAAAAAGATCAATATGCAATATCTCTAATGGCCTCTTGGTGGAAATTCCATCTTTAGGTTTAAAAGAGGATTTTACTTGTTTGCCTAGTTGGCAAGCATCACAAGTAATATCCTTATCAAATTTAATGTTGGGAATTCCTCTCACCAAGTTCTTTTTAACAAGTTTAGAAATTTGGTACATGCTTGCATGACCCAATTTCTTATGCCATAGCCATTTTTCAGATTCAAGTGAAGTGAAGCATGTTACTTTTTGATCTTTTAAATCCTCAAGAATCAATCCATACACATTGTTATATCTTTTGGCTTCAAACAAAATTTTATCAGATTTTTCACAAATAACTAAGCAATCCAATTTTCTAAAAATAACTTCATACCCAAGATCACATAATTGGCTAATGCTTAGTAAATTGTGTTTTAAACCATCTACAAGAAGAACATCATTTATAAAAAAAGAAAAACTTTTACCAACTTTTCCAATGGCCACTATTTTTCCTTTTCCATTATCACCGAAAGTGACAAACCCTCCATCATACTCATCAAGCTTGATGAAGAAGGTTGCCTTTCCAGTCATATGCCTAGAGCACCCGCTGTCCATATACCACATATTGTCCTTTCGCTTGGATGCTAGGCAAACCTACAACATAAGCTCAAGTGACCTTAGGTATCCAAATCTTTTTGGATCCTTTCACGTTAAACCATCTTCTTTGTCCCAATCCATTATAATCAAAAATAATTTTACAAACTTTGTTTTCAATCATGCTTTCACCAAAGAAACATTGAATGGGAAAGTGACCATTCCGGTTGCATAATCTACAAAATTTATGAGTTGCTGTTTTCACAAAGCTTGTTGGGTTTTGAAACCTTACATCATTTGAAGACGATGCTATGTTAGCAAAATAAGGTTTTTCAACAGATTTTATAGCTTTATGAAAACCCAAACCAGCTTTATCATAAAGAGGTTTTTATCTCTTTATGCAGCCACTCATTTCTTCAAAATAATTCAGATTTGCAGTTACAGAATGGTGGTATTCACAGCTTTTAAGTTGAGCTTTTAACTGCTTGTTTTCTTCAGCAAGTTCAATAGCAGTTTCAGCCTCCTTTAATTTATCCTTGAGAAAATCATTTTTAGCTTTAAGAGTTTCAATTTGAGACTCAAGATTTTGGTTTTCAAGCAAGAAGCATCTAATTTTTTCAGAAAGATGATCGATCATGAGATGAAGATCTTCAGTGTCAGGGTTATGAAATACAACCTGCTCAACATGATCATCCATAAGGCAAGTTTGAGACTTGGTTTCTGAATCTTCATCTTCATCAGAATCGTTCTCCAAGTCTTCCCATGAGGCCATCAGTCCTTTCTTCTTTCCCTTCTTTGACTTCTCCTCCTTCTTCAGTTTAGGGCAATCAGATTTGAAGTGCCCAACTTCTTTACAGTTGTAGCAGATCACAGTGCTGGAATCTTTCCTTGGTTTCCTTGAACCACTTCCTTTGCTCCTTTCTTTTAGCTTCACCATTTTCCTGAATTTTTTTGCAAACAAAACAAATTCATTTTCAAAAGAATAATCACTGGATTCATCATCCAGGGTCAGTAACAGATTTGAGAGCTATTCCTTTTCTTTTAGTATTTTTTTTAAATATGTATTTTCAAATACAAGTAAGTTTCCTCTCAGATCATCATATGTCATGGAATCAAGACCACTACTCTCAGAGATTACTATTGCCTTAGTTTCCCACTCTTTTGTGAGACTTCTCAAAATTCTCCTTACAAGCACAGATTCAGAATATGTGATTCCTATAGCATCCAAGCTAGTGATGATGACATTAAATCTTTCGAACAACTCATCTATAGATTCTTCTTCCTTCATTGAGAACATTTCATACTCTCTGTTTAGCATGTCTATTCTGGTCTTCTTCACCAGGGTTGTGCCTTCATGAGTGACTTGTAATTTGTCCCAGATTTCCTTTGCTATTGTGCATCTTGATACCTGTCGGTATTCCTCAAAGCTAATTGCACAGTTGAGTAAGTTGACAGCTTTGGCATTGAGTTCCACCTTTTTTGTGTCTTCTTCGGTCTAGCTAGCCTCACCTTTGAAAGAGACCATACCATCGGCTCCGGTGTTGGTTGCGAATTGAGGACCTTCCAAGATTATTTTCCAGAGTCTGTAATCTACTGATTGGATAAAAATCTTCATTCTTTCCTTCCACTAAGTGTAGTTCTTTCCATTAAAGAGAGGAGGTCTGTTGCTTGACTGCCCTTCTGTCAGAGTGTAGGCCACCAGGTTTGAGCCACTATTTTCTGCCATCAGGATCTTTTCTCCAAGCTACAAAGCTTGATCTCTTCGAGACCAAGCTCTGATACCAATTGATGGTTAATCAGTGGTTAAGAGAAAAGGGAGGGCGGTGAATCTTAGCCCCTTTTTGCTGAGTAATACTTGCTGCCTTTTAAATTAGCTTCAGGAGATTTTTCTACGTTTTGTCTCATAACCAGACACGAGACATTTTCTTTTTGTCTCGTACCCAGTCAGGAGATATTTTTCAATTTTGTCTCCTTCGCAACAGAAACTGAAATGGAGTAGAAGAGCGAGAGAGAATCACACCAAGAAGTATCCTGGTTTAGCTGCCAAGTGCAATGCAGCCTACATCCAATCTCTATCACAACAATGATGGAATTTCACTATAATCATCTTGATTACAGACACCAATTCTCCCTAGGAACTACCCTTTCTATCCGGGACAAGTCCAGATTCTATCCCCAACCCTGAACTTGATTTGGTCACATTACCAAGCTTTCAACTACTAAGTGCTAACCCAACTTGCAAGAAAATTCCCACAGAATCATGAAACACAACACAGATGTACAAAGGACCTCTAGGACATCTATGACTTTTTCTTTTAATTTTGTATACTCTGCCTTTTTCCGCTCTATGACTTTTACATACAAACTTCACTGTTTGCCTTTTTCTATGAGACTCAAGACAGACAAAACTAAACAGAAAAATACAACATGAAACACATTGAAGGAGAAGAACTTCTGTTAGCTTGGGTAGCTATGAGAATTCTGTGCTTTCCACTCTTTTCTCCTTGCTTCAAGCCTTGGCTGTTCACCCTTATTATAGAAGGGGAAGCCTCCAAGTTTGAAACGATTGAACCGAGCTAATCTTCTTCTTCTTCAACATCAAAACCGGTTCGGCCATAGAGAGAGAAGAGGAAACCGAATGCAAAATCCAATATGCAATTACCTCACTCTCATCCCATCTCCTCAAGCTTCATCAATCTGAGCCTTCCATCTTGACTTGGTCCCCAAGAAGGATTTCTGACCCTTGATGAGTGCTTGATCCTTGACAGCTCCTCTTGCTCCACTTTTGCTTCCTCCTTCACGTAGCCTCTCTAGCTACCTTCTGTGATGGGTGACCACAAAGTAGAGACGAGCCATACCTCAGGGATCTTCTTCTATGACCAAAATGGATTTCTTCCATTTTTGGGTATGGAGAGCTTGAGACTTCTTCACCACATCTTACCATTAGTGGCAAAAATCTTCCTTTAGCTAAGGACATCATCATCTTAGCCCTTTCCTTGCTTCTAGCTTCTCTGTTATAGTGCTTTACCTCTGATAACTTGCTTTTTTTTCTTTTGTGACATGACCGAAAACTAAAGAAAGAGAAGAGAGAGAAGAGAGAGAATGCAGAAAAGCTTTCAATGGAAATAAGAAATAAAATTAAAATGAATTAAGTTTCCAAAACCCCATGCCTAGTAATGTGTAATCAATTAATGCCATCATATCAATTTCAACTTTCTCTTTCCAGTTACCAAGGCAATTAAACACAATTAAATGAATTTGAAATCCATCACCCATTGAGAATGGCATTCGTGGAAAGCATGCTTTCCATTTGAATTTGGATGTAATGAATAATAGAAACCACATGCTCCACTTTCTTTCTTCTTTCAATTCGGGCCTTAATGTTGGTTTTGTAACAAGAATTATTTTTGGGCTTGCATAATAATTTTTTGGCCCAATTAACATAAAACTCAGCCATATATGGAATAGCAATATTTCGCAAGGCTGAAAGTTATCAACACATTGGGCTTATGTTTCTTTTAGCCCAATGACCAAAATCTGCATAATAACAAAATTATTAATCAACACATGTGAGTTAAAATTCAAATTAATAATTTTGTAATTATCTTAATAATTTTTGTTCAAACCCAAGCAAAGCATACAAATGCATATGATGCATGCCTGTTCTATGGCTGATGAGGCTCATCTGTCGGTTATCCAGCCAACCTGACAAGTCTGAAAAAATTTAGACTGCCCCCGACGTGCATCCCCAAGAGTCTATACATAGGTTTTTCTCAAATAATCAATATTTCTCAATGGGGGGTTACATTCCCAGGAATTTATATAGTGCCCGGTCACACTTACGTCGTAGGATCAACAGAGTATCGAGTTTTAACCTGGTACACGTGGTGGTAAGCCATGGTACTTTATCTAGGGAACCTCGTATCTCAGATAATTCAAATTCATAAGCCATATGAATAATTCAAAGTTCATATCTCAACATTCTCAATCGATATCTCAACATTTTCAACATTCTCAACATCATAATCATTCATCAATCCAAATCTCATTTCCAAATTTATTCAAAAACCATATTCAAAGAAAACCCTCATCATCCTTCTTTTCATTAAATCCCAATTCAAAACATAATGCTTTCTTTGATAAATAAATCAATCTTAAAACATATAATGTTTAAAAACAAATCTTTTTAATTAATTACTTCAAATAAAACTTCCAATTGTATAAAATTTTGGTAGCATCTCCTCTAAAACTCGGACACTGCCACCCTTTTCGGGTCCCATCCAAATATTTCTCAAATTATTTCCAAAATCAATTCATTTATATTACCAAGTAAACTCCAAAACTAAGAAAAATCCACCCTTCATAATAATCAAGTAAATAGCATTTCAAACTGGTTTTTATCAACAACCATACACCATTCACGCAATCAAGCACCCAATAATCCAGTCCAACAAACTATCACATCCACAAGACAAATATAATCACAGAAGTATATCTTTTTGCATCAATATCTATTTATCACAATTCTGTAATGTAAAATAGATTTTAAGAAAAATCCCTACCTCAGTTAGCTGAGTCCACGTAACTTATCATGATAATTCCCTTTTCTTTCAATTCATGGCGACAGTGACAACAATAACCCCCCACGGAAACAACAACATCCCCGACGCCTCTTATAACAACCGTGTCAATATGAATTGTAATGACAGTGACTGAAATAGTTTCAAGAAACCGAAGACAAGGATATATATAAAAATTGAATCAGAACAAGCATATGACAACAATAATTATAAGGGTTCTAGATGGAAAACTCACTGCAGCTACAAAAAAACAGAACGGTGGAGCCGCAAGAAGCAGAAATCAGACCAGGAAACCCATTCTGGCGGTGGTAGGATTAATCTGAGTGATTAAGGCAGCAGAGACACCAATAATAATCAGAATAGTGGGAAAGAATAGAAGTGGAACAGGGTTCAAGAAAGCAAGAAACATGATTACCGGTGAATCTGGCCCGGAAGGTAGCAACGTAGACAAGCTTTTCCCTCGGCAGTGAGCGGCGACGGTGGCAGCTCTGGCGACGACAAGGCGTGGCGGTGGCTGCGCAGTAATGAACGGCGGCGCAACACCTTTCCCTCTCACCTGCAACTCTCTTTCTCTCACTTGTGAGCTCGACGGCAATGACCATGGAAGCTTCTCGGACGGCGTTAGAGGCGCGAATGGCGGTGATGGGCTTCTGCTCAGCGGGCTCGACGGCGGCGCGGCGAGGACGACGACGGCGACTGGGTGGCGCGAACCACTCCTCCTCGCGGCTCTCTCTCTCTTTGTCGTTGACTAGCGATGGCGGCTCGTGGTGGATCGGCAGCGACGGTGACTCTCTATGGACAGCTAAGTAGCACGGCAGTGAGGAACCGACGTGGTGCAGGGCGTGGACAGCTTCCCCTCCTCTTCCTCTCCTTCTATCCCTTTTGATCCCTCTGTTTCTTTCTTTCTTTTCTTCCATGAATTTGCTTCTGGGTTTGGGGAAAAAAGGGATTCGGTGGCTGAAGTAGGTAAGGCGGCTAAGTTTTTGGGGAAATTAGGGTTAGGGTGATATTTTGGGGATTTAGGGTTTTGATAAAAATCAGGTATAGGGATAGTTTGGTAATTTTTTTATAAAATTGGAGCATAAAGTATTAATATTTGGAAAACTAATTTGATCTCTAAAATTACTTTAAAATATTATTTGTGGTATAAAAGTACTAATTGATTCTCAATAAATTACTCTAATTAAAAATACATGGTAATATAATTAATTTTCTTTACCTTTAACTTGAAGTATCAAATGATATATATATAAAGCATCTAAAATCGAATCATATAAAATTCTAATTATCTCATAACTACCAACTTTATAATTTAAATATAGAAAATAACTCAATAATTATAAAATTAAACAAAATTCTAATTTAAATAGCCAAACCTCATTATTTTCAAATTTCTAGAACTTTAAATCATAAATAGGAAAATAATCCATAGGTATAGAGTTTGGATAAAAACCTTAATTTATTTCAAATCCAATTAATTGCCTTTAATTATTTTTAATAAGAATAATTTCTGAAATTAAAACTATAAATAAATATATAATTCGGGATTAGTTCAAAATAAGACTTTTCAAAGGTCTTGGGTCTTACACTTGAGGATTCCATCACACAAATCAATATCACAGAAAACATAGGATGTGATTTTAGATTTTTCACCAGATCGGTTTATTAGAATAACAAATAAAAGAAAATGTGTAGCAAGAGTATAGACACAAAGTTAAAGATAAAGTTCTTTAGGATATTCCAATTTAAAAAATGAACGACAAAGAGTGAGGCTCGGAAATAATTCCATAATGGCACCAACTAAGGACACTTAAAACATTGTTATGATCCTAACAGAAGCAAGGTACTTTGCTAAGAAAGAAACATCAATATATAAATGAATCACAGTATCACACTTAACATTGCATTTACAGTACTCATATTGCACAAATGACACTCCATTTTTTTATACAAAGTTTACAAACAATCATGAAAAAAAAAAACACAATCAAACAAAACATAACAAAAATAAATTTTACAAAAAAAGGTAGGGACAAAACAAACCAAAACCATTTGTTAGACCTGGTGGAACAAATCGTAGAGGTGTCTCTCATCAACCTTAGGGTCTAGATAAAACAATTATTTAAGATGTCAACAGACAACAATGACTATGCTTATTTTAAGTGTGATGCTGTTTGTGACACCCTACCACACAGAGCTTTACGCTTAAGTTCGTAAATCAAAGGTGGTGGAATATTACGATCTCTAAAAGTAAAATACATACATAGCCATATATGAAAAGAACTTTAACTAGGGACCTTGAAGAAAAATTAAGCAAAACAAAACACGAAACATGCATCACATTCAAAACGGTTAAGTGTAAAAGAAAATAGATAACAACGTAAGCAAGCCTAATATACATATAATATAGAGTACCAAAGATACAAATAGCAAGCTTCAGACTCGGCCTGTGAAGCAAAGGCCGGCCAGAGTATGTTTATACATATATACAACCCCAAAGTATTTTCCAAAAGATGAAATACAAGTTCTGTTTCTCCAGTCTCAACCTCTAAGAGGGACAAAATATAAGTTATCTACAAGATGGAGAATACTACATATATACATATACAAAATATTGAATATAAAATATCCCAAATGTAGGTCTTCGCGTCCCAAGAGTCTTCAGCACACTCAACATGGTGTCTCACATCCTGCATCTAAAACCAACAATATATGTATGGAATGAGAACCAGGGGTTCTCAGTATGGAAAAGGTGCACGCATAGAAAATAAAATAATGTCCCAAAAACTTAGAGGCATTCCAAAACTCCAATAGTATGTATTTATATCCTAAATTTTTTACTAAACCAAAAATTGGGTAACTAAACCTAAGGAATCTAAATAGGCACGCCAAAACAAATGCAAATCCAAATAAATATACAAATACATATGATGCATGCCTTCCCTATGGTCGATGAGTCTCATCTATCAATTATCCATCCAAACCCGACATGTCCGATAGCAAACCCTAGACAGTCTCTGCGTGTGCGCATCCCCAAGAGTATATATATATATATATATATATATATATATATATCATCAATCAATTATAATCTCATTGGGGAAATCCGGAGAATTAAAGTGCACGGTCATATCTTACGACAGACGTAACACCCTAAGCCTTACCTCTAGCCTTAAAGCTAATACATGAGCATCTTTCCTATCTTTTCTTAGTGAATTTGCATTTAAATTTGTTAAGTTTAATCAAGATTCAGGTATTTTAAGCCACTATGAATGCTACTTTAAGTTGTGTGCAATTTGATCCATTTCAGGTAGCGTTCAGACAGATTTGACAGAGTTTAGATAGGAGAAACAGAGCCACTTTGATGTTGAAGGTGGTGCCAAACTTTGACTATCCAAGTTTGGCACCACAAGCACACAAAACTCATCATTCAATTTGGCACCAGGATCAACACATAAAGAACAAGTGCATGCGGCTATGGTGGCGTCAAACGCCATATCACTGGTGTTTGGCGCCGAGAGGATTGGAATGCGTGCAAATTTTACGTACAACGTGGCACCAGACTTGGTGAAGTTCAAGTTTAGCATCGGGATCATCACTGGGTTCCCATTTGTTTCGGCCACCACGGCGCCAAACTTGGTGTGACTCATGTTTGGCACCAGCTTCAGGATCTTATGTGGTCCCCACGCCTTCGGAGAGGCCAGCAATGTGATCTCTATATGTTTTGATTTAAATTTAGTTTTCATTCACAATTAGAGGGAGAATAATCAGTGTTTAGAAAATATATTTTACATTAATTAGGATTAGATATAAAAGGAGAATATATCTTGGCCTAGGATTTTTGCCTCTCCTCTTTTGCACTTTACACTTTTCTCTGCTAGGGTTTATTTTCTCCATGAGCAACTAAACCTCCATTGTTAAGGTTAGGAGCTCTGTTTATTCTATGGATTAATATTATTATCATTATATTTTCAATCAATGTACTGATTTATATTCAAAGATTACTTTCGTTCTTCATCTTATGAATTTTAGTATATTGGAAGATAACTCTTTTTCTACATGAATTCTTGTTGATTCTTGGAAAAGTTAACTCACTTGAATAACAACTTGAAAGTATTTCCTCCTAAATATCTAATTGCTTAGACTTAACGTGATACGTGACATATAATCATCTTATATTTAGATAATTAGGGTTTATGTGGCTAATAAACTAGAATTGGACCTAAACCTTTAATCTAATTCAGAGGTGACCAAGGAATTGACAGTTGATTAAGTTAGAGGAGATTAAATCACTAAGGAATTAGGATTTAATCAATTAAATTTTTTCATGAATTGAATCTTGCATGATTAAAGTATTTAGTAAGAACCGTTAATCCGGAAAAATAAATATCTTTGAAACCTTAACGTTTCTCTCATATATCTTTCACACCAAATCTACTATTTGCTTTCTTAATTCCTGAATTTTTGTTTAATTCTTTTGAACCTAAAACACTATTTTTTGCTTGTCTGACTAAGTTAATCACTCAATTATTATTGATTGGTCCATCAATCCTCGTGGGATCGACCCTCACTCACCTGAGGTATTACTTCGTATGACCCGGTGTACTTGCCGATTAGTTTGTGGTTTTAAAATTTCGCACCAAAATCAAAGGACGATAAAGCGTCACGACAGTTTTAAAGCTCAATACAATAATATATAATAAGGAATATTAAAACTAGAAGCTCGATGAAGGAATAAAAGCTAAAGACGCAAAAAATAGAGATACAAAAGTGCAAAGCATCCACACATGATAACTAAAGCGTAAAGGTAAGAAGAAGAGATTATAGATACAAGATAAATAAGGTATATGTATATGTATATATATCATAGCCCGCGGAGTTTAGGCCGATTAGTTAAACAAAATACAACAGAATTTTTGAAAGTTAAAACGGATACATCCTATCTCTCAAAGTTTAAATCTCTAAGGCAACAACTACAATAACCAAAAGTGAGAGAATAACTACAACAAAATAAACAAAAGACAAAAGTGAGCATCCTCTGCTCTGTCACCATCTGTAAACTCACCGAGGTGGGTTACGACTTGCATCTGAAAAACAAGAACAACATATGGTATGAGAACCAGAGGTTCTCATTATGGTAACAGTACCCAATAGGTAAGATATAAGGCTTTGGAAAGCCAAAGACAATCCTAGAACTTCCCACATGTATAAGATTCAAATGTAGAAACATTTTAATAAAATTTCCAAAAAGGGTTATCTAATCTTAAGGATTTTCTAGACTAACAAATCACCATTGTCCCACAGCCTTCTTCAACCTATCCTCCATGCAATCCCATCGCCACTGCCGACCGAGCCTCCTCAATCCTAGTAGAAAACACAAATAGTGCAAGCAAGTAAAACACAAGTAATGTACATATACAACAGGTAATTCAATTAGCAATTAAACATGTTATACAAGTTGGCACAATGCAAGTAAACAAAGCAAATAAACACATAAGAATGCATATGATGAATGCTTGTCTTATTGGCCGTGATATCACTTGTCGGTTCAACTGCCAACATGACACATCCCCTTGGGATATAGCCTTTCGGTCACGAATATAGTTAGCGGTCCTGGGATATAGTACCCGGCCCACTCTTGTGACATAAAAGGATGCAAGTGGGATACTCTCATTCAAATCTCACATCTCAACGTAAGCAGGATCAACCACCGTCCTGATACCGGTGCTGCAACCTCGACAAGTAGGCTTAACCACCGTCCTTGTTAGGTGCATAGCGACTTATCAGTGATAGCACATCAGTATTATACTATTCAGTCTTAGTGATTACTGTCATTCTCATCATGTTCAACAACCTTAATCATTCACTTTTCTTGATCCATCATCAAAGCAACACTCCGCCAATTTACTCTAGTTATTCCATCCACAGGACTTCCTAAGCCTAAGTCACCATCTTTAATTTCATAACAAAATTATCTAACTAAGTCCACTCAATGTATTCTCCCTTGCCCAAAGCTTAAAAACTAGGTAGGTGATGAGCGGATAATTTATATGCTTTTTGGCATTGTTTTTAGTAGGATCTAGTTACTTTTAGGGATGTTTTTATTAGTTTTTATGTTAAATTCACATTTCTGGACTTTACTATGAGTTTGTGTATTTTTCTGTAATTTCAGGTATTTTCTGGCTGAAATTGAAGGACTTGAGCAAAAATCAGATTCAGAGGTTGAAGAAGGACTGCTGATGCTGTTGGATTCTGACCTCCCTACACTCAAAGTGGATTTTCTGGAGCTACAGAACTCGAAATGGCGCGCTTTCAATTGCGTTGGAAAGTAGACATCAAGGGCTTTCCAGAAATATATAATAGTCCATATTTTGAATAAGGATTGATGACGTAAACTGGCGTTTAACGCCAGTTCCATGCTGCAGTCTGGCGTCCAGCGCCAGAAACAAGTTGCAAAGTGGAGTTCAACGCCAGAAACACTTTACAAACTGGCGTTCAACTCCAAGAATGACCTCTCCACGTGTAAACTTCAAGCTCAGCCCAAGCACACACCAAATGGGCCCCGGAAGTGGATTTCTACATCAATTACTTACTTTTGTAAATCCTAGTAGCTAGTCTAGTATATATAAGACATTTTACTATTGTATTAGACAATCTGGGGACGTTTAGTTCTTAGATCAGGGGGCTGGCCATTCGGCCATGCCTGAACCTTTGACTTATGTATTTTTCAATGGTAAAGTTTCTACACACCATAGATTAAGGTGTGGAGCTCTGCTGTTCCTCAAGGATTAATGCAAAGTACTACTGTTTTTCTATTCAATTCAACTTATTCCGCTTCTAAGATATTCATTCGCACTTCAATATGATGGATGTGATGATCGTGACAGTCATCATCATTTGCAACTTATGAACGCGTGCCTAACAACCACTTCCGTTCTACCTTAGATTGAATGGATATCTCTTGGATATCTAATACAGGGGACCGAGTCCGAGTTATTAGTGTCTTCGTGGTATAAGTTAGAACCCATGGATGGCCATTCCTGAGATCCGGAAAATCTAAACCTTGTCTGTGGTATTCCGAGTAGGATCTGGGAAGGGATGGCTGTGATGAACTTTAAACTCGCGAGTGCTGGGCATAGTGACAGACGCAAAAGGATCAATGGATCCTATTCCAGTATGATCGAGAACCGACAGATGATTAGCCGTGCCGTGACAGAGCATTTGGACCTTTTTCATAGAGAGGATGGGATGTAGCCATTGACAACGGTGATGCCCTACATACAGCTTGCCATGGAAAGGAGTAGGATTGATTGGATGAAGACAGCAGGAAAGCAGAGATCAGAGGAACGAAAGCATCTCCATATGCTTATCTGAAATTCTCACCAATGAATTACATAAGTACCACTATCCTATTTTATATTTTATTTAATTTTAGTCCACTATAATCTCTTAATACATTTGAATCCGCCTGGCTGGCTGCAAAGCCATATCTAAATTCTTTTGGACTGAGGCTTCCAAACCATCAGCATAGAGGCAAGTTAATTTGATGACTTAGCTGTTGAATGTCTGATTTACATGCTGAAGCTTGGCTAGCCAATGGCCATGTCTAGTGTTTTGGACCGGAGCTTGCATTGAAAGCTTGGCTGGCTAGTGAGCCATGTCTAATTCCTGGACTGAAGCTTTAGACTAAGAGTGCAAGACTCCTGGAATTCATATTAAAAATTTTGGAATCCTTATTTTTCTTTTTCACATTAATTTTCGAAAAATCCAAAAAAAATAGAAAATCATAAAATCAAAAAAATATTCTTGTGTTTCTTGTTTGAGTCTTGAGTCAATTTTAAGTTTAATGTCAATTGCATGTTTTAAATTTTGCATAAAATTTTCGAAAAATTCATGCGTTCATAGTATTCTTCATGATCTTCAAGTTGTTCTTGGTAAGTCTTCTTGTTTGATCTTGATGTTTTCTTGTTTTGTATCTTTTGTTGTTTTTCATGTGCATTTTTGCATTCATGGTGTCTAAGCATTAAAGATTTCTAAGTTTGGTGTCTTGCATGTTTTCTTTGCATAGAAAAATTTTCAAAAATATGTTCTTGATGTTCATCATAATCTTCAAAGTGTTCTTGGTGTTCATCTTGACATTCATAGCATTCTTGCATGCATTCTATGTTTTGATTCATAACTTTCATGCATTGAGTCAATTTTGTGTTTTTCTCTTTCATCATAAAAAAATTCAAAAAAAAAATATCTTTCCTTTTTTGCTCTCATAAATTTTGAAAATTTGGATTGACTTTTTCAAAAACTTTTAAAATTCAATTGTTTCTTATGAGTCAAATCAAATTTTCAATTCAAAAATCTTATCTTTTTAAAATCTTTTTCAAAAATCATATCTTTTCCATTTTTTTATTTATTTTTAAAAATTTCAAAAATCTTTTTCAAAATATTTTCAAAATCTTTTTCTTATTCTATCATATTTTCAAAAATCACATCATCAATTAATGTTCTGATTCAAAAATTTCAAGTTTGTTACTTACTTGTTAAGAAAGATTCAAACTTTAAGTTCTAGAATCATATCTTGTGATTTCTTGTGAATCAAGTCATTAATTGTGATTTTAAAAATCAAATCTTTTTCAAAACTAATTTCAATCATATCTCTTCAAAAATATTTTTTTTCTTATCTTTTTCAAAATCATATCTTTTTCAAATATCTTTTCTAACTTCTTATCTTCTTATCTTTTAAAAAATTGATTTTCAAAATTTGTTTCAACTAACTAATTAACTTTTTGTTTGTTTCTTATCTCTTTCAAAACTACCTAACTAACTATCCCTCTCTAATCTTCGAAAATACCTCCCTCTTTTTCAAAAATTTTTTTTAGTTAATTAATTGTTTTAAATTTTAATTTTAATTTTATTCTTCCTTTAATTTTCGAAAATCATCAACTCCTTTTTAAAATTTATTTTTGAAATCTAACTTTCAATTTTAATTTTTATTTTAATTCATTTTCGAAATTCTCTCTCTCATTTTCTTCTATTTATTTAATTACTTACTAACACTTCTCTTCATCTCATATCTCTGCTCCTATCCTCACCCTTGTGTTTGGATTATCCATTCTTCTTCACTCTTATTCCCTTTCTTCTTCTACTCACACAAGGGAACCTCTATACTGTAGTAAAAAGGATCTCTATTATTATTTTCTGTTCCCTCCTTTTTCAGATGAGTAGGAGCAAGGACAAGAACATTCTTGTTGAAGCAGACCCTAAACCTGAAAGGACTCTGAAAAGGAAACTAAGAGAAGCTAAAATACAATAATCCAGAGACAACCTTACAGGAATTTTTCGAACAGGAAGAGGAGATGGCAGCCGAAAATAATAATAATGCAAGGAGGATGCTTGGTGACTTTACTGCACCTAATTCTAATTTACATGGAAGAAGCATCTCCATTCCTGCCATTGGAGCAAACAATTTTGAGCTGAAACCTCAATTAGTTTCTCTGATGCAGCAAAACTGCAAGTTTCATGGACTTCCATCAGAATATCCTTTTCAGTTCTTAACTGAATTCTTGCAGATCTATGATACTGTTAAGACTAATGGAGTAGATCCTGAAGTCTACAAGCTCATGTTTTTTCCGTTTGCTGTAAGAGACAGAGCTAGAGTGTGGTTGGACTCTTAACCCAAAAATAGCTTGAACTCTTGGGATAAGCTGGTCACGGCTTTCTTAGCCAAGTTCTTTCCTCCTCAAAAGCTGAGTAAGCTTAGAGTGGATGTTCAAACCTTCAGACAGAAAGAAGGTGAATCCCTCTATGAAGCTTGGGAGAGATATAAGCAACTGACCAAAAAGTGTCCTTCTGACATGCTTTCAGAATGGATCATCCTGGATATATTCTATGATGGTCTGTCTGAATTAGCTAAAATGTCATTGGATACTTCTGCAGGTGGATCCATTCACCTAAAGAAAATGCCTGCAGAAGCTCAAGAACTCATTGACATGGTTGCTAATAACCAGTTCATGTACACTTCTAAGAGGAATCCTGTGAGTAATGGGACGCCTCAGAAGAAGGAAGTTCTTGAAATTGATGCTCTGAATGCCATATTGGCTCAAAATAAAATATTGACTCAGCAAGTCAATATGATTTCTCAGAGTCTGAATGGAATGCAAGCTGCATCCAACAGTACTCAAGAGGCATCTTCTGAAGAAGAAGCTTATGATTCTGAGAACCCTGCAATAGCAGAGGTGAATTACATGGGTGAACCCTATGGAAACACCTATAATCCCTCATGGAGAAATCATCCAAATCTCTCATGGAAGGATCAAAAGCCTCAACAAGGCTTTAATAATGGTGGAAGAAACAGGTTTAGCAATAGCAAGCCTTTTCCATCATCCACTCAGCAAAAGACAGAGAGCTCTGAGCAGAATCCATCTAGCTTGGCAAATATAGTCTCTGATCTATCTAAGTCCACTCTAAGTTTCATGAATGAAACAAGATCCTCCATTAGAAATTTCGAAGCACAAGTGGGCTAGCTAAGTAAGAAGATCACTGAAACCCCTCCTAGTACTCTCCCAAGTAATACAGAAGAAAATCCAAAAAGAGAGTGCAAGGCCATTGATATAACCATCATGGCCGAATCCAAGGAGGAAGAGGAGGACGTGAGTCCCAAGGAGGAAGACCTCCTGGGACGTCCAGAGATCAATAAGGAGTTTCCCTCTGAGGAACCAAAGGACTCTGAGGCTCATCTGGAGACCATAGAGATTCCATTGAACCTCCTTATGCCATTCATGAGCTCTGATGAGTATTCTTCTTCTGAAGAGAATGAAGATGTTACTGAAGAGCAAGTTGCCAAGTACCTTGGTGCTATCATGAAGCTGAATGCCAAATTATTTGGTAATGAGACTTGGGAAGATGAACCTCCCTTGCTCACCAATGAACTGAGTGATCTGAATCAACTGAAATTGCCTCAGAAGAAACAGGATCCTGGAAAGTTCTTAATACCTTGCACCATAGGCACCATGACCTTTGAGAAAGCTCTATGTAACCTTGGGTCAGGGATAAACCTCATGCCCCTCTCTGTAATGGAGAAACTGGGAATCTTTGAGGTGCAAGCTACCAGAATCTCACTAGAGATGGCAGACAATTCCAGAAAATAGGCTTATAGACAAGTAGAGGACATGTTAGTAAAGGTTGAAGGCCTTTACATCCCTCCTGATTTCATAATCCTAGATACTGGGAAGGATGAGGATGAATCCATCATCCTTGGAAGACCCTTCCTAGCCACAGCAAGAGCTGTGATTGATGTGGACAGAGGAGAATTGATCCTTCAACTAAATGAGGACAACCTTGTATTTAAAACTCAAGGATCTCTCTCTGTAACCATGAAGAGGAAGCATGAAAAGCTTCTCTCACTGCAGAGTCAACCAGAGCCCCCACAATCAAACTCTAAGTTTGGTGTTGGGAGGCCACAACCAAACTCTAAGTTTGGTGTTGAACTCCCATATCCAAACTCTAAGTTTGGTGTTGGGAAGTCTCAACAATGCTCTGAACATCTGTGAGGCTCCATGAGAGCTCATTGTCAAGCTATTGACATTAAAGAAGCGCTTGTTGGGAGGCAACCCAATTTTTATTTATCTAATTTTATTTTTATTTTATTATTCTTTTATGTTTTATTAGGTTCATGATCATGTGGAGTCACAAAATAAATAGAAAAATCAAAAACAAAATAAAAAATAGCAGAAGAAAAATCACACCCTGGAAGAAGGGCTTACTGGCGTCTAAACGCCAGTAAGGAGCATCTGGTTGGCGTTCAACGCCAGAACAGAGCATGGATCTGGCGTTGAACGCCCAAAACAAGCAGCATCCTGGCGTTCAGATGCCAGGGATGCACACTGAGGAAAGCTGGCGCTGAACGCCCAGAACAAGCACCAATTCGGCGTTTAAACGCCAGAATTGCATGCAAAGGCATTTTACATGCCTCAATGGTGCAGGGATGTAAATCCTTGATACCTCAGGATCTGTGGACCCCACAGGATCCCCACATACCTTCACTCACCTTTCCTCCTCATAATCCTATATCTCTCTTCCCCATCACCTCTTCACCACTCACATCCATACACCCCACCTACCTTCAAAACTCAAAATCTCTTTTCCCACCCAATCCCACCCATATAGCCGAATACATACATCCCTCCATCTCCTCCATATCTTCTTCTTCTTCTATTCCTTTCTTATTTTGCTCAAGGACGAGCAAACATTCTAAGTTTGGTGTGGAAAAAGCACTGCTTTTTTGTTTTTCCATAACCATTGATGGCACCTAAGGCCAGAGAAACCTCTAGAAAGAGGAAAGGGAAGACAAAAGCTTCCACCTCCAAGTCATAGGAGATGGAGAGATTCATCTCAAGGGTCTATAGCTCAGTGGTAGAACATTTGACTGCAAATCAAGAGATCCCTGAGATACCTCAGGGGATACATTTTCCTCCACACAATTATTGGGAGCAACTAAGGGTGGAACATCAAGAGCACTCCATCATCCTTCATGAAATTAGAGAAGATCAAAGAGCAATGAGGGAGGAGCAACAAAGACAAGGAAGAGACATAGAAGAGCTCAAGGACATCATTGGTTCCTCAAGGAGAAAACGCCACCATCACTAAGGTGGACTCATTCCTTGTTCTTAAATTTTCTATTTTTCGTTTTTTTATGTTAAATGTTTATCTATGTTTGTGTCTTTATTACATGATCATTAGTGTCTAAGTGTCTATGCCTTAAAGTAATGAATATGAATCCATCACCTCTCTTAAATGAAAAATATTTTAAAAACAAAAGAACAAGAAGTACATGGTTTCGAATTCATCCTTGAAACTAGTTTAATTATTTTGATGTGGTGGCAATACTTTTTGTTTTCTGAATGAATGCTTGAATAGTGCTTATGTCTTTTGAAGTTGTTGTTTAAGAATGTTAAATATGTTGGCTCTTGAAAGAATGATGAACAGGAGAAATGTTATTTGATAATCTGAAAAATCATAAAAATGATTCTTGAAGCAAGAAAAAGCAGCGAATACAGAAAGCTTGCGAAAAAAATGGCAAAAAAAATATAAAAAAAAAGAAAAAAAGCAAGTAGAAAAAGCCAAAAGCTCTTAAAATCAAGATGCAAGAGCAAAAAGCCAATAACCCTTAAAACCAAAAGGCAAGGGTAAATAAAAAGGATCCCAAGGCTTTGAGCATCAGTGGATAGGAGGGCCTAAAGGAATAAAATCATGGCCTAAGCGGCTAAACCAAGCTGTCCCTAACCATGTGCTTTTGGCGTGAAGGTGTCAAGTGAAAACTTGAGACTGAGCAGTTAAAGTCAAGGTCCAAAGCAAAAGAAGAGTGTGCTTAAGAACCCTGGACACCTCTAATTGGGGACTTTAGCAAAGCTGAGTCACAATCTGAAAAGGTTCACCCAGTTATGTGTCTGTGGCATTTATGTATCCGGTGGTAATACTGGAAAACAAAGTGCTTAGGGCCACGACCAAGACTCATAAAGTAGCTGTGTTCAAGAATCAACATACTGAACTAGGAGAATCAATAACACTATCTGAACTCTAAGTTCCTATAGATGCCAATCATTCTGAACTTCAATGGATAAAGTGAGATGCCAAAACTATTCAAGAGGCAAAAAGTTACAAGTCCCACTCATCTGATTGGAGCTATGTTTCATTGATAGTTTGGAATTTATAGTATATTCTCTTCTTTTTATCCTATTTGATTTTCAATTGCTTGGGGACAATCAACAATTTAAGTTTGGTGTTGTGAAGAGCGGATAATTTATACGCTTTTTGGCATTATCTTTAGTATGTTTTTAGTAGAATCTAGTTACTTTTAGGGATGTTTTTATTAGTTTTTATGTTAAATTCACATTTCTGGACTTTACTATGAGTTTGTGTATTTTTCTGTGATTTCAGGTATTTTCTGGCTGAAATTGAAGGACTTGAGCAAAAATCAGATTCAGAGGTTGAAGAAGGACTACTGATGCTGTTGGATTCTGACCTCTCTGCACTCAAAGTGGATTTTTTGGAACTACAGAATCCCAAATGGCGCAATTCCAATTGCGTTGGAAAGTAGACATCAAGGGCTTTCCATCAATATATAATAGTTTATACTTTGAATAAGGATTGACGATGTAAACTGGCGTTCAATGCCAGTTCCATGCTGCAGTCTGGCGTCCAGCGCCAGAAACAAGTTGCAAAGTGGAGTTCAACGCCAGAAACACGTTACAAACTGGTGTTCAACTCCAAGAATGACCTCTCCACGTGTAAAATTCAAGCTCAGCCCAAGCACACACCAAGTGGGCCCTGGAAGTGGATTTCTACATCAATTACTTACTTTTGTAAACCCTAGTAGCTAGTCTAGTATATATAAGACATTTTACTATTGTATTAGACAATCTGGGGACGTTTAGTTCTTAGATCAGGGGGGCTGGCCATTCGACCATGCCTGAACCTTTCACTTATGTATTTTTCAACGGTAGAGTTTTTACACATCATAGATTAAGGTGTGGAGCTCTGCTGTTCCTCAAGGATTAATACAAAGTACTACTTTTTTTCTATTCAATTCAACTTATTCCGCTTCTAAGATATTCATTTGCACTTCAATATGATGGATGTGATGATCGTGATAGTCATCATCATTCACAACTTATGAATGCGTGCCTGACAACCACTTCTGTTCTACCTTAGATTGAATGGATATCTCTTGGATATCTAATACAGGGGACCGAGTCCGAGTTATTAGTGTCTTCGTGGTATAAGTTAGAACCCATGGATGGCCATTCCTGAGATCTGGAAAATCTAAACCTTGTCTGTGGTATTCCGAGTAGGATCTGGGAAGGGATGGCTGTGACGAGCTTCAAACTCGCGAGTGCTGGGCGTAGTGACAGACGCAAAAGGATCAATGGATCCTATTCCAGTATGATCGAGAACCGACAGATCATTAGCCGTGCCGTGACAGAGCATTTGGACCTTTTTCACAGAGAGGATGAGATGTAGCCATTGACAACGGTGATGCCCTACATACAGCTTACCATGGAAAGGAGTAGGATTGATTGGATGAAGACAGCAGGAAAGCAGAGATCAGAGGAACGAAAGCATCTCCATATGCTTATCTGAAATTCTCACCAATGAATTACATAAGTACCACTATCCTATTTTATATTTTATTTAATTTTTGTCCACTATAATCTCTTAATACATTTGGATCTGCCTGACTGAGATTTACAAGGTGACCATAGCTTGCTTCAAGCCGACAATCTCCATGGGATCGACCCTTACTCACGTAAGGTTTATTATGTGGACGACCCAGTGCACTTGCTGGTTAGTTGTACGAAGTTGTGAAACAGATATAAGATCATGAACGTGCGTATTGAGTTTTTAGCGCCGTTACCAAGGAATGGAATGATCATGATTTTGCACACCAGTAGGGGATCCTAAACAGTAATTACAGAGGTTTAAAAAGCTAGAGGAGTGATTAAAAACACAAAAATCACCTTTTCTGTAAAATAAGGGTCATGCGTACGCATGCACGTTCCCATGTATGCGAGCATTCAAAACAGGAAGGGGTTTCTGCGTACGCATGCCAATGGCCACATACGCATGAGTGTTGGGCAGAGGCCCATCCTCGCGTACGCATGCCTGTTCCGCATACGCATGCCTCCCAATTTTTAGAAAAAGTTATTTTGCTGCAGAATTCAGTTTTTTCACACCATTTTTTTTGTTAAAAAATTTTTTACACCCGTTCTTTGAATGACATGAATCTTTCGGACCCAATTTTTATTCAAAATAAGTTTCATTAACGTTGAGGGTCAGGAGGCCAAGTTATTGATGCTGAGCATTTAAGAACTTTTCATTAGTATTTCTTGTAGAAAAGTTATGACTTTTGCTTAATAATTATATGATTTTCAAGGCTATTTTATTAGTCCTTTGATTTCCTTGGTTTCATGATTCTTGCAGGAAAATTTTAGGAAAAGAGAAGCGAAAGAATACGGAGGAATCAAGAATTGAAGACAAGTGCAAAGAGAATTTGTGGATGTTGTCAATGCCGACTTCTTCACACTCCAATGAGCATAACTTGAGCTGCAGAGGTCTAATTTGATGCAGTTCCAACGGCATAGTATTGGGCCACATTGTCTCAAGCAACAGAATTTTTGTGGACCCGACCAAGATTGATATTATATCTAGCTTGTCTTACCCCTCCTCGGTGAGGGAGATACATTCATTTCTGGGACATGTAGATTTCTACAGGTGATTTATCAAGGATTTCAATGGAATTGCCTTACCCCTCTCAAGATTGCTTTAGAAGGAGATGACGTCTGATTTCAATGATGCTTGCAAGGAAGCGTTTGACACACTAAAGGATGCCTTAACCAAAGCTCCCATAGTGCGAGGGCCGAATTGAAGTAACCCATTCGAGATTATGTATGATGCATCTAACCATACAGTGGGGGCCGCACTTGCACAACACGATGGTAAGGATCCTTATGTCATTGCCTATGCTTCTAAGACTCTAGATAGTGCACAATCTAATTATACTACCACCAAGAAAGAGTTGATGGCTATTGTCTTTGCTTTAGATAAATTTTGAGCCTACTTGCTTGGCTCTAAGGTGGTAATATATTCGGGTCATACGACTTTAAAATTTCTTTTGGCAAAGAAGGAGTATAAACCTAGATTAATTCGTTGGATTTTACTTCTCCAAGAATTTGATCTAGAAATCAAAGATATAAGTGGAACACAAAATTTAGTGGCGAACCACTTAAGCTGCCTTGATTATTGGAAGTTTGATTCCACCCCTATCAATGATTCTTTTCCTTTAGACACCTTGCAAGCAATTTTTGAAGTTACACCATGGTTTGCATCAATTGCTAATTACTTGGTAGGTCGCACTTTTCCTCCAAATTTTTCTAAGCACCAAAAGGACAACCTGAAAAGCAAGTCCAAGTACTATATCTGGGATGACCCTTACTTGTGGAGGTGTGGGGCCGATCAAGTAATTAGGAGGTGTGTGGCTCAATCAGAAGTCTAGTCTATATTAGAGCCGTGCCACTCTTCTGAAAGTGGTGTTGGGCCTCAAAGAATGGTAAAGAAGGTACTAGACTGCAGATTTTGGTGGCCAACCCTGTTTAAAGATGCAACCCTCTTTTGCAACTCATGCCATCAATGCCAAAGATTTAGTAATGCATCCAAGAGGAATGAAATGCCTCAACAACCTATGTTGTTTTGTGAGATTTTGTTTTGTTTGGGGCATTGACTTCATGGGTCCATTTCCAAAATCAAATGGATTTTTGTATATTTTGTTAGCCGTTGATTATGTTTTTAAGTGGGTGGAAGCAATTCCAACCCGCACTGATGATGCTAACATTGTTGTCTCTTTTGTGAGAAATCACCTTATCTCTTGCTTTGGGTCGCCACGAGCAATTGTGAGCGATCAAGGCTCCCATTTTTGCAACAGAAGATGGAAACATTAATGCAGAAGTATAACATTATTCATAAGGTGGCCACTGCTCACCACCCACAGACAAATAGACAAGTTGAGGTATCTAACCAGGAAATTAAGAGGATTCTAGAGAACATGGTAAAGCTCCATAGGAAAGATTGGAGCACTCGATTAGGGGATGCCTTGTGGGCCTACCGGACCGTCTATAAGACTCCAATAGGCATGAGTCCCTTCCGGTTGGTCTATGGCAAAGCTTGCCATCTCCCGATTGAGATAGAGTATAAAGCATATTGGGTGGTTAAGGAGTGCAACATGGGGTTATAAAAGGTGGGTGTAGAAAGAAAGCTACAGTTGGAGGAGTTAGAGTGTTTAAGGTTGGGGGGTTATGATAATGCCCACATATACAAAGAAAGAACTAAAGCGGTGCATGATCGGCATATCAAGCGGAAGAAATTCCAAGTGGGTGATTTGGTACTACTATACAACTCAAGGTTGAGGTTGCTACCCGGGAAGCTCAGATCAAGATGGAATGGTCCGTATATTGTTGATAAAGTTGTGTCCTATGGAGTTGTTCACTTACATCATCCTACTAGTGCTACCATCTTCAAGGTGAATGGTCATAGGCTCAAGTTATACCATCATACCAATCCCAAGAGTGACAAGGAGGTGTAGATTTTTCTCTTGAAGGATCCACCTGGAGCTTGCAAATGAAGTTCATGCCCGTCCAACTTAAGGGCGTTAAGGAAAGTGATCGGTGGGAGACATTCCAGCATGGTATGATCTTCCTTGTGTATAGCTTCTTTTGCTTAATTTTCATCTCTTTGGTTGAATTTCTTGAGCATTGGTTAGTTAGATTTGAACTATAAGTGTTTTATGAGATTTTCATTGTAGTTAGTTTGATTATTTTGGTTTCTTTTGTTAGTGACATGGAATTCTAGGTGTTTTATGATATTTTGCTTGCTTAGATATTGAAATTGCTATTATAGCTACTCTTATATTTGTTTAAAAAAAAGAGGGTCATGTGTACGCTTGACCCCCCCTATCCGAGGGAAATGGCTATCATGCATGGATTGTACCTGTGGCGTGCCTGAAGAACTGAAGATTGATGGTTTAGAAGTTATAGTAAACTCTCGTTGCAAGTATAGTTACTAAACCAAGCAATCAACCTTTCTTACAAACGTTTTGGTTGTCATAAGTAACAAACCCCTAAATAAATTGATAACCGAAGTATTTAAACCTCGGGTCATCTTCTCAAGGAATTGCAGGGAGGTATGTTCTTATTATTGGTTATGAGTCTTGTAAATTGGGGGTTTTGAAAGTAAGGGAGCAGTATGTTAAATGATAAGAAGAATAAAATAAATAAATAACTATAAAATAAACTCTTGGCAAGTTATGAGGATTGGAAGTCCTATCCTAGTTATCCTTATCAATTGTGATGAGAATTGGATTTTCACCCACTTTGTTAACCTCTAACTATGAAGGTAAGTTAAGCAAATGAATTAATTTTTTGAATCCTAAAGTCCTAGTCTTTCCTTGGAGAAGGGCTAGAGTTATTGGATCTCAAATTAATTCTTGAAGAATTCCAATTTTCAATCAACAAGGAGTTTGATAACTCAAGTGTGTCCAATTTATCAAGTCATCAATTAAAACCAAGAATATAAAAAGCTAAACAAAAATCATAAATATGAAATACCTCAAATTGCAGTAATAAAAGAAATCAAATCTAACATGGAAGTTCATAAATTAAATTAGAAAAATAAATAAAAGGAACATTGAACCTGTGATCGCAAAAGATGAAATAATCATAAACTGAAAAGAATCCTAATTCTAAATCCTACGAGAGAGGAGAGAACCTCTCTCTCTAAAAACTACATCTAATCCTAAAATTGTGAATTTGAAAGCTTGTTATGAATGGATGCATTCCCCCACTTTATAGTCTCTAATCTATGTGTTCTGGGCTGAAAACTGGGTCAAAAACAGCCCAGGTACGTTCAGGTTGCGGCAAAGCGACGCGGAGGCGTCGTCCACGCGTTAGCGTGGATTGAAGTTCGCAGATGCGACGTTGGCGCGTCATTCACGCGTTCGCGTCACCTAAATTCAGAGCAGTTATGGCAAATTATATATCGTTGCGAAGCCCCGGATGTTAGCTTTCCAACGCAACTGGAACTATCTCATTTGGATCTCTGTAGCTCAAGTTATGACCGTTTGAGTGCGAAGAGGTCAGGCTGGACAGCATAGCAACTTCTTCAACTTCTTGTATTCCTTTCACTTTTGCATGCTTCCTTTCCATCCTCCAAGCCATTCCTGCCCTGTAATCTCTAAAATCACTTAACACACATATCAAGGCATCTAATAGTAATAAGAGAGGATTAAACATAGGGAACTTAAGGCCAAAGAAGCATGTTAAAGCACATAATTAGGAAGGCAAATGTAAAACCATGCAAATAGTATGAATAAGTGGGTAAAGAGTTGATAAAAACCACTCAATTGAGCAAGAGATAAACCATGAAATAGTGGTTTATCAACCTCCCCACACTTAAACATTAGCATGTCCTCATGCTAAGCTCAAGAGAAGCTATAAAGATGAAGAGGAATGGTAGATTAATATGAAATGCAGCCTATCTATACGAATGCAACTACATACAAAATGTTTCTACCTACTTAGTTAAAAGTAAACAAATCCTTCAAGAAGAAATATGAACTGGATTTCACTAATTCAAATCATGAAAATGAAGTACAAATAGACTTGCAAGAAGAAAATAGCTCATGAAAGCAGGGAACAAGGAATTGAGCATCGAACCCTCACTGGTAGTGTATACACTTTAATCACTCAAGTGTTTAAGGTTCGATTCTCTCAATTATCTACTAACCTTGCTTTCTAAGGCTTGCTTTTCTTCTACCATTCAACAAAAATTTAATGCACAGACACACATATCAAGAGGTCTTTTAAGGGTTGTAATGGAGTTAGGGTCAAGGTAGGATTGTATATGGCTAAGTGGACTAAAATCTGAATCCTTAATTAACTTAAACTTTCCACCTAACTTTAGACAATCCATGTAATCATAATACCACCTCTAATTATCCATTAACCATGTTTTCCACATATTCATGCATCCTAATTTTAAGTACAGTACATATGCATTACTTTCACCACTTACTTTGGGGCATTTTGTCCCCTTTTACTTATTTGCACTTTTTTTTTCTTTTTTTTCTCATTTTTTTCTCTTTATTATTTATATATTATTTTTTTTTCTTTTGTTTTTCTCAGTGCATATGATTAATTTTATGAACATGTCCTAAATATTTCTTTCACATTTTCAGAAAATTCTAACATACTCAATTCTCAAACTAGATGTTTCCAAACCCACTTTTCCCCACACTTAATTCATGAGCACTCTCACTAGTCTAAGCTAACCAAGGATTCAACTTAAGGACATTATTGTTTTCTGCTTAGAGTTAATGATGTGCTAAAATAAATAACAGAGGGGTAAAAATAGGCTCAAATTGGTTTGCAAAGGATAATGAGAGGTAAAGCCATATGGGTATGTGATGAGCGGATAATTTATACGCTTTTTGGCATTGTTTTTAGTATATTTTTAGTAGGATCTAGTTACTTTTAGGGATGTTTTCATTAGTTTTTATGTTAAATTCACATTTTTGGACTTTACTATGAGTATGTGTGTTTTTCTGTGATTTCAGGTATTTTCTGGCTGAAATTGAGGGACTTGAGCAGAAATCAGATTCAGAGGTTGAAGAAGGACTGCTGATGCTGTTGGATTCTGACCTCCCTACACTCAAAGTGAATTTTCTGGAGCTACAGAACTCGAAATGGCGCGCTTCCAATTGCGTTGGAAAGTAGACATCCAGGGATTTTCAGTAATGTATAATAGTCCATACTTTGCCCAATTTTAGATGATGCAAACTGGCGTTCAACGCCAGTTCTCTGCCCAATTCTGGCGTCCAGCGCCAGAAAAGGATCCAAAACCAGAGTTGAACGCCCAAACTAGCACAAATACTGGCGTTCAACTCCAAGAAGGACCTCTACACGTGCAGCACTCAAGCTCAGCCCAAGAACACACCAAGTGGGCCCCGGAAGTGGATTTATGCATCAATTACTTATTTCTGTAAACCCTAGTGACTAGTTTATTATAAATAGGACCTTTTACTACTGTATTAGACATCTTGGATCCTGGATTGTATTCTGATCCTGTGATCACGTTTTAGGGGGCTGGCCATCTCGGCCATGCCTGGACCTTCCACTTATGTATTTTCAACGGTAGAGTTTCTGCACTCCATAGATTAAGGTGTGGAGCTCTGCTGTTCCTCAAAGATTAATGCAAAGTACTACTATTTTCTATTCAATTCATCTTATTTTGCTTCTAAGATATTCATTCGCACTTCAACCTGAATGTGATGAACGTGACAATCATCATCATTCCCCATGAACGCGTGCCTGACAACCACTTCTGTTCTACATTAGAATCGAATGAGTATCTCTTAGATCTCTTAATCGGAATCTTCGTGGTGTAAGCTAGAATGATGGCGGCATTCAAGAGAATCCGGAAAGTCTAAACCTTATCTGTGGTATTCTGAGTAGTATTCAATGATTGAATGACTGTGACGAGCTTCAAACTCGCGATTGCCGGGCGTAGTGACAGACACAAAAGGATAGTAAATCCTATTCCAACATGATCGAGAACCGACAGATGAATAGCCATGCCGTGACAGGGTGCGTTGACCATTTTCACTGAGAGGATAGGATGAAACCATTGACAAGGGTGATGCCTCCAGACGATTAGTCGTGCCGTGACAGGGCATTTAGATCATTTTCCCGAGAGAAGACCGAAAGTAGCCATTGACAATGGTGATGTATCACATAAAGCCAGCCATGGAAAGGAGTAAGACTGATTGGATGAAGATAGCAGGAAAGCAGAGGTTCAGAGGAACGAAAGCATCTCTATTCGCTTATCTGAAATTCTCACCAATGATTTACATAAGTATTTCTATCCCTATTTTATTAGTTGTTTTCGAAAACCCAATTACTATTTTATATCCGCCTGACTGAGATTTACAAGGTGACCATAGCTTGCTTCATACCAACAATCTCCGTGGGATTCGACCCTTACTCACGTAAGGTATTACTTGGACGACCCAGTGCACTTGCTGGTTAGTTGTGTGAAGTTGTGAACCATGGTATTGGCATCATGTTTTTGGCGCCATTACTAGGGAAAGAAAGAGCGATGAATTTTACATAATTAAAGTGTAATCACAATTTCTGCGCACCAAGTTTTTGGCGCCGTTACCGGGGATTGTTTGAGTTTTCGGCAAGCTTTTGGTCCGGTAACATAGTGCCAAGTTTGATCCGGCAACAACACCAAGTTTTTGGCGCCGTTGCCAGGGATTGTTTGAGTTTGGACAACTGACGGTTCATCTTGTTGCTCATATTAGGTAATTTTCTTTTTGTTGTCTTTTCAAAAATTTTTCAAAAATATTTCAAAATTTTCTCACCTGTTTTAAAAAAAAAAAATTATTCAAAATTTTTAAAGAATGAATTCTAGTGTTTCATGAAGCATGTGAAGCCTGGCTGGCTGTAAAGCCATGTCTAAATTCATTTGGACTGAGGCTTGCAATTTGTTATCAAGAGCAAGCTAGTTGTTGTTAATCCACCTGCTGTTGTTCCTGATTTACATGCTAAAGCTTGGCTGGCCATTGGCCATGTCTAGTGTTTTGGACCGGAGCTTTCATTGAAAGCTTGGCTGGCTAGTGAGCCATGTCTAATTCTTGGACTGAAGCTTTAGACTAAGAATGCAAGATTCCTGGAATTCATATTAAAAATTTTGGAATCCTTATTTTCTTTTTTCAATTAATTTTCAAAAAATCCAAAAAAATTAGAAAATCATAAAAATCAAAAATATTTTTCTGTTTCTTGTTTGAGTCTTGAGTCATGTTATAAGTTTGGTGTCAATTGCATATGCATCTTGCATTTTTCGAAAATTCATGCATTCATAGTGTTCTTCATGATCTTCAAGTTGTTCTTGGTAAGTCTTCTTGTTTGATCTTTGCATTTGCATGTTTTGTGTCTTTTCTTGTTTTTCATATGAATTCTTGAATTCTTAGTGTCTAAGCATTAAAGAATTCTAAGTTTGGTGTCTTGCATGTTTTCCTTGCATTAAAAATTTTTTCAAAAATGTGTTCTTGATGTTCATCATGATCTTCATAGTGTTCTTGGTGTTCATCTTGACATTCATAGCATTCTTGCATGCATTCATTGTTTTGATCTAAAAATTTCATGCATTGCATCATTTTCATGTTTTTCTCTCTCTTCATAAAAATTTCAAAAAAAAAAATCAAAATTATATCTTTCCCTCTTTTCTCTCATAAATTCGAAAATTTGAGTTGACTTTTTCAAAAAATTTTAAAATCTAGTTGTTTTCTATGAGTCAAACCAAATTTTCAATTTAAAAATCTCATCCTTTTCAAAATCTTTTTTTTTAAAAAAAATATTTTTCAAATTTCTTAGTTATTTTCGAAAATTCCAAAAATATTTTTTCAAAAATCTTTTTCTTATTTTTGTATCAAATTTTCGAAAATAACAATAACAATTAATGTTTTGATTCAAAAATTTTAAGTTGTTACTTACTTGTTAAGAAAGATTCAAACTTTGAGTTCTAGAATTATATCTTGTGATTTCTTGTGAATCAAGTCATTAATTGTGATTTTAAAAATTAAATATTTTTCAAAAGCAATTTCTATCATATCTTTTCAAAAATATCTTCTCATCATATCTTTTTCAAAAATATGATTTCAAAATATCTTTTCTAACTTCCTAACTTCTCACCTTTTCAAAATTTGTTTCAACTAACTAACTAACTTTTTTGTTTGTTTCTTATCTTTTTCAAAACTACCTAACTAACTCTCTCTCTCTAATTTTCGAAAATATCTTCACCCTTTTTTCAAAAATTTCTTTTTTTTATTATTTTAATTTTTTATTTTTATTTTCGAAAAACCACTAACCTTTTTCAAAAACTATTTTCAAAAAAATCAACTAACTCTTTTTCAAAAATTATTTTCGAAATTTTCCCTCTCTCATCTTATTCTATTTATTTATTCATCTACTAACATCTCTCCCTCACCCACCAAAAAATCCGAACCCTCTCTCTCTTTCTGAGTTCAGATTTTTCTCTTCTTCTTTTCTACTAACAATAAGGAACCTCTTTACTGTGACATAGAGGATTCCTCTTCTTTTCTTTTTCTCTTCTCTTTCTTATGAGCAGGGACAGAGAAAAAGGCATTCTTGTTGAAGCTGATCCAGAACCTGAAAGGACTCTGAAGAGGAAATTAAGAGAAGCTAAATTACAACAATCCAGAGATAACTTGATTGAAAATTTCGAACAAGTAAAGGAGATGGCAGCCGAACCCAACAACAATGCAAGGAGAATGCTTGGTGACTTTACTGCACCAAATTCTAATTTACATGGAAGAAGCATCTCCATTCCTGCCATTGGAGCAAACAACTTTGAGCTGAAACCTCAATTAGTTTCTCTGATGCAGCAGAACTGCAAGTTTTATGGACTTCCATCTGAAGATCCTTTTCAGTTCTTAACTGAATTCTTGCAGATATGTGATACTGTTAAGACTAATGGAGTAGATCCTGAAGTCTACAGGCTCATGCTTTTCCCTTTTGCTGTAAGAGACAGAGCTAGAGTATGGTTGGACTCTCAACCTAAGGATAGCCTGAACTCTTGGGATAAGCTGGTCAAGGCTTTCCTAGCCAAGTTCTTTCCTCCTCAAAAGTTGAGCAAGCTTAGAGAGGATGTTCAAACCTTCAGACAGAAAGAAGGTGAATCCCTCTATGAAGCTTGGGAGAGATACAAAGGACTGATAAAAAAGTGTCCTTCTGACATGCTTTCAGAATGGACCATCCTGGATATATTCTATGATGGTCTGTCTGAGTTATCTAAGATGTCATTGGATACCTCTGCAGGTGGATCCATTCACCTAAAGAAAACGCCTGCAGAAGCTCAAGAACTCATTGACATGGTTGCAAATAACCAGTTCATGTACACTTCTGAAAGGAATCCTGTGAATAATGGGACGCCTATGAAGAAGGGAGTTCTTGAAATTGATACTCTGAATGCCATATTGGCTCAGAACAAAGTATTGACTCAGCAAGTCAATATGATTTCCCAGAGTCTGAATGGAATGCAAGCTGCATCCAACAGTGCTCAAGAGGCATCTTCTGAAGAAGAAGCTTATGATCCTGAGAACCCTGCAATAGCAGAGGTGAATTACTTAGGTGAACCTTATGGAAACACCTATAACCCATCATGGAGAAATCATCCAAATTTCTCATGGAAGGATCAAAAGCCTCAACAAGGCTTTAATAATGGTGGAAGAAACATGTTTAACAATAATAAACCTTTTCCATCATCTACTCAGCAACAGACAGAGAACTCTGAACAAAATACTTCTAATTTAGCAAAATTAGTCTCTGATCTATCTAAGGCCACTGTAAGTTTCATGAATGAAACAAGGTCTTCCATTAGAAATTTGGAAGCACAAGTGGGCCAGCTGAGTAAAAGGATCACTGAAATCCCTCCCAGTACTCTCCCAAGCAATACAGAAGAGAATCCAAAAGGAGAGTGCAAGGCCATTGACATAAGCAAAATGGCCGAACCCAAAGAGGGAGAGGAGGACGTGAATCCCAAGGAGGAAGACCTCCTGGGACGTCCAGTGATCAATAAGGAGCTTTCCTCTGAGGAACCAAGGGACTCTGAGGCTCATCTAGAGACCATAGAGATTCCATTGAACCTCCTTATGCCATTCATGAGCTCTGATGAGTATTCATCTTCTGAAGAGAATGAGGATGTTACTGAAGAGCAAACTGCCAAGTTTCTTGGTGCAATCATGAAGCTGAATGCCAAATTATTTGGTATTGAAACTTGGGAAGATGAACATGCCTTGTTCACCAATGAACTAAGTGATCTGGATCAACTGACATTGCCTCAGAAGAGACAGGATCCTGGAAAGTTCATAATACCTTGTACCATAGGCACCATGATCTTTAAGGCTCTGTGTGACCTCGGTTCAGGAATAAACCTCATGCCACTCTCTGTAATAGAGAAACTGGGAATCTATGGGGTGCAAGCTACTAAAATCTCATTAGAGATGGCAGACAATTCAAGAAAACAGGCTTATGGACAAGTAGAGGACGTGTTAGTAAAGGTTGAAGGCCTTTACATCCCTGCTGATTTCATAGTCCTGGATACTGGAAAGGAAGAGGATGAATCCATCATCCTAGGAAGACCTTTCCTGGCCACAGCAAGAGCTGTGATTGATGTGGACAGAGGAGAATTGATTCTTCAAGTAAATGAGGACAACCTTGTGTTTACGACTCAAGGATCTCTCTCTGCATCCATGGAGAGGAAGCATAAAAAGCTTCTCTCAAAGCAGAGTCAACCAAAGCCCCCACAGTCAAACTCTAAGTTTGGTGTTGGGAGGCCACAACCAAACTCTAAGTTTGGTGTTGAACTCCCATATCCAAAATCTAAGTTTGGTGTTGGAGAGTCTCAATAATGCTCTGAACATTTATGAGGCTCCATGAGAGCCCACTGTCAAGCTATTGACATTAAAGAAGCGCTTGTTGGGAGGCAATCCAATTTTTATTTATCTAACAATATTTTTCTTAGTTATATGTCTTTATAGGTTCATGATCATGTGGAGTCACAAAATGAATATAAAAATTGAAAACGGAATCAAAAACAGCAGAAGAAAAATCACACCCTGGAGGAGCATCTGCCTGGCGTTCAACGCCAGAACAGAGCATGGTTCTGGCGCTGAACGCCCAGAACAAGCATGGTTCTGGCGTTCAACACCAGAAATGGCCAACAAATGGGCGTTGAACGCCCATAATGGGCACCAACCTGGCGCTGAACGCCCAGAGTTGTGTGCAAGAGCATTTTACATGCCTAATGGGTGCAGGAATGTAAATCCTTGACACCTCCGGATCTATGGACCCCACAGGATCATCTCAGGATCTGTGGACCCCACAGGATCCCCACCTACCTCCACTCACTTCTTCTCACCCCTCATCACTCTCTTTCACACAATCCCATAAACACTCTTCCCCAAAAACCCTTCACCAATCACCTCAATCTCTCTTCCCCATCACCTCTTCACCACTCACATCCATCCACTCTTCCCCATAAACCTACCTCATAAACTCCACCTACCTTCAAAATTCAAAACCAATTTCCCACCCATACCCACCCTAAATGGCCGAACCTTAACCCCCCTCCCTCCCCTATATATAGCTCTTCATTCTTCCTCATTTTCACACAACACAACCCTCTCCTCTCTACTTGGCCGAAACACACTTCACCCTCTTCTCCATATTTTCTTCTTCTTCTTCTTCCTCTATTCTTTCTTTTATTGCTTGAGGGCGAGCAATATTCTAAGTTTGGTGTGGTAAAAGCATAAGCTTTTTGTTTTTCCATTACCATTGATGGCACCTAAGACCGGAGAATCCTCTAGAAAGGGGAAAGGGAAGACAAAAGCTTCCACCTCCGAGTCATGGGAGATGGAAAGGTTCATCTCCAAAGCCCATCAAGACCACTTCTATGATGTTGTGGCCAAGAAGAAGGTGATCCTCGAGGTCCCTTTCAAACTCAAAAGAAATGAGTATACGGAGATCCGACATGAAATTCAAAGAAGAGGTTGGGAAGTTCTAACAAACCCCATCCAACAAGTCGGCATCCTAATGGTTGAAGAGTTCTATGCCAATGCATGAATCACCAAGAACCATGATCAAAGTAAGAACCCGGATCCAAAGAACTATGTTACAATGGTTCGGGGGAAATACTTAGATTTTAGTCCGGAAAATATGAGGTTGGCGTTTAACTTGCCTATGATGCAAGGAGATGAACGCCCCTACACTAGAAGGGTCAACTTTAATCAAAGGTTGGACCAAGTCCTTATGGACATATGTGTGGAAGGAGCCCAATGGAAGATTGACTCCAAAGGCAAGCCGGTTCAACTAAGAAGATTGGACCTCAAGCCTGTGGCTAGAGGATGGTTGGAGTTCATTCAATGCTCAATCATTCCCACTAGCAACCGATCTGAAGTTACTGTGGATCGGGCTATCATGATTCATAGCATCATGATTGGAGAGGAAATAGAAGTTCATGAAGTCATCTCTAATGAACTCTACAAAATAGCCGAAAAGTCATCCCCCATGGCAAGGCTAGCTTTTCCTCATCTTATCTGCCATCTATGTTACTCAGCTGGAGCTTTCATAGAAGGAGACACTCCTATTAAGGAAGAGAGCCCATTCATGGAGTTCAAGAGGCGCAAGAAGCTCATCACCATGAGATCCCGGAGATGCCTCAAATGCAATTTCCTCCACAAAACTATTGGGAACAAATCAACACCTCCCTAGGAGAATTAAGTGCCAACATAGGACAATTAAGGGTGGAACATCAAGAGCACTCCATCATGCTCCATGAAATAAGAGAAGATCAAAAAGCAATGAGGGAGGAGCAACAAAGACAAGGAAGAGACATAGAAGAGCACAAGGACATCATTGGTTCCTCAAGAAGGAAACGCCACCATCACTAAGGTGGATTCATTCCTTGTTCTTATTTCTTCTGTTTTTCATTTTCTATGTTGTGTGCTTATCTATGTTTGTGTCTTCATTACATGATCATTAGTAGTTAGTAACTATGTCTTAAAGTTATAAATGTCCTATGAATCCATCACCTCTCTTAAATGAAAAATGTTTTAATTCAAAAGAACAAGAAGTACATGAGTTTCAAATTTATCCTTGAACTTAGCTTAATTATATTGATGTGGTGACAATGCTTCTTGTTTTCTGAATGTATGCTTGAACAGTGCATATGTCTTTTGAAGTTGTTGTTTAAGAATGTTAAATATGTTGGGTCTTGAAAGAATGATGACTAGGAGACATGTTATTTGATAATCTGAAAAATCATAAAAATGATTCTTGAAGCAAGAAAAAGCAGCAAAGAACAAAGCTTGCAGAAAAAAAAATATAGGCGAAAAAAAAAATATAGAAAGAAAAAGAAAAAGCAAGCAGAAAAAGCCAAAAGCTCTTAAAACCAAGAGGCAAGAGCAAAAAGCCAATAACCCTTAAAACCAAAAGGCAAGGGAAATAAAAAGGATCCCAAGGCTTTGAGCATCAGTGGATAGGAGGGCCTAAAGGAATAAAATCCTGGTCTAAGCGGCTAAACCAAGCTGTCCCTAACCATGTGCTTGTGGCGTGTAGGTGTCAAGTGAAAACTTGAGACTGAGCAGTTAAAGTCAAGGTCCAAAGCAAAAAAAAAAAAAGAGTGTGCTTAAGAACCCTGGACACCTCTAATTGGGGACTTTAGCAAAGCTGAGTCACAATTTGAAAAGGTTCACCCAATTATGTGTCTGTGGCATTTATGTATCCGGTGGTAATACTGGAAAACAAAGTGCTTAGGGCCACGGCCAAGACTCATAAAATAGCTGTGTTCAAGAATCATCATACTGAACTAGGAGAATCAATAACACTATCTGAACTCTGAGTTCCTATAGATGCCAATCATTCTGAACTTCAATGGATAAAGTGAGATGCCAAAACTATTAAAGAGGCAAAAAGCTATAAGTCCCGCTCATATGATTGAAGCTATGTTTCATTGATAGTTTGGAATTTATAGTATATTCTATTCTTTTTATCCTATTTGATTTTCAGTTGCTTGGGGACAAGCAACAATTTAAGTTTGGTGTTGTGATAAGCGGATAATTTATACGCTTTTTGGCATTGTTTTTAGTATATTTTTAGTAGGATCTAGTTACTTTTAGGGATGTTTTCATTAGTTTTTATGTTAAATTCATATTTCTAGACTTTACTATGAGTTTGTGTGTTTTTCTGTGATTTCAGGTATTTTCTGGCTGAAATTGAGGGACTTGAGCAGAAATCAGATTCAGAGGTTGAAGAAGGACTGCTGATGCTGTTGGATTCTGACCTCCCTGCACTCAAAGTGGATTTTCTGGAGCTACAGAACTCGAAATGGCGCGCTTCCAATTTCGTTGGAAAGTAGACATCCAGGGCGTTTCAGCAATGTATAATAGTCCATACTTTGCCCAAGTTTAGATGATGCAAACTGGCGTTCAACACCAGCTCTCTGCCCAATTCTGGCGTCCAGCGCCAGAAAAGGATCCAAAACCAGAGTTGAACGTCCAAACTGGCACAAATACTGGCGTTCAACTCCAAGAAGGACCTCTACACGTGCAGCACTCAAGCTCAGCCCAAGCACACACCAAGTGGGCCCCGGAAGTGGATTTATGCATCAATTACTTATTTCTGTAAACCCTAGTGACGAGTTTATTATAAATAGGACCTTTTACTACTGTATTAGACATCCTGGATCCTGGATTGTATTCTGATCCTGTGATCACGTTTTAGGGGGCTGGCCATCTCGGCCATGCCTGGACCTTCCACTTATGTATTTTCAACGGTAGAGTTTCTGCACTCCATAGATTAAGGTGTGGAGCTCTGCTGTTCCTCAAAGATTAATGCAAAGTACTACTGTTTTTTATTCAATTCATCTTATTTCGCTTCTAAGATATTCATTCGCACTTCAACCTAAATGTGATGAACGTGACAATCATCATCATTCCCCATGAACGCGTGCCTGACAACCACTTCCGTTCTACATTAGAATCGAATGAGTATCTCTTAGATCTCTTAATCGGAATCTTCGTGGTGTAAGCTAGAATGATGGCGGCATTCAAGAGAATCCGGAAGGTCTAAACCTTGTCTGTGGTATTCCGGGTAGGATTCAATGATTGAATGATTGTGACGAGCTTCAAACTCGCGATTGCTGGGCGTAGTGACAGACGCAAAAGGATAGTAAATCCTATTCCAGCATGATCGAGAACCGACAGATGAATAGCCGTGCCGTGACAGGGTGCGTTGACCATTTTCACTGAGAGGATAGGATGAAACCATTGACAAGGGTGATGCCTCCAGACGATTAGTCGTGCCGTGACAGGGCATTTAGATCATTTTCCCGAGAGAAGACCGAAAGTAGCCATTGACAATGGTGATGTATCACATAAAGCCAGCCATGGAAAGGAGTAAGACTGATTGGATGAAGATAGCAGGAAAGCAGAGGTTCAGAGGAACGAAAGCATCTCTATTCGCTTATCTGAAATTCTCACCAATGATTTACATAAGTATTTCTATCCCTATTTTATTAGTTGTTTTCGAAAACCCAATTACTATTTTATATCCGCCTGACTGAGATTTACAAGGTGACCATAGCTTGCTTCATACCAACAATCTCCGTGGGATTCGACCCTTACTCACGTAAGGTATTACTTGGACGACCCAGTGCACTTACTGGTTAGTTGTGCGAAGTTGTGAACGATGGTATTGGCATCATGTTTTTGGCGCCATTACCAGGGAAAGAAAGAGCGATGAATTTTACATAATTAAAGTGTAATCACAATTTCTGCGCACCAGTATGTAAGCTTAGTGAAACAAGAGCCTCAATCATGTAAGTGCATGCATACATTAAACAATGGAAATATAGAATTGAGCAAGACAAAGATCACAATTTTAGAGAGGAAAACACACACAAAAATAAAATATTGATTGATAAAATGCAACCAATCAAATAGGTTCAAAATCTTACTGGTTTTGTGTGTTCGAGCTCTAAACCATGTTCCAGTATAATATTTCTTCAAACAAGTTTAACATTAAATTTTATTCAAATTAGTGAAATGCTCTAAAAGGTTTCTTGAAAAAGAAAATATTACTTCAACCAAGTGGTAAAATATGCACAAAATCAAATAATCATGCAATCAAACATGCAAATGCAACAACTAACAAGAAAAATAAACCATTGGTGTTGAGATAGAAGAGTAACTAACCTGTGGAGATCGGTATCGACCTCCCCACACTTAAAGATTGCACCGTCCTCGGTGCATACTGAGATGTACAGGTGGACGGGTTGTTCCAACTGGCGCTTTTCTCTAAAGATTGGGCAGATGGACTTGTCTTGTTTCTCCATATAAACGTCATCCGATTCCCTTCCGGGTGGCCATCCTGAAAGAAAAAGGGAAGAAAAGTAACCCAGAAATAAAGATAAGAAAATAAATAAAGTATGGGTGGGTTAATGCCAAATGAAAAGGGTCTCATTTACATGGAAGCTTCAACATGTACGTGAGAAAATAATAGAAGCCATGGCATACCAGTGGTACAAAATTTATAACAATGGGGAAGAGAGTGCAAGACAATATAAATTAATGTCAATGCAAAATTAATACAAATATCATAAAAGATTAGTATTAACTTAAATAATATTTCCCAACAGTGTAAAACAAGTCACTGAGCATCAAAAATAAATTCAAAAAAAGATGCAACAGTTGAATGAGAAAATTGTAACACCAATGGGAACAAAAATAATAAATTTAGAAAAGAAAATAAAAATATGCACAAAATTAAAATGCAATGAATGAAAGTATGCAATTAAGTAAAAGAGAATGAAAGTAAAGAAGGAAAAAGAAAAGAAGAAAGAAATAAGAATGGAAAAGAAAAATTAGAATTTGGGGGAAGAAAAGATATGATATTTGGCGCTGATCTGGATAAGTTGTGCGGCGCAGGCGACGCGGACGCGTGGGTGACGCGGTCGCGTGGTGCGTGATAAGGTCAGGTGACGCGGACGCGTGGGTCACGCGATCGCGTGACCTAATTTGTGCGATTGGCCCGAGTGCAGCCTCGCGGTCGCACAACTCTCTGTTCAAAACTTGGTATTGCCAAAATCCAGGGTGACGCGGTCGCGTGGTCGACGCGATCGCGTGAGTGGCCATCATGGGGATATGACGCGGACGCGTGAGCCATGCATCCGCGTGGTCAGGCGTGTGCAATCAGCACCAGTCCAGCACCACTCTCGCACAACTTTCGGTCGTGCATCCTTTCTTACGTCGATTTCCAGGTCACGCGGCCGCGTGAGTGACGCGGATGCGTGGGAGGCAGGTTCCCCATGTGACGTGGACGCGTCAGCGACGCGGTCACAAGGGATGATTTGTGCTAAAGGCACGCCTCCAGCCACGCTACCGCGTGACTCTCTGTTCGATTTCTCTTCTTCACAATGCACATGTGACGCGGACGCGTCAGCGACGCTGCCGCGTCGCGTGCGTGCTTTTTTTTTTAATAATGCAGTATGCAGAATGCAATGCTAACATGAATGTTATGCAAAATTCCAGGTTCAATACAATAAAATAAAATAAAACTCGAAAACAAATAAAACTAAATAAAAATGAAAAAGGAACGATCATATCATGGTGAATTGTCTCCCACCTAGCACTTTTAGTTAAAGTCCTTAAGTTGGACATTTGATGAGCTTCCTGTTATGGTGGCTTGTGCTTGAACTCATCCAGAAATCTTCACCAATGTTTGGAATTCCAGTAGCCTCCGGGATCCCAAACTAGGCACGTAAAGCCTTTGAGCAGCTTCAAACAAATTCTTAGGCTCCCGGGGTGTTGGATGTCAGAACAGATTCCAGGATCCCATACCTTGCTATTACACCCGTCTTCTTGTTGATCATCATGATTCCATCCGGGTGGCAAGCAATCTGAATTCTCACTAAAGCGGCCAAACAACTTCCTAGACCCATTCAATTGAGCTTTACACCAACCCTTGCATTTAAAGTTTGAGCTTCCAACCATAATGAACCTTGCAGGACAATTCTTACCACTGACCATCTTCCTTTTACTCTTAATGCCATAAAAAGCTCTAAGTTGACCATCCGTCTCCAGTAGCCCATATTCAAGTGGAAATAAAAAGCTAAGGGATATGAATTTTACCCACTTGAATGTTGTGAAGGATGATGGCAACATAGGGGGAGGGGTCCCCAATAACTTTGGCAAGGTGATTTCAAGCTCCATTTCCTTGTGCTCTTTGACAACTTCCACCTCTTTGCAATCTTCTTTAATTTCAACCTCTTCCTCTTGGTAGCTTTCTTCCAATTCAATCTCTTCTTCATTACTTACCAAGGGCACAGGAGGTTGTGCTTTTTCTTCTTTAATTTCCATCTCTTGATCAACCTCTACAAAGTCTTCAACCATGATCTGTCTTGGAGGTTGTACGCTCTCCTCAACATCAACATCAAACACTGTGGAAGGAGGCTATGTGACTGGACTTTCCAATGGAGGTACAACATCTCTTAAGTCTGCAACCACTTCTTCCTTTTTAATAATTGCTGTTTTGTCCAGTTGTTTAAGTATAAAATCATACTCATCTTCGATGATTTTCTTTCCATGACAACTCCTTTCAACTACTCTTTCATCTTCAAGGGTCTCTCTTACCTTTACCCGTAGGGCCTCCTCTAGCTCCTTATGAAGTATGGATTGGCGAAGATGATCCCTTTTTTCCTGTTCCATATCAATAGCATAATTGGGATCATCTTGCTCTTGGATTGATGGATGTCGGTGCTCTCCCATGGAGGATGGTGATGGGATGAAAAGATCATTATGTGGTTGAAAAGGAAGTGCACTAGAGCTTGAGGGTTGAATATTGGAGGTAGAGGGTTGGTTCATGCGGGATATAAGATTTTGGAGTGTAGAGGTGAGACCAATGATGTTAGATATGAGTGTATTGTTATCCAATGGAGGTTGGGGTGGATCTATGTATGGTTCATTTGGTTCATAGGGTGGTTAGTATGGTGGATTTAGGTTAGGGTCATATGGAGGTAAATGGTGTAAAGGGGCTTGTGAGTTTGGTGGTTCAAGGGTATGTTGGGAAGGTGGTTCATAAGCATATGATGGGGGTCTATCATATCTATCATCTTGGTATGCACCTCGGAATGGTTTTTGACCATAGTGATTTGTTGGATGTTGGTTGTCACGAAAGGGTCCACCATAACTATTGTCTTGGTATGCATCGCAGAATGGTCTTTGTCTATGATACTGTGGAAGGTGTTGTTGCCGGAAGGGTTGATCAGATCCTCGTGGCTCCTTCCATCTCTGATTGTTTTGACCTTGATGCATGTTCCTGTTATAATTTTCCTTCCTTGCAACTACATTGGAACCAAACACAAAGCGAGAGGGGTGAGAACTCATAATAGTAAATAAAAATTGAAAACGAAAAATAAAGACAAATTTTAAATTAAAAGGTTATTGAAATTTAAATTTTGAATTTGAAAATTAAATTTTGAAATTTGAGATTTGAATTTTGAAATTTAAATATTGAATTTTGAAATTTGATTTTTGAAATAAGATAAGATAAGTTTTTGAAAAAGATATGATTTTTGAAGAAGATTTGAATTTTGAAATTTAAATTTTGAAAATTTAAAAATTTTTTTTAACTTTGAAATTTGAATTTTAAATTTTTAAATTTGAATTTTGAAAATTAAAATTTTTTAAATTTTGAAATTTGAATTAAAATTTTTTTTATTTGAATTTTTGAAAATTGAAATTTGAAATTCGAAATTTGAGTTTTAAATTTTGAATTTTTGAATTTAATGAGGAAAGAGAAAAACAATAAAATGATATCAAACTTAAAATTTTTAGATCAAAACGAAGAAAATAATTAAGAACAACTTGAAGGTCAAGATGAACACCAAGAACAAATTTTTGAAAAAATTTTTAATAACTAAATAAAAACTAATAACCTCTTAATTTACGAAAAAGCAAAAATAAAAACAAAAATAAAAACAAATAAACAAGCAAAAAGCAAATATTTACAATAACCAATAATATGGCACACGTTTGCAATTCCCCGGCAATGGCGCCATTTTGAAGAACTGAAGATTGATGGTTTAGAAGTTATAGTAAACTCTCGTTGCAAGTATAGTTACTAAACCAAGCAATCAACCTTTCTTACAAACGTTTTGGTTGTCACAAGTAACAAACCCCTAAATAAATTGATAACCGAAGTATTTAAACCTCGGGTCGTCTTCTCGAGGAATTGCAGGGAGGTATGTTCTTATTATTGGTTATGAGTCTTGTAAATTGGGGGTTTTGAAAGTAAGGGAGCAGTATGTTAAATGATAAGAAGAATAAAATAAATAAATAACTATAAAATAAACTCTTAGCAAGTTATGAGGATTGGAAGTCCTATGCTAGTTATCCTTATCAATTGTGATGAGAATTGGATTTTTCTCCCACTTTGTTAACCTCTAACTATGAAGGTAAGTTAAGCGGATGAATTAATTTTTTGAATCCTCAAGTCCTAGTCTTTCCTTGGAGAAGGGCTAGAGTTATTGGATCTCGAATTAATTCTTGAAGAATTCCAATTTTCAATCAACAAGGAGTTTGATAACTCAAGTGTCTCTAATTTATCAATTCATCAATTAAAACCAAGAATATAAAAAGCTAAACAAAATCCATAAATATGAAATACCTCAAATTGCATTAATAAAAGAAATCAAATCTAACATGGAAGTTCATAAATTAAATTAGAAAAATAAATAAAAGGAACATTGAACATGTGATCGCAAAAGATGAAATAATCATAAACTGAAAAGAATTCTAATTCTAAATCCTAAGAGAGAGGAGAGAACCTCTCTCTCTAAAAACTACATCTAATCCTAAAATTGTGAATTTGAAAGCCTGTTATGAATGGATGTATTTCCCCATTTTATAGTCTCTAATCTATGTGTTCTGGGTTGAAAATTGGGTCAAAAACAGCCCAGGTACGTTCAGGTTGTGGCAAAGCGACGCGGAGGCGTCGTCCACGCGTTAGCGTGCATTGAAGTTCACAGATGCGACGCGGGCGCGTCATTCACGCGATCGCGTCACCCAACTTCAGGGCAGTTATGGAAAATTATATATCGTTGCGAATCCCCGGATGTTAGCTTTCCAACGCAACTGAAACCATCTCATTTAGATCTCTGTAGCTCAAGTTATGACCGTTTGAGTGCGAAGAGGTCAGGCTGGATAGCTTAACAACTTCTTCAACTTCTTGTATTCCTTCCACTTTTGCATGCTTCCTTTCCATCCTCCAAGCCATTCCTGCCCTGTAATCTCTAAAATCACTTAACACACATATCAAGGCATCTAATGGTAATAAGAGAGGATTAAACATAGGGAACTTAAGGCCAAAGAAGCATGTTAAAGCACATAATTAGGAAGGCAAATGTAAAACCATGCAAATAGTATGAATAAGAGGGTAAAGAGTTGATAAAAACTACTCAATTGAGCACAAGATAAACCATGAAATAGTGGTTTATCAACCTCCCCACACTTAAACATTAGCATGTCCTCATGCTAAGCTCAAGAGAAGCTATAAAGATGAAGAGGAATGGTAGATTAATATGAAATGCAACCTATCTATACGAATGCAACTACATACAAAATGTTTCTACCTACTTAGTTAAAAGTAAACAAATCCTTCAAGAAGAAATATGAACTGGATTTCACTAATTCAAATCATGAAAATGAAGTACAAATAGACTTGCAAGAAGAAAATAGCTCATGAAAGCAGGGAACAAGGAATTGAGCATCGAACCCTCACTGGTAGTGTATACACTTTAATCACTCAAGTGTTTAAGGTTCGATTCTCTCAATTCTCTACTAACCTTGCTTTCTAAGGCTTGCTTTTCTTCTACCAATTAACAAAAATTTAATGCACAGATACACATAGCAAGAGGTCTTTTAAGGGTTGTAATGGGGTTAGGGTCAAGGTAGGATTGTATTTGGCCAAGTGGACTAAAATCTGAATCCTTAATTAACTTAAACTTTCCACCTAACTTTAGACAATCCATGTAATCATAATACCACCTCTAATTATCCATTAACCATGTTTTCCACATATTCATGCATCCTAATTTTAAGTACAGTACATATGTATTGCTTTCACCACTTACTTTGGGGCATTTTGTCCCCTTTTACTTATTTGCACTTTTTTTTCATTTTTTTCTCTTTATTATTTATATATTATTTTTTTTTCTTTTGTTTTTCTCAGTGCATATGATTAATTTTATGAACATGTCCTAAACATTTCTTTCACATTTTCAGAAAATTCTAACATACTCAATTCTCAAACCAGATGTTTCCAAACCCACTTTTCCCCAATCAAATAGGTTCAAAATCTCACTGGTTTTGTGTGTTCGAGCTCTAAACCATGTTCCAGTATAATATTTCTTCAAACAAGTTTAACATTAAATTTTATTCAAATTAGTAAAATGCTCTAAAAAGTTTCTTGAGAAAGAAAATATTACTTCAACCAAGTGGTAAAATATGCACAAAATCAAATAATCATGCAATCAAACATGCAAATGCAACAACTAACAAGGAAAATAAACCATTGGTGTTGAGATAGAAGAGTAGCTAACCCGTGGAGATCGGTATCGACCTCCCCACACTTAAAGATTGCACCGTCCTCGGTGCATACTGAGATGTACAGGTGGACGGGTTATTTCAACTGGTGCTTTTATCTAAAGATTGGGCAGATGGACTTGTCTTGTTTCCCCTTGTAAACGTCATCCGATACCCTTCCGGGTGGCCATCCTGAAAGAAAAAGGGAAGAAAAGTAACCCAGAAATAAAGATAAGAAAATAAATAAAGTATGGGTGGGTTAATGCCAAATGAAAAGGGTCTCATTTACATAGAAGCTTCAACATGTACGTGAGAAAACAATAGAAGTCATGGCATACCAGTGGTACAAAATTTGTAACAATGGAGAAGAAAGTGCAAGACAATATAAATTAATGTCAATGCAAAATTAATACAAATATCATAAAAGATTAGTGTTGACTTAAATAATATTGCCCAACACTGTAAAACAAGTCATTGAGCATCAAAAATAAATTCAAGAAAAGATGCAACAGTTGAATGAGAAAATTGTAACACCAATGGGAAAAAATAATAAATTTAGAAAAGAAAATAAAAATATGCACAAAATTAAAATGCAATGAATGAAAGCATGCAATTAAGTAAAAGAGAATGAAAGTAAAGAAGGAAGAAGAAAAGAAGAAAGAAATAAGAATGGAAAAGAAAAATTAGAATTTGGGGAAAGAAAAGATATGATATTTGGCGCTGATATGGATAAGTTGTGCAGCGTAGGCGACGCGGACGTGTAAGTGACGCGGACGCGTGGATCACGCGATCGCGTGGGTCACGCGATCGCGTTCGCGTGACTTGATATGTGCGATTGGCCCGAGTGCAGCCTCGCGGTCGCACAACTCTCTGTTCGAAACTTGGTATTGCCAAAATCCAGGGTGACGCGGTTGCGTGGTCGACGCGATCGCGTGAGTGGCCATCATGGGGATATGACGCGGACGCATGAGCCATGCGTCCGCGTGGTCAGGCGTGTGCGATCAGCACTAGTCCAGCACCACTCTCGCGCAACTTTCGGTCGTGCACCTTTTCTTACGTCGATTTCCAGGTCACGCGGCCGCGTGAGTGACGCGGACGCGTGGTAGGCAGGTTCCCCATGTGACGCGGACGCGTCAGCGACGCGGTCGTGTGGGATGACTTGTGCTAAAGGCACGCCTCCAGCCACGCTACCACGTGACTCTCTGTTCGATTTCTCTTCTTCACAACGCACATGTGACGCGGACGCGTCAGCGACGCTGCCGCGTCACGTGCGTGCTTTTTTTTTTAATAATAATGCAGTATGCAGAATGCAATGCTAATATGAATGTTATGCAAAATTCCAGGTTCAATACAATAAAATAAAATAAAACTCGAAAACAAATAAAACTAAATAAAAATGAAAAAGGAACGATCATACCATGGTGGGTTGTTTCCCACCTAGAACTTTTAGTTAAAGTCCTTATGTTGGACATTTGATGAGCTTCCTGTTATGGTGGCTTGTGCTTGAACTCATCCAGGAATCTCCACCAATGGTTAGAATTCCAGTAGCCTCCGGGATCCCAAACTAGGCACGTAAAGCCTTTGAGCAGCTTCAAACAGATTCTTAGGCTCCCATAGTGTTGGATGTCAGAACAGATTCCAGGATCCCAAACCTTGCTATTGCACCCGTCTTCTTGTTGATCATCATGATTTCATCCGGGTGGCAAGCAATCTGAATTCTCACTAAAGCGGCCAAACAACTTCCTAGACCCATTTAGTTGAGCTTTACACCAACCCTTGCATTTAAAGTTTGAGCTTCCAACCATAATGAACCTTGCAGGACAATTCTTACCACTGACCATCTTCCTCTTACTCTTAATGCCACAAAGAGCTCTAAGTTGACCATCCGTCTCCAGTAGCCCATATTCAAGTGGAATTAGAAAGCTAAGGGATATGAATTTTACCCACTTGAATGTTGTGAAGGATGATGGCAACTTAGGGGGAGGGGTCTCCAATAACTTTGGCAAGGTGATTTCAAGCTCCATTCACTTGTGCTCTTTGACAACTTCCACCTCTTTGCAAACTTCTTTAATTTCAACCTCTTCCTCTTGATAGCTTTCTTCCAATTCAATCTCTTCTTCATTACTTACCAAGGGCACAGGAGGTTGTGCTTCTTCTTCTTTAATTTCCATCTCTTGATCAACCTCTACAAAGTCTTCAACCATGATCTGCCTTGGAGGTTGTACGCTCTCTTCAACATCAACATCAAACACCGTGGAAGGAGGCTCTGTGACTGGACTTTCCAATGGAGGTACATCATCTCTTAAGTCTGTAACCACTTCTTCCTTTTTAATAATTGCTGTTTTGTCCAGTTGTTTAAGTATAAAATCGTACTCATCTTCGATGATTTTCTTTCCATGACAACTCCTTTCAACTACTCTTTCATCTTCAAGGGTCTCTCCTACCTTTACCCGTAGGGCCTTCTCTAGCTCCTTATGAAGTATGGATTCGTGAAGATGATTCTTTTTTTCCTGTTCCATATCAATAGCATAATTAGGATCATCTTGCTCTTGGATTGATGGATGTCGGTGCTCTCCCATGGAGGGTGGTGATGGGATGAAAAGATCATTATGTGGTTGAAAAGGAAGTGCACTAGAGCTTGAGGGTTGAATATTGGAGGTAGAGGGTTGGTTCATGCGGGATATAAGATTTTGGAGTGTAGAGGTGAGACCAATGATGTTAGAGATGAGTGTATTGTTATCCAATGGAGGTTGGGGTGGATCTATGTATGGTTCATTTGGTTCATGGGGTGGTTGCTATGGTGGATTTGGGTTAGGGTCATATGGAGGTAAATGGTGTAAAGGGGCTTGTGAGTTTGGTGGTTCAAAGGTATGTTGGGGAGGTGGTTCATAAGCATATGATGGGGGTCCATCATATCTATCATCTTGGTATGCACCTCGGAATGGTTTTTGACCATAGTGATTTGGTGGATGTTGGTTTTCATGGAAGGGTCCACCATAACTATTGTCTTGGTATGCATCGCGGAATGGTCTTTGTCTATGGTACTGTGGAAGGTGTTGTTGCCGGAAGGGTTGATCAGATCCTCATGGCTCCTTCCATCTCTGATTGTTTTGACCTTGATGCATGTTCCTGTTATAATTTCCATTCCTTGCAACAACATTGGAACCAAACTCAAAGCGAGAGGGGTGAGAACTCATAATAGTAAATAAAAATTAAAAACAAAAATAAAAACAAATTTTAAATTAAAAGGTTATTGAAATTTAAATTTTGAATTTGAAAATTAAATTTTGAAATTTGAAATTTGAAATTTCGAATTTTAAATTTTTGAAATTTTAATTTTGAAATTTAAATATTGAATTTTGAAATTTGATTTTTGAAATAAGATCAGATAAGTTTTTGAAAAAGATATGATTTTTGAAGAAGATTTGAATTTTAAAATTTAAATTTTAAAAATTTAAAATTTTTTTAAATTTAAAATTTGAATTTTAAATTTTTAAATTTGAATTTTGAAAATTAAAATTTTTTAAATTTTGAAATTTGAATTAAAAAATTTTTTTATTTGAATTTTTGAAAATTGAAAATTGAAATTCAAAATTTGAGTTTTAAATTTTGAATTTTTGAATTTAACGAGGAAAGAGAAAAACAATAAAATGACACCAAACTTAAAATTTTTAGATCAAAACGAAGAAAATAATTAAGAACAACTTGAAGGTCAAGATGAACACGAAGAACAACTTGAAGATCAAGATGAACACCAAGAACAAATTTTTGAAAAAAATTTTAATAACTAAATAAAAACTAATAACCTCTTAATTTACGAAAAAGCAAAAATAAAAACAAATAAACAAGCAAAAAGCAAATATTTACAATAACCAATAATAAGGCACACGTTTGCGATTCCCCGGCAACGGCGCCATTTTGAAGAACTGAAGATTGATGATTTAGAAGTTATAGTAAACTCTCATTGCAAGTATAGTTACTAAACCAAGCAATCAACCTTTCTTACAAACATTTTGGTTGTCACAAGTAACAAACCCCTAAATAAATTGATAACCGAAGTATTTAAACCTCGGGTCGTCTTCTCAAGGAATTGCAGGGAGGTATGTTCTTATTATTGGTTATGAGTCTTGTAAATTGGGGGTTTTGAAAGTAAGGGAGCAGTATATTAAATGATAAGAAGAATAAAATAAATAAATAACTATAAAATAAACTCTTGGCAAGTTATGAGAATTGGAAGTCCTATCCTAGTTATCCTTATCAATTGTGATGAGAATTGGATTTTTTTTCCCACTTTATTAACCTCTAACTATGAAGGTAAGTTAAACGGATGAATTAATTTTTTGAATCCTCAAGTCCTAGTCTTTCCTTGGAGAAGGGCTAGAGTTATTGGATCTCGAATTAATTCTTGAAGAATTCCAATTTTCAATCAACAAGGATTTTGATAACTCAAGTGTCTCCAATTTATCAATTCATCAATTAAAACCAAGAATATAAAAAGCTAAACAAAAATCATAAATCTGAAATACCTCAAATTGCATTAATAAAAGAAATCAAATCTAACATGGAAGTTCATAACTTAATTTAGAAAAATAAATAAAAAGAACATTGAACCTGTGATCGCAAAAGATGAAATAATCATAAACTGAAAAGAATCCTAATTCTAAATCCTAAGAGAGAAGAGAGAACCCCTCTCTCTAAAAACTACATCTAATCCTAAAATTGTGAATTTGAAAGCCTGTTATGTATGGATGCATTTCCCCACTTTATAGTCTCTAATCTGTGTGTTCTGGGCTGAAAACTGGGTGAAAAACAGCCCAGAAATCACTCTACGTTCAGGTTGCGGCAAAGCGACGCAGAGGCGTCGTCCACGCGTTAGCGTGGATTGAAGTTCGCAGATGCGACGCGGGCGCGTCATTCACGCGATCGCGTCACCCAACTTCAGGGCAGTTATGGAAAATTATATATCGTTGCGAATCCCCGGATGTTAGCTTTCCAACGCAACTGAAACCATCTCATTTGGATCTCTGTAGCTCAAGTTATGACCGTTTGAGTGCGAAGAGGTCAGGCTGGACAGCTTAGCAACTTCTTCAACTTCTTGTATTCCTTCCACTTTTGCATGCTTCCTTTCCATCCTCCAAGTCATTCCTGCCCTGTAATCTCTAAAATCACTTAACACACATATCAAGGCATCTAATGGTAATAAAATAGGATTAAACATAGGGAACTTAAGGCCAAAGAAGCATGTTAAAGCACATAATTAGGAAGGCAAATGTAAAACCATGCAAATAGTATGAATAAGTGGGTAAAGAGTTGATAAAATCCACTCAATTGAGCACAAGATAAACCATAAAATAGTGGTTTATCAGTGCCCCTGCATGCCACCTGGCAGAGAGTTTTGCCCATCGTACCGGTGTCGTACGAACTTTGTGTGTTGGGCACAGTTGTAGGTCACGTGTACGCGTGCCTTACGCGTACACGCAACACCTTAACCCGAACAAAATGCTATTTGTGCGACCATTGTGCAGCTGTGCCACCCCCGCATCTCTCCCTAGTCCCGCGTACGCTCACTTCACGTGTACGCGCGACCTCCGTGACTTGAATTGAAGTGTGCACTGCCCTATTCCTTGCTTCTTCTCTACCTTCATTTCTTTTCCATTCTTCCTCCAACTCCCCACTTCTTCCCTCCTTCTTCCGGCGGCCACCCTCTCTCTTCCTCCTCCTCTCATTCTTCTCTTACTACCCTCATTTTCAATTATCCTCATTTTCTTCTTCCTCTTTTCAATGTCTCATTTCCTCACTTTCTTTTACTTTCTAATTTTCTTTTGGTTGTTAGATTTTGATACTCTAGTTGTCATTAGTTTGCATTTTAACTTTATTTTTTAGCTTGTTCTTATTTTTTCTATGCTTGTTTTTCTTGCATTGGTGTTGGATTTTCATACTTAATTTTTGAGAATTTTATGGATTGTTTTCGTGCTTCTTAACTTGTTTTGTATTGTTTGGTGATGCTATGGTATTTGACATTCCACTTTGGTTACACTATAGACTTGGTTTTGTCAATTTGCTTGTTCTTCATACTATGCACACCAAGTGTTTGTGAAAAAGAACCAATGGGACATGTGCTTCATTTTTTTTCATAGTTTTCAAATCAATGCTTGTTCTTTATGGCACTTGCATTGTTTGTACATTGATGTGGAATTATCTTCTCTTTAATGACCAAATTTTTTCTTGACTATGGCTTGCTATCTTTGTTCAATCATGAAACATTAGTGGTTTAGTCCTCTCTAACTCAATATTCTTCACATATTGTGCTTCCTTGGCTTGGAGTTAGATTGAGACTGGACTTTTCTCATGTTATAACTAATCTTACATGTGTTCATTGTTGTTCATCATTGATGCTTGAGATTGCTCTTTTCATGCTATTTACTTATGTTCTTCTTTCACTCTTACATCAAGTGCAAGTTAATATGCCTCAATGCTTATATTGTTTTCTCACTTACATGTTATAGCTACCATGTAATTGAGAACGTTTATCCTTATATCGCATTATTTTTCTCTTGCATTTTCTTCATTTTGGTGTCTTTGTATCTAGGTTTAATGTTTCATCTTTTTTCTTATTTTCAGAATGGTCACCAAGAAAGGAAAAGAAAAAGCCTCTAAGAAGATACCTACTAAGGCGGTGACCAAGAAAGCACCTAGCAAAGAGTTGGCTCGCAAACCAGCCATCAAGCCACCACCTCATAAGCGGCCTAAGATGATTGAGCACATCGATGAGGCAGAAAAAGATGTTACCCCAAAAAACTTGGTAATTTGCTAACCGCTATTGTGAGCAGATGTATTCAACGTTGCTTGAGAGAACCCCCCCATTGTGAACACCAACTCCTTGTGCCGGATCACTTAGCTAAATTTGTGGTGGACTACATTAAGCGGCATGGTTGGGAGTTCTTAAATTGGGATGTGAGTGAGGCCAACCTGTCTTTGGCGGATGAATTCTATGCCAATTATCACACACCATCCCTTGAATTAGTTTATGTGCGCTAGAAGAATGTCCTGGTATCTGAAGCCGCTATTCAGCAAGTACTTGGACTTCCACCAAGTCCAAAAGGGTAGGTTTGGGATGCCATGATTAAAGTCATTGCACAACTCGGAAGCTGTTGGATTTATAGGTCATACAAGTATAGTCCCAAGTGCATCTCGGTGAATGCATTGACTATGGAGGCTAGGGTATGGCAACAAATTATGTCTCATTATGTAATGCCAAACACTCATGACTCTACCATAACTGCGGATCGTCCTTGTTTAGTGTATTTTGAAGGAGAAGCCTTGATGAGGGAAAATTAGATTTTCATACAAACTAACCGGCAAGTGAACTGGGTCGCATCAAGTAGTAAAACTCACAAGAGTGAGGTCGATCCCATAGGGATTGATGGATCAAGCAACTTTAGTGAGGTGATTAGTTTAGTTAAGCTGACAGTGGTGAATTGAGTGAAACAGAATGTAAATGGCAAGGAAGTTAAAGTGCTGAATGTAAATGGCATAATATTAAATTGTAGAAACATAAACAGACAGAAACAGAAAAAGAAATTCACTAAGGATTGGAGATATCATAATCCACAATGAATCAAATGGGTCTCAACTCCTTTCTCAATAATATGAATAGATCTATGGCGGATTAAAATTGATTGGATCCCAATTCCTTGGCAATCCAATCTCTCTAATCACAATCAATCTTGCCAATTCCTTGATCTAATTGTCATGAGAAAAGGTGAAATATGTTCTCTCATCCATAAGCCACACTAACTCTCAAGATCTCAATTCCTCTCGAATAGTGTTGATCAAGAGAGTAGTGAAGGATAGAGCCTTAGTTCTAATGGTCATGATTCCCCTTCCGAGACTCACACAATCATTCACAGATTCAAACCCACCTTTCCGGAGTGAATGAATCATTAATCCAAACAGTGGATATCCAATAGCTATTCAATTGAATTGAGAAGAAGAAGAAGAAATTCACTAAATCATGTGAATCATAACAGAGCTCCTCCCCCTAATGATTGGGGTTCAGTGGATCATAGCTCAGAGAACAATTGCAAGGAATCTAAATTTGCAGAAATGTAAATCAAACTCACTAGAAATAGAATGTAAAATTGGCAGAAAGGAAAATTGGCTGAGAAGCAGAAGTGCAGGGAAATTAAATTTCATAGACAATAAACATGTAAACTTGCAGAAGAGGAAATTGCAGAAGAGAAGTGTCAGAAATTAAAATTGCATAAACCAAACTGAATTCAATTACAACTGAAATTTAAAAGTGCAGAAAAAAAAAAGAAATTCTAAGCTAAGCTCTCTACCAGAGCCTTCTATCCTACTCCTACTCCTATTCCTATTCCTACTACCCAAGCCTTTGGAATCACCTCATTTGGAGCTTTGTAGCTCAAGTTATTCTTGTTTGAAGAAGGCACAGTCAGGCTGTCTCAAGAGCAACGTTTTTGGCAACATTAGTGAGCCAACTTTGGCCACCAACGTTGCTTGCTCTTCTTCTTCTCTGCCCTTCCTTTACTTCTTCTTACCTATCATCAACCAAACAAAATACATCAAAGTATTGCCATAATCATAAGATAATGCATCATCCATAGCATCAAACAATTCTTTGCATAAATCTCATGAAAATGCATAAAATTAACAATGTTTGATTGAATCAAGACAAGCATTAATTTCTCATCTAAACACTTACTTATTGCCTAAAAAATGCATGAAAACTAAGTAAAAACTAATGAAAAAGGCTTGTGAAACTAGCCTAAGATGAATTGTCATCACAACACTAAACTTAAATCTTGCTTGTCCCCAAGCAAGCAGCAAAACATGAGAAAAAAAGGAATGAAAACAGATATGCATATATGTCCTTATTAGTAGATAATTGAATTTGAATCATGGGGTTCTATGCAGACAAGAATGCAGCTCAATTCTTATTAGGTTCCAGGTGTGAAATGTCCCTCTATGTGCTAACAGAGTTGCTGATATGAAACCTTATGCCTTATTGATCCTTGTTAGATTTTTCTTTCTTTCTTTTGCTTCAAAAACTTATTTCTCAATTGTAGCTCAGTGTCATGTGTTGCAGCAGCTTTTTTTAGCTCAATTTTCAATCAACACATATTCACTACAGACACTTGGCTCACAATTCTTCTTTAGAACATTGATTCCCAGCACCTCTTTGGGTCACTAAATGCTTTGTAGCTAGGTTGCTCTTGATAGTGGACTTTTGGTTGATAATCCCGAGTTAGTTAACCCAAGTTACCAAGTGTTGAAACACTCCTTAGAACCTAATCATCCAAGCAGATCCTAGTACAAAGACACCACAGGCATGTGTTCTTAAGGTCCAAGCTATTGGTGTCTAGCTTTATTCTTTGTTTCTTTCATTTTTGTTGCCAACTTTTGGCTTTTCTTCCTTCTTTCTTACTCTTTCTTTTCTTCCACGGATATTTATTCAATAAAGGTCCACAAACAGCAGCTAAGTTCATGCTAAAAGAGACATTCTACCCCTTCAGCTTTATTATTGAGCTTGATAACTGATCAAACATGTACCACCACTGATTCTTATTCCAGTTCCTACTACATTGGACACTTTCACTTTCTGTTTCAACATTTCTCTTATTCAATAGAAAGTAAAGGAGACAAAGCATACATTTAAGCATATGAAAATGAAGCAGACACTTAGGCTAGAACACTTATTTGACACTAAAAAGACAGTAAACAACCAGAATGCAAACAACTTAAACTAATAAGTAGGGGTACAATTAGACTTCCAATTTAGAGCATTTCAAAGCAGATGGAATTAAGTAACAATACAACCTCTTGGTGGTGCCTTATAGCTCTCCCTTTGTCATCATCATCCATAGCTTTTGTATCCTTCTTTGTGTCCTTTGATGATAATGCATAGTTCTTTGATGAGCAGATAATTTATACCCTTTTTGGCATTGTTTTTACATAGTTTTTAGTATGTTTTAGTTACTTTTTATTATATTTTTATTAGTTTTTATGAAAAAATACATTTCTGGACTTTACTATGAGTTTGTGTATTTTTCTGTAATTTCAGGTATTTTCTAGCTTAAATTGAGGGACTTGAGCAAAAATCTGATTCAGAGGCTGAAAAAGGACTGCAGATGCTATTGGATTCTGACCCTTCTACACTCGAAGTGGATTTTTTGGAGCTAAAGATACCCAATTGGGGCGGTCTTAATTGCGTTGGAAAGTATACATCCTGGAATTTCCAGAAATATATAATAGTCCATACTTTGCCCGAGATTTGATGGCCCAAACTGGCATCCAAAGCCAGCCTAAAACTTCCTGGCGTAAAACGCCCAAACTGGCACCAGAATTGGAGTTAAACGCCCAAACTGGCATCCAAGCTGGCGTTTAACTCCAAGAACAGCCTATGCATGTGAAAGCTTCAATGCTCAGCCCAAGCACACACTAAGTAGGCCCCAGAAGTGAATTTCTGCACTATCTGCACTTAGTTACTCATTTTCTGTAAACCTAAGTTACTAGTTTAGTATAAAAACTACTTTTAGAGATTTATTTTACATCTTTTACACACTTTAACATCTTTGGAACATCTTTTGACCATTGTTCATATTTGGGGAGGCTGGCCATTCGGCCATGCCTAGACCTCTTTTCACTTATGTATTTTTTATGGTGAAGTTTCTACACCCCATAGATTAAGGTGTGGAGCTCTGCTGTTCTTCATGAATTAATGCAAGTACTATTGTTTTTCTTTCAATTCACGCCTACTTCTTCTCCAAGATATACTCTTGTACTTAATTCAGTTAAGTCAGAATGAAAGGGTGACCTGTGACAATCACCCAATTTTCGTTACTCGCTTAGCCAAGATCCGCGTGCCTGACAACCACAAAGTGGTCTACATGATGTTCAACGTAGTTATTAGACGACAGTCGGAGTATATTCTCTTGGATATCTAATACACGGACCGAGTCCGTAAGATTAGTATCTTCGTGGTATAGGCTAGAACCAATTGGCAGCCATTCTTGGGATCCGGAAAGTCTAAACCTTGTCTGTGGTATTCCGAGTAGGATCCAGGAAGGGATGACTGTGACGAGCTTCAAACCTATGAATGTTGGGTGCAGTGACAGTGTGGAAAAGGATCAATGGATTCTATTTCGATGCTAGCAGGAACCGACAAATGATTAGCCATGCGGTAGCTGTGCCTGGTATTTTTCATCCGAGACGAGAAATCCGACAGTTGATTAGCCGTGCAGAAACCGTAGAGGACCATTTTCATTGAGAGGATCTTACAGCTTGCCATGGAAGGGAGCACGCATGATTGGAAGAAGGCAATAGGAAAGCAGAGGTTCAGAAGCAACAAAGCATCTCCAGACGCTTATCTGAAATTCCCACCAATGAATCACATACGTATCTTTATCTTATTTTATGTTTTATTTATATTTTAATTATCAAAACCTCATAACCATTTGAATCCGCCTGACTGAGATTTACAAGATGACCATAGCTTGCTTCAAGCCGACAATCTCCATGGGATCGACCCTTACTCACGTAAGGTTTATTACTTGGACGACTCAGTGCACTTGCTGGTTAGTTGTGCGGAGATGTGAAAAGTGTGAATTACGATTTCCCACTACCAAGTTTTTGGCGCCGTTGCCGGGGATTGTTCGAGTTTGGACAACTGACGGTTCATCTTGTTGCTTAGATTAGGTATTTTTATTTTATGTTTAAGCTTTTTATTCTTATTTTCAAAAAAAAAATAGTTTTCGAAAAATTCAAAAGAAAAAAAAATTGTGTTCTTCAGAATTTTTAAGAACGAATTCTAGAGTTTCATGAGATATGTTGAATCCTGGCTGGCTGTTAAGCCATGTCTAATCTTTTGGACCGAGGTTTCCACTTATCTTTGCAAGAGCCTTTTGATTCCTATCAATTTAGTTGTTGTATGTAATGTCCTACTAAAGCTTGGCTGGCCATTTAGCCATGTCTAATTCTTTTGGATTGAAGCTTTAGACTAACATTGCATGATTCCTGGAATTTGTATTAAAAAATTTGAATTTCTTTATTCTCTTTTTCCAAAATAATTTCGAAAAATACAAAAAAATTAATAAATCATAAAAACAAAAAAAAATTTTTGTGTTTGTTGTTTGAGTCTAGTGTCAAATTTTAAGTTTGGTGTCAATTGCATGTTTTAATTTTTCTTTAATTTTCGAAAATATATGCATTGTGTTGTTCATTAATCTTCAACTTGTTCTTGATGATTTTCCTTGTTTGATCTTAGAATTTTCTTGTTTTGTGTCTTTTCTTGTTTTTCATATGCATTTTCAAATTCATAGTGTCTAAATATTAAAAATTTTTAAGTTTGGTGTCTTGCATGTGTTTCTTTTCTTAAAAATTTTCAAAAATATGTTCTTGACGTTCATCATGATCTTCAAAGTGTTCTTGGTGTTTATCTTGACATTCAAAGTGTTCTTGCATGCATTTATTGTTTTGATCTTAAATTTTTATGTTTTGTTTCATTTTTGCTGTTTAATGAAAAAAAAAAAGAGAAAAACAACAAAATGATATCTTTTTTTTATTTTTCTCTCTCCTCATTAAAAATTCAAAAAAATAAAAAAAATATCTTTCCCTTATTCTTTTAATAAATTTCGAAATTTTGGGATTGACTTAGTAAAAAATTTTTAAAATTTGATTGTTTCTTGTTAGTCAAGTCAAAGTTTCAATTTAAAAATCCGATCTTTTCAAATCTTTTTCAAATCAAATCCTTTTCATTTTTCTTTCCTATTTTTCGAAAATTCTTCAAAATTAATTTTCAAAATATTTTTCTTATTTTTATTTTATAATTTTCGAAATTAATGCTAACAATTAATGTTTTGATTCAAAAATTTTTAAGTTGTTACTTGCCTATTAAGAAAGGATCAATCTTTAAATTCTTGAATCATATCTTTTAGTTTCTTGTTAGTCAAGTAATCAACTTTAATTTCAAAAATCAAATCTTTTTAATTTCCTTTTCAAATCTTTTTCAAAATAGATTTCAATCATATCTTTTTCAAAACTTAATTTCAAATCTTTTTCTACCGTCTTATCTTTTCAAAATTGATTTTCAAATCTTTTTCAATTAACTACTTGACTTTTTGTTTTAATTTTAAAATTTTACTATTTCTTATCTTTTTCAAAACCACCTAACTACTTTTCTCTCTCTAATTTTCGAAAACCACTAACAACTCTTTCAAAATTCTTTTTAATTAACTAATTATTTTAAATTTAAATTTTATTTTATTTCTTTTAATAAATTCGAATTCTAACTAATAATTAAAATAAAAACAAAAATATTTTCTTTTATTTTTAAATTAAAATTCGAATTTCTTCTCTCTCTCATTTCTTTTTATTTATTTTATTTATTTACTAACACTTCTCTTCTTCTTATAATTTGAACCCTCTCTCTCTCTCTCTCTGTGTGTGTTCAAATTCTTCTTCTTCTCCCTTCTTCATTCTATTCTTCTATTTTTCTACTCACATAAAGGAATCTCTATACTGTGACATAGAGGATTCCTCTTCTTTTCTGTTCTCTTCTTTTTCATATGAGTAGGAACAAGGATAAGAACATACTTGTTGAAGCTGATCCTGAACCTGAAAGGACTCTGAAGAGGAAACTAAGAGAAGCTAAAGCACAAAACTATGGAGAGGACCTAACAAAAATTTTCGAAAAAGAAGAAGACATGGCAGCCGAAAATAACAATAATGGTGGAGATGCAAGGAAGATGCTTGGTGACTTTACTGCACCCACTTCTGACTTCTATGGAAGAAGCATCTCAATTCCTACAATTGGAGCAAACAACTTTGAGCTTAAGCCTCAATTAGTTTCTCTAATGCAACAGAATTGCAAGTTTCATAGACTTCTATTGGAAGATCCTCATCAATTCTTAACAGAATTCTTGCAAATCTGTGATACTGTTAAGACCAATGAGGTTAATCCCGAGGTCTACAGACTTATACTTTTCTCCTTTGCTGTAAGAGACAGAGCTAGGATATGGTTGGACTCACAACCTAAAGAAAGCCTGAACTCTTGGGAAAAGTTGGTCAATACTTTCTTGGACAAATTCTTTCCACCTCAAAAGTTGAGCAGGCTTAGAGTGGAAGTCCAAACCTTCAGACAGAAGGAAGGTAAATCCCTCTATGAAGCTTGGAAAAGATACAAGCAATTGATCAGAAGGTGTCCTTCTGGCATGCTTTCAGAATAGAGCATCTTATGTATATTCTATGATGGTCTGTCTGAATTGTCCAAGATGTCATTAGACCACTGGTGCACGAAATTGTAATCATCAACAATGGCGCCAAAGGACTTGGAGCTCTCAAACGTGAATCACACTTTGTCACAATTCCGTACAACTAACCAGCAAGTGCACTGGGTCGTCCAAGTAATACCTTACGTGAGTAAGGGTCGATTCCACGGAGATTGTCGGCTTGAAGCAAGCTATGGTCATCTTGTAAATCTCAGTCAGGTGGATTCAAATGGTTATGGAGTTTAAGGTGATGAAAATAAACATAAAATAAAGATAGAGATACTTATGTAATTCATTGGTGGATTTTAGATAAGCGTATGAAGATGCTTTGTTCCCCTTGAACCTCTGCTTTCCTATTGCCTTCTTCCAATCATTCATGTTGGGCATCACCATTGTCAATGGCTACATCCCGTCCTCTCAGTGAAAATGGTCCTGATGCTCTGTCACAACATCGGCTAATCAGCTGTCGGTTCTCGATCATGTCGAAATAGGATCCATTGATCCTTTTGCGTCTGTCACACGCCCCACAATCGCGAGTTTGAAGCTCGTCACAGTCATCCCTTCCCAGATCCTACTCAGAATACCACAGACAAGGTTTAGACGTTTCGGATCTCAGGAATGGCCGCCAATAATTCTAGCCTATACCACGAAGGTTCCAATCTTAGATTAGAAACCCAAGAGATACGCATTCAAGCCATTGCTAGTAGAACAGAGGTGGTTGTCAAGCACATGTTCATAGGTGAGAATGATGATGAGTGTCACGGATCATTACATTTATCAAGTTGAAAAATGAATGAATATCTTGGAGAAGAGATAGACTTGAGTTGAATAGAAAAACAATAGTACTTGTATTAATTCATGAAGAACAGCAGAGCTCCACACCTTAATCTATGGTGTGTAGAAACTCCACCGTTGAGAATACATAAGAACAAGAGGGTCTAGGCATGGCCGTGAGGCCAGCCTCCCAAACATGAAAAGGTCTATGAAAAGTGTGAGTAAAAGATAGATCGTATGAAAATACAATGGCAAAAGGTCCTATTTATAGATAACTAGTAGCCTAGGGTTTACAGAAATCAGTAATTAATGCAGAAATCTTCTTCCGTGCCCACTTGGTGTGTGCTTGGGCTGAGCATTGAAGTTTCCATGTGTAGAGACTTTTCTTGGAGTTAAACACCAGCTTTTGTGCCAGTTTGGGCGTTTAACTCCAACTTTTGTGCCAGTTCCGAAGTTAAACGCCAGAATTCTTGAGCTGACTTGGAACGCCTGTTTGGGCCATCAAATCTCAGGCAAAGTATGGACTATTATATATTGCTGGAAAGCCCAGGATGTCTACTTTCCAACACAATTAAGAGCGCGCCAATTGGGCTTTTGTAGCTCCAAAAAATCTACTTTGAGTGCAGGGAGGTCAGAATCCAACAGCATCTGCAGTCCTTTTTCAGCCTCTGAATCAGATTTTTGCTCAGGTCCCTCAATTTCAGCCAGAAAATACCTGAAATCATAGAAAAACACACAAACTCATAGTAAAGTCCAGAAGAGTGATTTTTATTTAAAAACTAATAAAAATATAATAAAACTAATTAAAATATACTAAAACATACTAAAAACAATGCCAAAAAGCGTATAAATTATCCGCTCATCAACCACTCTGCTGGTGGATCTCTTCATTTGAAGAAGACGCTTGCAGAAGCCCAGGAACTCATTGAAATGGTTGCAAATAACCAGTTCATGTATACTTCTGAAAGAAATCCTGTGAATAATGGGATGACTCAGGAGAAAGGAGTTCTTGAGATTGATACTCTGAATGCAATATTGGCTCAGAATAAAATATTGACTCAGGAAGTCAATATAATTTCTCAGAATTTGACTGGAATACAAGCTGCATCTGGCAGTACTAAAGAAGCTTCCTCTAAAGAAGAAGCTTATGACCCTGAGAATCCTGCAATGGAAGAGGTGAATTACATGGGAGAATCCTATGGAAACACCTATAATCCTTCATGGAGAAATCACCCCTAATTTCTCATGGAAGGATTAGTAGAAGCCTAATCAAGGCTTCAATAACAATAATGGTGGAAGAAATAGGTTTGGCAATAGCAAGCCTTTTCCATCATCTTCTGAGCAACAGACAGGGAATTCTAAGCAGAGCCTCTCTGACTTAGCAACCATAGTCTCTGATCTATCTAAGACCACTCTCAGTTTCATGACTGAAACAAGGTCTTCCATTAGAAATTTGGAGGCACAAGTGGGTCAACTGAGTAAAAGAGTGGCCGAAACTCCTCCCAGTACTCTCCCAAGCAATACAGAAGAGAATCCAAAAAGAGAGTACAAGGCCATCAATATACCCAACATGGCCGAACCTGGAGAGAGTCAGAAGGTAGTTATTTCCAATGAGGAAGACCTCAATGGACATCCACTAGCCAATAAGGAGTTCTCCATTGAGGAACAAAAGGAATCTGAGGCTCATATAGAGACCATAGAGATTTCACTGTACTTACTGTTGCCATTCATGAGCTCTGATGAGTATTCTTCCTCTGAAGAGGATGAAGATATTATTGAAGAACAAGTTGCTCAGTATCTAGGAGGAATCATGAAGCTGAATGCCAAGTTATTTGGTAATGAGACTTGGGAGGATGAACCTCCATTGCTCATCAATGAACTGAATACCTTGGTTCAACAGAAATTACCTCAGAAGAAATCGGATCCCGAAAAGTTCTTAATACCTTGCATCATAGGCACCATGACCTTTAAGAAGGCTCTGTGTGACCTTGGTTCAAGTATAAACCTCATGCCACTCTCTATAATGGAGAAACTAGGGATCTTTGAGGTACAAGCTACAAGAATCTCACTAGATATGGCAGACAATTCAAGGAAACAGGCTTATGGACTTGTAGAGGATGTCTTAGTGAAGGTTGAAGGCTTTTACATCCCTGCTGATTTCATAATCCTAGACACTGGGAAGGATGAAGATGAATCTATCATCCTTGAAAGACCCTTCCTAGCCATAGCAAGAGCTGTGATTGATGTGGATAGAGGGGAGTTAGTCCTTCAATTGAATGAGGACTACCTTATGTTTAAGGCTCAAGGATCTTCTTCTATAACCATGGAGAGGAAGCATGAAAGGCTTCTCTCAATACAGAGTCAAACAGAGCCCCACACTCAACTTTTAAGTTTGGTGTTAGGCAGCCATCATCAAGCTCTGAGTCTCTGTGAAGCTCTCTAAGAGCTCACTGTCAAGCTATTGACATTAAAGAAGCGCTTATTGGGAGGCAACCCAATGTTAATTAATTATATTTATTTATATTCCATTGTCATTTTATGTTTTCTTTAGGTTGATGATCATGTGAAGTCATAAAAACAACTACAGAATTAAAGCAAAAATAAAAACAGCATAAAAAATAGCACACCCTGGAGGACAGGCTTACTGACGTTTAAACGCCAGTAAGGATAGCAGAATGGGCGTTTAACGCCCAGCCTGGCAGCATTCTGGGCGTTAAACGCCAGAATGGGCAGCACTCTAGGCGTTTAATGCCTGAAAAGGGTGTCTGTCGTCTGGCTGGCGTTAAACGCCATAAATGGCAGACAGACTAGCGTTTAATGCCAGAAAAGGGTGTCTGGCTGGCGTTAAACGCCAGAAAGGGGCAGCAGACTGGCGTTTAACGCCAGGAAAGGTAGCAGAGCTGGCGTTTAACGCCAGAATTGGCACACAAAGGGCGTTTGAATGCCAGAATGGTGCAGGGAGCAGAATTCCTTGACACCTCAGGATCTATGGACCCCACAAGATTTCCACCTACCCCACCTCTTCTTCTCTCCTATTCACACATTTCCATAACACTCTTCCCCAAATACCCTTCACCTATCAAATCCTACCCTCTTCCCCATATTCTCTTCACCACTCACATCCATCCATCATAAACTCCACCTACCTCACCATTCAAATTCAAACCATTTCCCTCCCAAACCCACCCATTCATGACCAAATTCCCTCTCTCTTCTACCCTATAAATACCCCTCCTCACTACCTTCATCTTTCACACATCATACACACTTCTACCCCCCTTGGCCGAAACCACTACTACCCTCCATCTCCTCCATTTCTTCTTCTTCTACTCCTTTCTTTCTTCTTTTGCTCGAGGACGAGCAAACCTTTTAAGTTTGGTGTAAAAAAAGCTCTGTTTTTCTATTTTTCCATAACCATTAATGGCACCTAAGGCCGGAGAAACCTCTAGAAAGAGGAAAGGAAAGGTAATTACTTCCACCTCTGAGTCATGGGAGATGGAGAGATTCATCTCAAAGGTCCATCAAGACGACTTCTATGAAGTTATGGCCAAGAAAAAAGTGATTCCCGAAGTCCCCTTCATTCTAAAAAAGGGTGAATATCTGGAGATCCGATGTGAGATTCAAAGAAGAGGTTGGAAAGCTCTCACCAACCCAATCCAACAAGTCGAAATCTTAATGGTTCAAGAGCTCTATGCCAATGCATGGATCACTAAGAACCATGATCAAAGTATGACCCGAACCCAAAGAATTGGCTCACAATGGTTTGGGAGAATTACTTGGATTTCAGTCCGAAAAATGTGAGGTTGGCATTTAACTTGCCAATGATGAGAGGAGATCCTCATCCTTTCACTAGAAGGGTCAACTTTGATCAAAGGTTGGACCAAGTCCTTAGGGACATTTGTGTGGAAGGAGCTCAATGGAAAAGAGACTCAAGAGGCAAGCCGGTTCAACTAAGAAGGCTTAACCTCAAGCCCGTGGCTAGGGGATGGTTGGAGTTCATCCAACGCTCTATCATTCCTACTAGAAACCGGTCTAAAGTTACAATAGACCGGGCTATCATGATCCATAGCATCATGAATGGAGAGGAAGTAGAAGTTCATGAGATCATACCTCTAGAACTCTATAAGGTGGCAGACAAGCCCTCTACTTTAGCAAGGTTAGCCTTCCCTCATCTCATCTGTAACCTATGCAATTCAGCAGAAATTGTCATAGAGGAAGACATCCTCATTGAAGGAGACAAGCCCATCACTAAGAAAAGGATGGAGCAAACAAGAGAGCCCACTCATGGACCTCAACAAGAGCATGAGGAAATTCCTCATCAAGAAATTCCTGAGATACCTCAAGGAATGCACCTTCCTTCACACAATTATTGGGAGCAAATTAACACCTCCTAAGGAGAACTGAGTTCTAACATGGGGGCAACTAAGGATGGAGCACCAAGAGCACTCCATTATCCTCAATGAAATCAGAGAGGACCAAAGATCCATGAGGGAGGAGCAATAAAGGCAAGGAAGAGACATAGAGGAGCTCAAACACTCCATAAGATCTTCAAGAGGAAGAACTAGCCGCCATCACTAAGGTGGACCCGTTCTTTAATTTCCTTGTTCTTATTTTTCTGCTTTTCGGTTTTGATGCTTTATATTTTGTCTATGTTTGTGTCATTATTACATGATCATTAGTGTCTAGTGTCTATGTCTTAAAGCTATAAATGTCCTATGAATCCATCACCTTTCTTAAATGAAAAATATTTTTAACTACAAAAGAACAAGAAGTGCATGAATTTCGAATTCTATCTTGAAATTAGTTTAATTATTTTGATGTGGTGGCAATACTTTTTGTTTTCTGAATAAATGCTTGAACAGTGCATATTTTTGAATTTGTTGTTTATGAATGTTAAAATTGTTGGCTCTTGAAAGAATAAAAAAAAAAGAGAATTGCTATTGATAATCAGAAAAATCATAAAATTGATTCTTGAAGCAAGAAAAAGCAGTGAATAGACAAAGCTTGCGAAAAAAAATGAAAAAAAGAAATGGCGAAAAAAAAGAAAAAAAAAGAAAGAAAAAAGAAAAAGCAAACAGAAAAAGCCAATAGCCCTTTAAACCAAAAGGCAAGGGTAGAAAGGATCCATGGCTTTGAGCATTAATGGATAGGAGGGCCCACGGGAATAAAATCCTGGCCTAAGCGGCTAAATCAAGCTGTCCCTAACCATGTGCTTGTGGCGTGAAGGTGTCAAGTGAAAAGTTTGAGACTGAGCGGTTAAAGTCGTGGTCCAAAGCAAAAAGAGTGTGCCTAAGAGCTCTGGGCACCTATAACTAGGGACTCTAGCAATGTGTCTGTGGTATTTATGTATCCGGTGGTAATACTGGAAAACAAAATGCTTAGGGTCACAGCCAAGACTCATAAAGTAGCTGTGTTCAAGAATCAACATACTGAACTAAGAGAATCAATAACACTATCTGAATTCTAAGTTTCTATGGATGCCAATCATTCTAAACTTCAAAAGGATAAAGTGAGATGCCAAAACTGTTCAGAAGCAAAAAGGCTACTAGCCCCACTCATCTAATTGGAACTAAGTTCATTGATAAGTTTGGAATTTATTGTATTTTCTCTTCTTTTTATCCTATTTTGTTTTTAGTTGCTTGGGGACAAGCAACAATTTAAGTTTGGTGTTGTGATGAGCGGATAATTTATACCCTTTTTGGCATTGTTTTTACATAGTTTTTAGTATATTTTAGTTACTTTTTATTATATTTTTATTAGTTTTTTATGCAAAAATCACATTTCTGGATTTTACTATGAGTTTGTGTATTTTTCTGTAATTTCAGGTATTTTCTTGCTGAAATTGAGGGACTTGAGCAAAAATCTAATTCAGAGGCTGAAAAAGGACTGCAGATGCTGTTGGATTCTGACCGTCCTGTACTCGAAGTAGATTTTCTAGAGCTACAAAATCTTAATTGGCACGATCTCAATTGCGTTGGAAAGTAGACATCCTGGGCTTTCCAGCAATATATAATAGTCCATACTTTGCTTGAGATTTGATGGCCCGAACTGAAGTTCAAAGCCAGCCTAAATCTTCCTGGTGTAAAACGCCCAAACTGGCACCAGAATTGGAGTTAAATGCCCAAACTGGCACCCAAGCTGGCGTTTAACTCCAAGAATAGCCTATGCACGTTAAAGCTTCAATGCTCAGCCCAAGAACACACCAAGTGGGCCCCGAAAGTGGATTTCTGCACTATCTGCACTTAGTTACTCATTTTCTGTAAACTTAAATTACTAGTTTAGTATAAAAACTACTTTTGGAGATTTATTTTACATCTTTTATAGACTTCAACATCTTTGGAACATCTTTTGACCATTGTTCACATTTGGGGAGGCTGGCCATTCGGCCATGTCTAGACCTCTTTTCACTTATGTATTTTCTACAGTGGAGTTTCTACACCCCATAGATTAAGGTGTGGAGCTCTGCTGTTCTTCATGAATTAATGCAAGTACTATTGTTTTTCTTTCAATTCACGCCTACTTCTTCTCCAAGATATACTCTTGTACTTAATTCAGTTAATTCAGAATGAAGGGGTGACCCATGACAATCACCAAATCTTCGTTACTCGCTTAGCCAAGATCCGCGTGCCTGACAACTACAAAGCGGTCTACATGATGTTCAACGTAGTCATTGGATGACAAGCAGAGTATATTCTCTTGGATATCTAATACACGGACCGAGTCCATGAGATTAGTATATTCGTGGTATAGGCTAGAACCAATTGGCAGCCATTCTTGGGATCCGGAAAGTCTAAACCTTGTCTGTGGTATTCCGAGTAGGATCCAGGAAGGGATGACTGTGACGAGCTTCAAACCTACGAATGTTGGGCACAGTGACAGTGTGCAAAAGGATCAATGGATTCTATTCCGATGCTAGCGGGAACCGACAGATGATTAGCCATGCGGTAGCTGTGCCTGGTATTTTTCATCCGAGACGAGAAATGCGACAGTTGATTAGCCGTGCAAAAACCGTAGAGGACCATTTTCACTGAGAGGATCTTACAGCTTGCCATGGAAGGGAGCACGCATCATTGAAAGAAGGCAGTAGGAAAGCAGGGGTTCAGAAGCAACAAAGCATCTCCAGACACTTATCTGAAATTCCCACCAATGAATCACATAAGTATCTTTATCTTATTTTATGTTTTATTTATATTTTAATTATCAAAACCTCATAACCATTTGAATCCGCCTGACTGAGATTTACAAGATGACCATAGCTTACTTCAAACTGACAATCTCCGTGGGATCGACCCTTACTCACGTAAGGTTTATTACTTGGACGACCCAGTGCACTTGCTGGTTAGTTGTGCGGAGATGTGAAAAGTGTGAATCACGATTTCCCACTACCATTCTTCCAAGAGATTGATTGAATTCCTACAAAATTATTGGAAGTTGCTTGTCTCCAAAGCACTTGAGAGATGGTTAGCATGCATGTATGCTTGTGATTTTTTGAACTTAAGTTGGTGTAGGAACACCAAACTTAGTTCCTTGCAGCAGATTAAATACATGTAGGAAACCTCATGTGCTTTTATTAACAAAACAAACTATAAACTAGAAAGCAAACAATTCAATAAAACAAACTATGAACTAGAAACTAAACAATTGTTAAGTAACTTCTCTAATTGTTTGGAGTGAGTGATCAATCATGCTGAGGGTTGCAGTGTGTTCTTAATGAAATCTATGGTGGAATACCAAACTTAGAATTACACATTTTCCCTCAAATTACTTTGGTGTGCAACACCAAACTTAGCTCCTTGCAATACAGAGAACTCTACTTCATTGCTTTATTGAAATAACTAAGAAAGGAAAACTACCTCTAGTTGGGTTGCCTCCCAACAAATGCTCTTTTAGTGTCATTAGCTTGACATGTTGCTGATGACTTTCTTCCTCTTCTTCCAGTTTGTTAAGAGGAATGACCTCAAGGGAAGAGAAGAGCCAGTGAGTGTCCCCTGTTTTGGCCTCTTTCCAGAAAGCTTTCTTTTGTTATTTGCTTGATTTGCTTTGCTTGTTGGGACAGGGGTTGGATTATTTGCAGTTGACCTCTTTTTCTTCATGGATATGGTCAATTGTGGCTTGGTCACAATCCTCTCTTCGGTGCTGTTGTTGGTTGCTTTCACTTCTTGGATATCAAGACTTGGTTGTTGTGTGATTGTTGGAGTGTCCTCTTCATCAAAAGCTTCTTGAATTGGTGGTTTACTGAACCCTTCCTCTATGCCGCTCTCTGCTTCAATTGAGTGTGGACTTCCTTGATTGTCTTCCTCTCTTTCTTCTATATGATGTTCCATTGAGTTCTTTGGGAGTAAACTTTCTTGTTCCTCTATCACCTCAATTAGCCTCTGTGAATTTGGAATTCTGGGCTCATATACCTCCACCACCTCATTCCCCAGTAAAGTTTCACTTGGTACAGGGACCTTTTCATCTTGCTCTTCCACTTCCTCACTCATAGATTGTTCTTTATCCTCAATTCTTGGCACTCCTAAGTTTCTCCTGCTTTGCTCTAAATGCCCATCCATCTTCTTGAAGAGGATTTCTTTCCAGGATTGTTTGTGTCTTTCCAAGAGTTGTCCTTGTCTTTCACTGACTTGGTATCAGCTTTCCAAGGATTCTTTGGACCATTGAAGGTAATCCTCAACTGCTAGCTCAAGAGATGAAAGTTGAAAGTAACTTTGGTGACATGTATGTGTTGTGGTGAAGTTGTGTTGAGGGGTGTGGAATGAGTTTTGTGAGTTGTGAAATGAATGTTGTGGTTGATGAATTGAGTCATGTGGATTTTGGAAAGAATTTTGTGTTGAGGTGTATTCAAGTGATGAAGAATTTTCAATTGAAAAACTGGGAAGTGAAGTTGGGAAATTTTGCATAAACGAGTTAAAATTTTGCTCAAGTGATGATGGCTCTTGATAAGTGGAGTATGGACTATTGAATGCTCTTTGATTTTGACCTTCCCAAGCACAACATGGAAAATTGTTGAATTCATCACAGTATGGATCATTTTGTGGTCCTTGGGAGCAATCTTACATGAATTTATTGAAAGAACAATCAAGAGATGATGTCTCTTGATGAATAGAATATGGAGCATAAAAATCTCTTTGGTTTTGACCTTCCCAGCTACAACATGAGTAGTTGTTAGATTTATCAGAATATGGTTCATTCTGTGTCTCTGGGAGGTGTTCATACTCCATCATTCCTTGTTGATATTCCTAACCACCATTAGGATCATGACATAAATCATATTGTGGTGGTGGGAAATATCTCATGTCTTGCTCACTTAGTGGACCTGGAGCATCTCCTGATTGCTGATATTCTATCATTTCTTGGTGATATTCCCAACCACCATTAGTAAAATGACATGAATCATTTTATGGTGGTGGGCAATATCCCATGAAATTTGTTTGATCAAAAGATGAGGTGAACCCGATTTGAATTTTGTAAAACACAATCACCAATGAAAATTGAGATTCATCATGTCACAGAAAAGAATTTCTCAGTGAGGCAATAACACAAACACCTTAGTCTTAACAGAAAATTAAAAGAACTTTAAATGGCAAAAACAAAGAAAATGCTTAATCTAGACTTATCACCCACTTAATCATTGTCGATCTTAATCAATCCCCGGCAACGGCGCCAAAATCTTGATGAGGGAAAATTAGATTTCCACACAAACTAACTGGCAAGTGAACCAGGTCGCATCAAGTAGTAAAACTCACAAGAGTGAGATCGATCCCACATGGATTGATGGATCAAGCAACTTTAGTGAGGTGATTAGTTTAGTTAAGCTGACAGAGATGAATTGAGTGAAATAGAATATAAATGGCAAGGAAGTTAAAGTGCTGAATGTAAATGGCAGAATATTAAATTGCAGAAACATAAACAGACAGAAACAGAAAAAGAAATTCACTAAGGATTGGAGATATCATAATCCAATATGAATCAAATGGGTCTCAACTCCTTTCTCAATCATATGAATAGATCTATGGCAGATTAAAATTGATTGGATCCCAATTCCTTGGCAATCCAATCTCTCTAATCACAATCAATCTTGCCAATTCCTTGATCTAATTGTCATGAGAAGAGGTGAAGCATGTTCTCTCATCCATAAGCCACACTAACTCTCAAGATCTCAATTCCTCCTGAATAGTGTTGATCAAGAGAGTAGTGAAGGATAGAGCCTCAGTTCTAATGCTCATGATTCCCCTTCTGAGGCTTACACAAGCATTCATAGATTCAAACCCCCTTCCGGAGTGAATGAATCATCAATCCAAATAGAGGATATCCAATAACTATTCAATTGAATTGAGAAGAAGAAGAAATTCATTAAATCATGTGAATCATAATAGAGCTCCTCTCCCTAATGATTAGGGTTCAGTGGATCATAGCTCAGAGAACAATTGCAAGGAATCTAAATTTGCAGAAATGTAAATCAAACTCACTAGAAACAGAATGTAAAATTGGCAGAAAAGAAAATTGGCTGAGAAGCAGAAGTGCAGGAAAATTAAATTTCATAGACAATAAACATGTAAACTTGCAGAAGAGAAGTATCAGAAATTGAAATTGCATAAACCAAACTGAATTCAATTACAACTGAAATTTAAAAGTACAGAAAAGAAAAAGAAATTCTAAGCTAAGCTCTCTACCAGAGCCTTCTATCCTACTCCTACTCCTACTCCTGCTACCCAAGCCTTTAGAATCACCTTATTTGGAGCTTTGTAGCTCAAGTTATTCTTGTTTGAAGAAGGCACAGTCAGGCTGTCTCAAGAGCAACATTTTTGGCAATGTTGGTGAGCCAACTTTGGCCACCAACGTTGCTTGCTCTTCTTCTTCTCTGCCCTTCCTTTTCTTCTTCTTACCTATCATCAACCAAGCAAAATACATCAAAGTATTGCCATAATCACAAGATAATGCATCATCCATAGCATCAAACAATTCTTTGCATAAATCTCATGAAAATGCATAAAATTAATAATGTTTGATTGAATCAAGACAAGCATGAATTTCTCATCCAAACACTTACTTATTGCCTAAGAAATGCATGAAAACTAAGTAAAAACTAATTAAAAAGGCTTGTGAAACTAGCCTATGATGACTTGTCATCAAGCCTCTCAATCTCCCAAGACTCATTCGACATGCCATGGGCCGAGTTCAGATAGTTGGCAATATCCTATTTTTTGCTTTAGTTACACAACTAGCATATACGGTGGGAGTCCACATAAGGCTAACGATGAGATAGTGGTAGTGCTTAAGGGCAAAGAACTTGTCCCACATAGGAAATGGATCAAACCTCAAGTTGCACCCAAGGACCAGAACCCACCTTCAAATGCCACAGGACCATCAATTCCATCTTCATCATCACCATTTAAACCTAAGCAACCTATGCACCAATTGTTGATTGAGCTCACCAAGAAGATAGATCGGCATGGCCGGATGCTCGAGCAAAGTGAGCGACGCAACAAGAGATGCTATAAATACTTGAAAAAGCTCATCAACTGTAGCAACCCACCTTTGGAAGAGCCCGACACTTCGGAGTTCACTTCAGATCATGGCAGAGAAGGCGATCAGGAGGTGGACATGGAGGAGCCCCTGTCACATCATCCTCAGGCTATTGGAGGTGGAAATTTCGAGCCCCTCTTGCTCATCACTAATGGCACAGAGGACCGTGCCAATGTTTAAGTGTGGGGAGGTCGTGATCGACTTCTGTGGGTAATAACTCTTCTGGTAACCCATGGACTTTAATTTCTTTTGTTAGTAATGATATTTTACGCTTTGTAGTTATTTGTTAGCATTTAAGTGTTTAGAATTCATTTTTAATATTTTTTGCATGGTAGTTGTTTGTAAATATCTCTAGAACTTTGATTTGATTCTTAGTCCCTCTTCTAGGATGTTTTCTTCACTTTTCTTTTATTTTCATTGTGTGATTGGATATATATAAATTGTGTTTCTCTTGCATTTCATCTAACCATCTAAAAAAAATTAGGACCACTTGGTTGGAGTAATGATTTTTCCAAGATAGTTATTTTAGGGCATTCCACTAATTTGAGTGAAAAATTTTCATTGAACTTGCTCGAAGAAATCAATTTTAGAGCATAGTCCAGACCTAGAACACATAAACCTAGTAAGATTTTGAGCCTAATTGATTGGTTGTATCTTTTTAACCAATATTTTGTTTTGCTGTGTATTTTTCTCTCTAAGATTGTATCTTTAACTTGTTTAATTCTATATATCTATTATTCGGTGTATGAATGCATTTATATGATTAAGACCTTTATTTCATTAAAGCTCACATGCCCAAATGGCCTTACCCTTTTATCAACCCTTGTTAACCCATTTTGAGCCTATTTAACTCTTTTTGTTCTTTATTTTGGCACATCACTAACTCTAAGTGAAAGACAATAAATTTCCTTAATTTGGATCTTTGATTAGTTTAAGCTAGTGAGAGTGTGCATGATTTAGTGTTGGGAAATTGGATTTGCGAACATTGGTTGGGAGCACTGGGTATTTTACATTTCTTGTTGAAAACTTTGAAAAATTTGGGTACATGGTGCACGAAATTGTGATCATCAACAATGGCGCCAAAGACTTGGAGCTCTCAAATGTTAATCACACTTTGTCACAATTCCGCACAACTAACCAGCAAGTGCACTGGGTCGTCCAAGTAATACCTTACGTGAGTAAGGGTCGATCCCACGGAGACTGTCGGCTTGAAGTAAGCTATGGTCATCTTGTAAATCTCAGTCAGGCAGATTCAAATGGTTATGGAGGATTGATAGTTAAAGATAAATGAAACATAAAATAAAGATAGAGATAGAGATACTTATGTAATTCATTGGTAGGAATTTCAGATAAGCGTATGAAGATGCTTTGTTCCTCCTGAACCTCTACTTTCCTATTGTCTTCTTCCAATCATTCATACTCCTTTCCATGGCAAGCTTTATGTTGGGCATCACCGTTGTCAATGGCTACTTCCCGTCCTCTCAGTCAAAATGTTCTACGCACGCTGTCACCGCACGGCTAATCATCTGTCGGTTCTCGATCATGTTGGAATAAGATCCATTGATCCTTTTGCGTCTGTCACACGCCCAACACTCGCGAGTTTGAAGCTCATCACAGTCATCCCTTCCCAGATCATACTCAGAATACCACAGACAAGGTTTAGACATTCTGGATCTCAGGAATGGCTGCCAATAATTCTAGCCTATACCACGAAGGTTCTAATCTTAGATTAGAAACCCAAGAGATACACATTCAACTTTTTTGCATGTAGAACGGAAGTGGTTGTCAGGCACGCGTTCATAGGTGAGAATGGTGATGAGTGTCACATAATCATCACATTCATCATGTTCTTGGGTGCGAATGAATATCTTGGAGAAGAAATAGACTTGAGTTGAATAGAAAAACAATAGTACTTTGCATTAATTCATGAAGAACAGCAGAGCTCCACACCTTAATCTATGGTGTGTAGAAACTCCACAGTTGAAAATACATAAGAACAAGGTCTAGGCATGGCCGTGAGGCCAGTCTCCATGGTCTAAGATAGCATAAGACTTATCAAAGATGAAAATACAATAGTAAAAGGTCCTATTTATAGAGAACTAGTAGCCTAGGGTTACAGAAACAAGTAATTAATGCAGAAATCTTCTTCCGGGCCCACTTGGTGTGTGCTTGGGCTGAGCATTGAAGATTCCATGTGTAGAGACTTTTCTTGGAGTTAAACGCCAGCTTTTGTGCCAGTTTGGGCGTTTAACTCCAGCTTTTGTGCCAGTTTTGGCGTTTTGACGCCAGAATTCTTAAGCTGACTTGGAACGCCGGTTTAGGCCATCAAATCTTAGAAAAAGTATAGACTATTATATATTTCTGGAAAGCCCAGGATGTATACTTTCCAACGCAATTGAGAACGCACCAATTGGGCTTCTGTAGCTCCAGAAAATCCACTTCGAGTGCAGGGAGGTTAGAATCCAACAGCATCTGCAGTCCTTTTTCTGCCTCTGAATCAGATTTTTGCTCAGGTCCCTCAATTTCAGCCAGAAAATACCTGAAATCACAGAAAAACACACAAACTCATAGTAAAGTCCAGAAATGTGATTTTTATTTAAAAACTAATAAAAACATAATAAAAACTAACTAAAATATACTAAAAACATACTAAAAATAATGCCAAAAAGCGTATAAATTATCCGCTCATCACAACACCAAACTTAAATTGTTGCTTGTCCCCAAGCAACTGAAAATCAAATAGGATAAAAAGAAGAGAATATACAGTGAAATCCAAAAACATCTATAAGATCAGTATTAATTAGATGAGCTGGGCTTTTAGCTTTTTGCTTCTGAACAGTTTTGGCATCTTACTTTATCCTTTGAAGTTCAGAATGATTGGCTTCTATAGGAACTCAAAATTCTGATAGTGTTATTGATTTTCCTAGTTAAGTATGTTGATTCTTGAACACAGCTACTTTATGAGTCTTGGCCATGACCCAAGGCATTTTGTTTTCCAGTATTACCACCAGATACATAAATGCCACAGACACATAACTGGGTGAACCTTTTCAGATTGTGACTCAGCTTTGCTAGAGTCCCCAATTAGAGGTGTCCAGAGCTCTTAAGCACACTCTTTTTGCTTTTGGACCACGACTTTAACCGCTCAGTCTCAAGTTTTCACTTGACAACTTCACGCCACAAGCACATGGTTAGGGACAACTTGGTTTAGCCGCTTAGGCCAAGATTTTATTCCTGTGGGCCCTCCTATCCACTGATGCTCAAAGTCTTGGATCCTTTTTATTTTACCCTTGCCTTTTGGTTTAAAGGGCTATTGGCTTTTTCTGCTTGCTTTTTCTTTTTCTTTTTTTCTCTTTTTTATTTTTTTTCGCATATATATAATTTTTTCTGCAAGCTTTTCACTGCTTTTTCTTGCTTCAAGAATCAATTTTATGATTTTTCAGATTATCAAATAACATTTATCCTTTTCTATCATTCTTTCAAGAGCCAACAATTTTAACATTCATGAATCAACAAATTCAAAAAATATGCACTGTTCAAGCATTCAATCAGAAAAACAATAGTATTGCCACCACATCAAAATAACTAAACTGTTTTAAAATTTGAAATTCATGCACTTCTTTTTCTTTTTCAATTAAAAATATTTTTCATTTAAGAAAGGTGATGGATTCATTTTCATTGCTTTAAGGCATAGACACTTAGACACTAGTGATCATGTAATAAAGACACAAACATAAATAAACATAAAGCATAAAAATTCGAAAAACAGAAAATAAAGAACAAGAAGATTAAAGAACGGGTCCACCTTAGTGATGGCGGCTTGTTCTTCCTCTTGAAGATCTAATGGAGTGCTTGAGCTCCTCAGTGTCTCTTCCTTGCCTTTTGTTGCTCCTCTCTCATGACTCTTTGGTCTTCTCCAAACTTATAATGTGACTCAAGACTCAAACAAGAAACAGAAAAATATTTTTGATTTTTATGATTTTCTAATTTTTTTTGGATTTTTATTTTATATTTTTCGAAAATTAAAAGGAAAAATAAGGATTCCAAAATTTTTAATATGAATTCCAGGAATCTTGCCATGTTAGTCTAAAGCTTCAGTCCAGGAATTAGACATGGCTCACTAGCCAGCCAAGCTTTCAATGAAAGCTCCGGTCCAAAACACTAGACATGGCCAATGGCCAGCCAAGCTTTAGTCTTTAACACGAGAGTATATTGCTCTTTATAACAAATTGCAAGCCTCAGTCCAAATAAATTTAGACATGGCTTTACAGCCAGCCAGGCTTCAACATGCTTCATGAAACACTAGAATTCATTCTTAAAAATCTTGAATAAAAGTTTGAAAACATTTTTATTTTTTTTTCGAAAACATATGAGAGATTTTTGAAAATATTTTTGAAAAATTTTTGAAGACAAAACTAAAAGAAAATTACCTAATCTGAGCAACAAGATGAACCGTCAGTTGTCCAAACTCAAACAATCCCCGGCAACGGCGCCAAAAACTTGGTGCACGAAATTGTGATGTCCAGGCTCGAACAATCCCTGGTAATGGCTCCAAAGCTTGGTGCTTTGATCTTAATTCATAGTTGTCACAACTTCGATACAACTAACCAGCAAGTGCACTGGGTCGTCCAAGTAATACCTTACGTGAGTAAGGGTCGAATCCCACGGAGATTGTTGGTATGAAGCAAGCTATGGTCACCTTGTAAATCTCAGTCAGGCAGATATAAAGTGATAAAGATGTTTTCGAATATTATATAATAAAATAGGGATAGAGATACTTATGTAAATCATTGGTAGGAATTTCAGATAAGCGAATGGAGATGCTTTTCGTTCCTCTGAACCTCTGCTTTCCTGCTATCTTCATCCAATCAGTCTCATTCCTTTCCATGGCTGGCTTTATGTGATACATCACCACTGTCAATGGCTACTTTCGGTCATCTCACGGGAAAATGATCCAATGCCCTGTCACGGCACGGCTAATCGTCTGGAGGCATCACCCTTGTCAATGGCTTCATCTTATCCTCTCAGTGAATAATATGCTCACGCACCCTGTCACGGCACGGCTATTCATCTGTCGGTTCTCGATCATGCTGGAATAGGATTTACTATCCTTTTGTGTCTGTCACTAACGCCCTGCAATCGCGAGTTAGGAGCTCGTCACAGTCATTCAATCATTGAATCCTACTCAGAATACCATAGACAAGGTTTAGACCTTCCGGATTCTCTTGAATGCCGCCATCATTCTAGCTTACGCCACGAAGATTCTGGTTAGGAGATCTAAGAGATATTCATTCTAGCTTAATTCATGTAGAACGGAAGTGTTTGTCAGGCACGCGTTCATAAGGGAGAAGGATGATGAGCGTCACACATAATCATCACCTTCATCACGTTCTTGGGTGCGAATGGATATCTTAGAATTGAAATAAGAAGAATTGAATAGAAAACGGTAGTACTTTGCATTAATCTTTGAGGAACAGCAGAGCTCCACACCTTAATCTATGGAGTGTAGAAACTCTACCGTTAAAAATACATAAGTGAAGGTCCAGGCATGGCCGAGATGGCCAGCCTCCTAAAATGTGATCAAAGGATCATAAGGTAATCCAAAGATGTCTAATACATTAGTAAGAGGTCCTATTTATAATAAACTAGCTACTAGGGTTTACATGAGTAAGTATTTGATGTATAAATTCACTTCCGGGGCCCACTTGGTGTGTGTTTGGGCTGAGCTTAAGTGTTGCACGTGCAGAGGCCAATTGTGGAGTTGAACGCCAGTTTTTGTGCCAGTTTGGGCGTTCAACTCTGGTTTTGGATCCTTTTCTGGCGCTGGACGCCAGATTTGGGCAGAAGGCTGGCGTTGAACGCCAGTTTATGTCATCAATTCTTGGCCAAAGTATGGACTATTATATATTGCTGGAAATCCCTGGATGTCTACTTTTCAACGCAATTGGAAGCGCGCCATTTCGAGTTCTGTAGCTCCAGAAAATCCACTTTGAGTGCAGGGAGGTCAGAATCCAACAGCATCAGCAGTCCTTTTTTAACCTCTGAATCTGATTTTTGCTCAAGTCCCTGAATTTCAGCCAGAAAATACCTGAAATCACAGAAAAACACACAAACTCATAGTAAAGTCCAGAAATGTGAATTTAACATAAAAACTAATGAAAACATCCCTAAAAGTAACTAGATCCTACTAAAAACATACTAAAAACAATGTCAAAAAGCGTATAAATTATCCGCTCATCACAACACCAAACTTAAATTGTTGCTTGTCCCCAAGCAACTGAAAATCAATTAAGATAAAAAGAAGAGAATATACTATAAATTCCAAACTATCAATGAAACAGAGCTTCAATCATATGAGCGGGACTTATAGCTTTTTGCCTCTTGAATAGTTTTGGCATCTCACTTTATCCATTGAGATTCAGAATGATTGGCATCTATAGGAACTCAGAGTTCAGATAGTGTTATTGATTCTCCTAGTTCAGTATGATGATTCTTGAACACAGCTATTTTATGAGTCTTGGCCGTGGCCCTAAGCACTTTGTTTTCCAGTATTACCACCAGATACATAAATGCCACAGACACATAATCGGGTGAACCTTTTCAGATTGTGACTCAGCTTTGCTAAAGTCCCCAATTAGAGGTGTCCAGGGTTCTTAAGCACACTCTTCTTTTGCTTTGGACCTTGACTTTAACCGCTCAGTCTCAAGTTTTCACTTGACACCTTCACGCCACAAGCACATGGTTAGGGACAGCTTGGTTTAGCCGCTTAGACCAGGATTTTATTCCTTTAGGCCCTCCTATCCACTGATGCTCAAAGCCTTGGGATCCTTTTTATTTGCCCTTGCCTTTTGGTTTTAAGGGTTATTGGCTTTTTCTGCTTGCTTTTTCTTTTTCTTTCTATTTTCTTTCTATTTTTTTTCGCCTATTTTTTTCTTTTTTTTTTCTGCAAGCTTTGTTCTTTGCTGCTTTTTCTTGCTTCAAGAATCATTTTATGATTTTTCAGATTATCAAATAACATGTCTCCTAATCATCATTCTTTCAAGAGCCAACATATTTAACATTCTTAAACAACAACTTCAAAAGACATATGCACTGTTCAAGCATTCATTCAGAATACAAGAAGCATTGTCACCACATCAATATAATTAAACTAAGTTCAAGGATAAATTCAAAACTCATGTACTTCTTGTTCTTTTGAATTAAAACATTTTTCATTTAAGAGAGGTGATGGATTCATAGGACATTCATAACTTTAAGACATAGTTACTAACTACTAATGATCATGTAATAAAGGCACAAACATTGATAAGCACATAATATAGAAAACGAAAAACAGAGAAAGTAAGAACAAGGAATGAGTCCACCTTAGTGATGTCCTTGAGCTCTTCTATGTCTCTTCCTTGTCTTTGCTGCTCCTCCTTCATTGCTTTTAGATCTTCTTTGATTTCATGAAGGATGATGGAGTGCTCTTGATGTTCCACCCTTATTTGCTTCCAATAATTGTGTGGAAGAAAATGTATCCCCTGAGGTGTCTCAGGGATCTCTTGATTTGCAGTCAAATGTTCTACCACTGAGCTATAGACCCTTGATGGAAGCTTTTGTCTTCCCTTTCCTCTTTCTAGAGGCCTCTCTGGCCTTAGGTGCCATCAATGGTTATGGAGAAAAACAAAAAAGCTATGCTTTTTACCATACCAAACTTATAATGTTGCTCGCCCTCGAGCAAAAGAAGAAAGAATAGAAGAAGAAGAAGAAGATATGGAGGAGATGGATGAATGTGTGTATTTGGCCATATGGGTGGGATTGGGTGGGAGAGAGATGTTGAATTTTGAAGGTAGTGGTTGTATGGATGTGAGTGGTAAATGGAAAACAGAAGGAATGATCATGAATGGGAAGAGAGATGATGAGGTAGGTGGTGATCCTGTGGGGTCCACAGATCCTGAGGTGATCCTGTGAGGTCCACAGATCTTGAGGTGTCAAGGCATTTACATCCCTGCACCAATTTAGGCATGCAAAATGCCCTTGCATACAACTTCTGGGCGTTCAGCGCCAGGTTGGTGCCCATTTTGGGCGTTCAACGCCCATTTGCTGCCATTTCTGGCGTTGAACGCCAGAACCATGCTTGTTCTGGGCGTTCAGCACCAGGATGCTCCCATTCTGGGCGTTCAGCGCCAGAACTATGCTCTGTTCTGGCGTTTGAATGCCAGACAGATGCTCCTCCAGGGTGTGATTTTTCTTCTGCTGTTTTTGATTCCGTTTTCAATTTTTATATTTATTTTGTGACTCCACATGATCATGAACCTAAGAAAACATGAAAAACAATAAAAATAAGAATTAGATAAACATTGGGTTGCCTCCCAACAAGCGCTTATTTAATGTCAATAGCTTGATAGTGAGCTCTCATGGAGCCTCACAGATGTGCAGAGCTTTGTTGAGACTCTCCAACACCAAACTTAGAGTTTGGATATGGGAGTTCAACACCAAACTTAGAGTTTGGTTGTGGCCTCCCAACACCAAACTTAGAGTTTGACTGTGGGGGCTCTGGTTGACTCTGCTTGGAGAGAAGCTTTTCCTGCTTTCTTTTCATGGTTGCAGAGGGAGATCCTTGAGTTTTAAACACAAGGGAGTTCTCATTCCATTGAAGGACTATTTCACCTCTGTCAACATCAATCACAGCTCTTGCTGTGGCCAGGAAAGGTCTTCCTAGGATGATGGATTCATCCTCTTCCTCTCCAGTATCTAGGACTATGAAATCAGTAGGTATGTAAAGGCCCTCAACCTTTACTAATACATCTTCTACTTGTCCATAAGCCTGTTTTCTTGAGCTGTCTGCCATCTCTAGTGAGATTTTAGCAGCTTGCACCCCATAGATTCCCAGTTTCTCTATTACAGAGAGGGGCATGAGGTTTATTCCTGAACCAAGGTCACAGAGAGCCTTAAAGATCATGGTGCCTATGGTACAAGGTATTATGAACTTTCCAGGATCCTGTCTCTTCTGAGGTAATGTCAGTTGATCCAGATCACTTAGTTCATTGATGAACAAGGGAGGTTCAACTTCCCAAGCATCAATGCCAAATAATTTGGCATTCAGCTTCATGATTGCACCAAGAAACTTGGCAGTTTGCTCTTCAGTAACATCCTCATTCTCTTCTGAAGAGGAATACTCATCAGAGCTCATGAAGGGTATAAGGAGGTTTAATGGAATCTCTATGGTCTCTAGATGAGCCTCAGAGTCCTTTGGTTCCCCAGAAGGAAGCTCCTTATTGATCACTGGACGTCCCTGGAGGTCTTCCTCCTTGGGATTCACGTCTTCTCCTCTCCTCTCAGGTTCGGCCATGGCGCTTATGTCAATGGCCTTGCACTCTCCTTTTGGGTTCTCTTCTGTATTGCTTGGGAGAGTACTAGGAGGGATTTCAGTGATCCTTTTACTCAGCTGGCCCACTTGTGCTTCCAGATTTCTAATGGAAGACCTTGTTTCATTCATGAAACTTACAGTGGCCTTAGATAGATCAGAGACTAGATTTGCTAAATTAGAAGCATTTTGTTCAGAGTTCTCTGTCTGTTGCTGAGTTGATGATGGAAAAGGCTTGCTATTGCTAAACCTGTTTCTTCCACCATTATTAAAGCCTTGTTGGGGCCTTTGATCCTTCCATGAGAAATTTGGATGATTTCTCCATGATGAGTTATAGGTGTTTCCATAAAGTTCACCTAAGTAATTTACCTCTGCTATTGCAGGGTTCTCAGGATCATAGGCTTCTTCTTCAGAAGATGCCTCTTGAGTACTGTTGGATACAGCTTGCATTCCATGCAGACTCTGAGAAATCATATTGACTTGCTGAGTCAATATTTTGTTCTGAGCCAATATGGCATTCAGAGTATCAACTTCAAGAACTCCCTTCTTCATAGGCGTCCCATTACTCACAGGATTCCTTTCAGAAGTGTACATGAACTGGTTATTAGCAACCATGTCAATGAGTTCTTGAGCTTCTGCAGGCGTTTTCTTTAGGTGAATGGATCCACCTGCAGAAGTGTCCAGTGACATCTTTGATAGCTCAGATAAACCATCATAGAATATATCCAGGATGGTCCATTCTGAAAGCATGTCAGAAGGACACTTTTTGGTCAACTGTTTGTATCTTTCCCAAGCTTCATAGAGAGATTCACCTTCTTTCTGTCTGAAGGTTTGAACATCAGCTCTTAGCTTGCTCAGCTTTTGAGGAGGAAAGTACTTGGCTAAGAAAGCCGTGACCAGCTTATCCCAAGAGTTCAGGCTGTCTTTAGGTTGAGAATCCAACCATAATCTAGCTCTGTCTCTTATAGCAAAAGGGAAAAGCATGAGCCTGTAGACTTCAGGATCTATTCCATTAGTCTTAACAGTATCACATATCTGCAAGAATTCAGTTAAGAACTGAAAAGGATCTTCAGATGGAAGTCCATGAAACTTGCAGTTCTGCTGCATCAGAGAAACTAATTGAGGTTTCAGCTCAAAGTTGTTTGCTCCAATGGCAGGAATGGAGATGCTTCTTCCATGTAAATTGGAATTAGGTGCAGTAAAGTTACCAAGCACCTTCCTTGCATTATTATTATTTTCGGCTGCCATCTCCTCTGCCTGTTCGAAAATTTCTGAAAGGTTATCTCTGGATTGTTGTATTTTAGCTTCTCTTAATTTTCTCTTCAGAGTCCTTTCAGGTTCTGGATCTGCTTCCAAAAGAATGTTCTTATCCTTGCTCCTGCTCATATGACAAGGAAGAATGGCCAGAAAAATGATAATAATAATAATAGAGATCTTTTATACCACAGTATAGGGATCCCTTTGTGAATGGAAGAAAAGAGGGGGAGATAAAGAATGTGATGTAAAGGAAGAAACACAAATGTGAGAATGGAAGAGATGTGAGATGAGATGTTAGGATATGAATGAATAAATAGAATAGGATGTGGGAGGTATAATTTTCGAAAATTATTTTGAAAAGGAGTTAGTGATTTTTGAAAATTGGTTTTTGAAAATTTGTTAGTATTTTTCGAAAATTTTTTTTTTGAAATAAAATTAAAAATAAAAATAATTAGTTAATTAAAAAGAAATTTTGAAAAAGGGGAGAGATATTTTCGAAATTGAGAGAGAGAGAGTTAGTTAGGTGGTTTTGAAAAAGATAAGAAACAAACAAAAAGTTAGTTAGTTAGTTGAAACAAATTTTGAAAAGATAAGAAGTTAGGAAGTTAGAAGAGATATTTTGAAAAGATATTTTTGAAAAAGGAGGGAAGATATTTTCGAAAATGAGAGAGAGAGAGAGAGTTAGTTAGGTGGTTTTGAAAAAGTTAAGAAACAAACAAAAAGTTAGTTAGTTAGTTGAAACAAATTTTGAAAAGATAAGAAGTTAGGTGGTTAGAAAAGATATTTTGAAAAGATATTTTTGAAAAGATATGATAGAAATTAGTTTTGAAAAAGATTTGATTTTTAAAATCTCAATTAATGACTTGATTCATAAGAAATCACAAGATATGATTCTAGAATTCAAAGTTTGAATCTTTCTTAACAAGCAAGTAACAAACTTGAAATTTTTGAATCAAAACATTAATTGATTAGTTATTTTCGAAAATTTTATATAAAAATAAGAAAAAGATTTTTGAAAAAGATTTTTGGAATTTTCGAAAATAACTAAGAATTTTGAAAAAGATTTGATTTTTGAAAAAGATTTTGAAAAAGATAAGATTTTCAAATTGAAAATTTGATTTGACTCATGAGATACAATTTGATTTTCAAAAATTTTTGAAAAAGTCAATCCAAATTTTCGAATTTGATGAGAGAAAAGAGGAAAGATATTTTTTTGATTTTTGAAATTTTTATGAAAAACATGAAAATTATGCAATGCATGAAATTTTTAGATCAAAACAATGAATGCATACAAGAATGCTATGAATGTCAAGATGAACACCAAGAACACTTTGAATGTCATGATGAACATCAAGAACATATTTTTGAAAAATTTTTTATGCAAAGAAAACATGCAAGACACCAAACTTAGAATTCTTTAATGCTTAGACACTAAGAATTCAAGAATGCATATGATAAACATGAAAAGACACAAAACAAAAAATCATCAAGATCAAACAAGAAGACTTACCAAGAACAACTTGAAGATCATGAAGAACACTATGAATGCATGAAATTTTCGAAAAATGCAAGATGCACATGCAATTGACACCAAACTTATAATGTGACTCAAGACTCAAACAAGAAACAGAAAAATATTTTTGATTTTTATGATTTTCTAATTTTTTTTGGATTTTTATTTTATATTTTTCGAAAATTAAAAGGAAAAATAAGGATTCCAAAATTTTTAAAATGAATTCCAGGAATCTTGCCATGTTAGTCTAAAGCTTCAGTCTAGGAATTAGACATGGCTCACTAGCCAGCCAAGCTTTCAACGAAAGCTCTAGTCCAAAACACTAGACATGGCCAATGGCCTGCCAAGCTTTAGTCTTTAACACGAGAGTATATTGCTCTTTATAACAAATTGCAAGCCTCAGTCCAAATAAATTTAGACATGGCTTTACAGCCAGCCAGGCTTCAACATGCTTCATGAAACACTAGAATTCATTCTTAAAAATCTTGAATAAAAGTTTGAAAACATTTTTATTTTTTTTTTCGAAAACATATGAGAGATTTTTGAAAATATTTTTGAAAAATTTTTGAAAACAAAACAAAAAGAAAATTACCTAATCTGAGCAACAAGATGAACCGTCAGTTGTCCAAACTCAAACAATCCCCGGCAACGGCGCCAAAAACTTGGTGCACAAAATTGTGATGTCCAGGCTCGAACAATCCCTGGTAATGGCTCCAAAGCTTGGTGCTTTGATCTTAATTCATAGTTGTCACAACTTCGATACAACTAACCAGCAAGTGCACTGGGTCGTCCAAGTAATACCTTACGTGAGTAAGGGTCGAATCCCACGGAGATTGTTGGTATGAAGCAAGCTATGGTCACCTTGTAAATCTCAGTCAGGCAGATATAAAGTGATAAAGATGTTTTCGAATATTATATAATAAAATAGGGATAGAGATACTTATGTAAATCATTGGTAGGAATTTCAGATAAGCGAATGGAGATGCTTTTCGTTCCTCTGAACCTCTGCTTTCCTGCTATCTTCATCCAATCAGTCTCATTCCTTTCCATGGCTGGCTTTATGTGATACATCACCACTGTCAATGGCTACTTTCGATCATCTCACGGGAAAATGATCCAATGCCCTGTCACGGCACGGCTAATCGTCTGGAGGCATCACCCTTGTCAATGGCTTCATCTTATCCTCTCAGTGAATAATATGCTCACGCACCCTGTCACGGCACGGCTATTCATCTGTCGGTTCTCGATCATGCTGGAATAGGATTTACTATCCTTTTGTGTCTGTCACTAACGCCCTGCAATCGCGAGTTAGGAGCTCGTCACAGTCATTCAATCATTGAATCCTACTCGGAATACCACAGACAAGGTTTAGACCTTCCGGATTCTCTTGAATGCCGCCATCATTCTAGCTTACGCCACGAAGATTCTGGTTAGGAGATCTAAGAGATATTCATTCTAGCTTAATTCATGTAGAACGGAAGTGTTTGTCAGGCACGCGTTCATAAGGGAGAAGGATGATGAGCATCACACATAATCATCACCTTCATCACGTTCTTGGGTGCGAATGGATATCTTAGAATTGAAATAAGAAGAATTGAATAGAAAACGGTAGTACTTTGCATTAATCTTTGAGGAACAGCAGAGCTCCACACCTTAATCTATGGAGTGTAGAAACTCTACCGTTAAAAATACATAAGTGAAGGTCCAGGCATGGCCGAGATGGCCAGCCTCCTAAAATGTGATCAAAGGATCATAAGGTAATCCAAAGATGTCTAATACATTAGTAAGAGGTCCTATTTATAATAAACTAGCTACTAGGGTTTACATGAGTAAGTATTTGATGTATAAATCCACTTCCGGGGCCCACTTGGTGTGTGTTTGGGCTGAGCTTAAGTGTTGCACGTGCAGAGGCCAATTGTAGAGTTGAACGCCAGTTTTTGTGCCAGTTTGGGCGTTCAACTCTGGTTTTGGATCCTTTTCTGGCGCTGGACGCCAGATTTGGGCAGAAGGCTGGCGTTGAACGCCAGTTTACGTCGTCAATTATTGGCCAAAGTATAGACTATTATATATTTCTGGAAAGCCCTGGATGTCTACCTTCCAACGCAATTGGAAGCGCACCATTTCGAGTTCTGTAGCTCCAGAAAATCCACTTTGAGTGCAGGGAGGTCAGAATCCAACAGCATCAGCAGTCCTTTTTCAACCTCTGAATCTGATTTTTGCTCAAGTCCCTCAATTTCAGCCAGAAAATACCTGAAATCACAGAAAAACACACAAACTCATAGTAAAGTCCAGAAATGTGAATTTAACATAAAAACTAATGAAAACATCCCTAAAAGTAACTAGATCCTACTAAAAACATACTAAAAACAATGTCAAAAAGCGTATAAATTATCCGCTCATCATTGTCCCATGTTGGAACTTAATTCTCCTAGGGAGGTGTTGATTTGCTCCCAATAGTTTTGTGGAGGAAAATGCATCCCTTGAGGCATCTCAGGGATTTCATGGTGAGGAATTTCCTCATGTCCATGAATGGAATCTCTTGTTTGCTCCATCCTTTTCTTAGTGATGGGCTTATCCTCATCAATGAGGATGTCTTCCTCTATGTCAATTCCAACTGAATTGTAGAGGTGACAAATGAGATGAGGGAAGGCTAACCTTGCCAAAGTAGAGGACTTGTCTGCCACCTTGTAGAGTTTTTGGGATATAACTTCATGAACTTCTACTTCCTCCCTAATCATGATGCTATGGATCATGATAGCCTGGTCTATAGTAACTTTAGACCGGTTGCTAGTGGGAATGATTGAGCATTGGATGAACTCCAACCATCCCCTAGCCACGGGCTTGAGGTCATGCCTTCTTAGTTAAACCGGCTTCCCTCTTGAATCTCTCTTCCATTGAGCGCCCTCTTCACAAATGTCTATGAGGACTTGGTCCAACCTTTGATCAAAGTTGACCCTTCTAGTGTAGGGGTGTGCATCTCCTTGCATCATTGGCAAGTTGAATGCCAACCTTACATTTTCCGGATTGAAATCTAAGTATTTCCCCCGAACCATTGTAAGCCAATTCTTTGGGTCCGGGTTCACACTTTGATCATAGTTCTTGGTGATCCATGCATTGGCATAGAACTCTTGAACCATTAAGATTTTGACTTGTTGAATGGGGTTGGTGAGAACTTCCCAACCTCTTCTTCGAATCTCATGTCGGATCTCCGGATATTCACCCTTTTTGAGTTTGAAAGGGACCTCGGGGATCACCTTCTTCTTGGCCACAACTTCATAGAAGTGGTCTTGGTGCACCCTTGAGATGAATCTCTCCATCTTCCATGACTAGGAGGTGGAAGCTTTTGCCTTCCCTTTTCTCTTTCTAGAGGTTTCTCCGGCCTTAGGTGCCATAAATGGTTATGGAAAAACAAAAAGCAACGCTTTTACCACACCAAACTTAGAAGGTTTGCTCGTCCTCGAGTAAAAGAAGAAAGAAGAGAGTAGAAGAAGAAGAAATAGAGGAGATGGAGGGCGCTTAGTGTTTCGGCCAAGGGGGAGAAGTAGTGTGTATGTTCTGTGAAAATGAAGGAGTGAAGATGGGTTTATATAAGAGTGGAAAGGGGGGTATGGTTCAGCCAGTATGGGTGGGTTTTGGGAGGGAAAGTGGTTTGAATTTGAATGGTGAGGTAGGTGGGGTTTTATGAAGGATGGATGTGAATGGTGAAGAGAATGGTGGGATTTGATAGGTGAGGGGTTTTTGGGGAAGAGGTATTGAGGTAATTGGTGAATGGGTGAAGAAGAGAGAGAGAGGTGGGGTAGGTGGGGATCCTGTGGGTCCACAGATCCTGAGGTGTCAAGGATATCTCATCCCTGCACCAAGTGGCGTGTAAAAATGCCCCTTGCTGCCAATCCTGGCGTTAAACGCCAGGCTGCTGCCCATTTCTGGCGTTTAACGCCAGCTTCTTGCCCATTCCTAGCGTTAAACGCCAGTAAGTTTCTCCTCCAGGGTGTTCTATTTTTCATTCTGTTTTTCAGTCTGTTTTTGCTTTTTCAATTATTTTTGTGACTTCACATGATCATCAACCTACAGAAAACATAAAATAACAAAAGAAAATAGAAATTTAACATAGATAATTAAAGATTGGGTTACCTCCCAACAAGCGCTTCTTTAATGTCAATAGCTTGACAGTGGGCTCTCATGGAGCCTCACAGATGTTTAGAGCAATGTTGGAACCTCCCAACACCAAACTTTAGAGTTTAAATGTGGGGGTTCAACACCAAACTTAAAGTTTGGTTGTGGCCTCCCAATACCAAACTTAAAGTTTGACTGTGGGGGCTCTGTTTGTCTCTGTATTGAGAGAAGCTCTTCATGCTTCCTCTCCATGGTTACAGAGGGATATCCTTGAGCTTTAAACACAAGGGAGTCTTTATTCACTTGAATGATCAATTCTCCTCTGTCAACATCAATTACAGCTTTTGCTGTGGCTAGGAAGGGTCTGCCAAGGATGATGGATTCATCCATACACTTCCCAATCTCTAGGATTATGAAATCAGCAGGGATGTAGTGGCCTTCAACCTTTACCAAGACATCCTCTACAAGTCCATAAGCCTGTTTCTTTGAATTGTCTACCATCTCCAGTGAGATTCTTGCAGCTTGTACCTCAATGATCCCTAGCTTCTCCATTACAGAGAGAGGCATGAGGTTTATGCTTGACCCTAGGTCACACAGAGCCTTCTCAAAGGTCATGGTGCCTATGGTACAAGGTATTGAGAACTTTCCAGGATCTTGTCTCTTCAGAGGTAATTTCTGCCTAGTCAAGTCATCCAGTTCTTTAGTGAGCAATGGAGGTTCGTTCTCCCAAGTCTCATTACCAAATAACTTGGCGTTTAGCTTCATGATTGCTACAAGGTACTTAGCAACTTGCTCTTCAGTAACATCTTCATCCTCTTCAGAGGAAGAATACTCATCAGAGCTCATGCATGGCAGGAGTAAATTCAATGGAATCTCTATGGTTTATGTGTGAGCCTCAGATTCCCATGGTTTCTCATCAGGTAATTCCATAGAGGCCAGTGGACATCCATTGAGGTCTTCCTCAGTGGAGATCACTGCCTCTTCCTCCTCTCCAGGTTCGGCCATGTGAGACGTGTTTATGGCCTTGCACTCTCTCTTTGGATTCTCTTCTGTATTGCTTGGGAGAATACTAGGAGGGAATTCAGTAATCTTCTTACTCAGCTGACCCACTTGTGCCTCCAAATTTCTAATGGAGGACCTTGTTTCAGTCATGAAACTTTGAGTGGTTTTAATTAGATCAGAAACTATAGTTGCTAAGTCAGAGTGGCTCTGCTTAGAATCCTCTGTCTGTTGCTGAGAAGATGATGGAAAAGGCTTGCTATTGCTAAACCTGTTTCTTCCACCATTACTGTTGTTGAAACCTTGTTGAGGTCTCTGTTGATCCTTCCATGAGAGATTTAGATGATTTTTCCATGAAGGATTATAGGTGTTTCCATAGGGTTCTTCCATGTAATTCACCTCTTCCATTGCTGGGTTCTCAGAATCATAAGCTTCTTCTTTAGATGAAGCTTCTTTGGTACTGCCTGTTGCTGCTTGCATTCCAGACAGACTCTGAGAAATCATATTAACTTGTTGAGTCAATATTTTGTTTTGAGCTAGTATGGCATTCAGAGTATCAATTTCAAGAACTCCTTTCTTCTGATTTGTCCCATTATTCACAGGATTCCTTTCAGAGGTGTACATGAATTGGTTATTTGCAACCATTTCAATGAGTTCCTGAGCTTCTGCAGGCGTCTTTTTCAGATGAAGAGATCCTCCAGCAGAGCTGTCCAATGACATCTTGGACAGTTCAGACAGACCATCATAGAAGATACCTATGATGCTCCATTCTGAAAGCATGTCAGAAGGACACCTTCTGATCAATTGCTTGTATCTTTTCCAAGCTTCATAGAGGGATTCACCTTCCTTCTGCCTGAAGGTTTGGACTTCCACTCTAAGCTTACTCAATTTTTGAGGTGGAAAGAACTTTGCCAAGAAGGCATTAACTAGCTTTTCCCAAGAGTTCAGGCTTTCTTTAGGTTGTGAGTCCAACCATGTCCTAGCTCTGTCTCTTATAGCAAAGGGAAAAAAGCATAAGCTTGTAGACCTCAGGATCAACCCCATTGGTCTTGACAGTGTCACAGATTTGCAAGAATTCAGCTAAGAACTGATGAGGATCATCCAATGGAAGTCCATGAAACTTGCAATTCTGTTGCATTAGAGAAACTAATTGAGGCTTAAGCTCAAAGTTGTTTGCTCCAATGGTAGGGATTGAGATGCTTCTCCCATAGAAGTCGGAAGTAGGTGCAGTAAAGTCACCAAGCACCTTCCTTGCATTGTTGGCATTGTTGTTGTTTTTGGCTGCCATGGCTTCTTCTTGTTTGAAAGCTCTGTTAGGTCCTCTACAGAGAGTTGTACTTTAGCTTCTCTTAGCTTTCGCTTCAAGGTCCTTTCAGGTTCAGGATCAGCCTCAACAAGAATGCTTTTGTCTTTGCTCCTGCTCATATGAAAGAGAAGAGAACAAGAAAGTATGGAATCCTCTATGTTACAGTATAGAGATTCCTTGAAGAGTCAGAGGAAAAGAAGAATAGAAGGAGAAGGTAGATAGAAGAGAATTCGAACTTATCAAGAAGGATAGAGTTTGAATTGCACCTTGAGGAGAAGTGTTAGTCCTTTAAATAGAAGGATGTGAGAAGAGGGGAAGAATTTTCGAAATTAAAGTAAAAGATTTTTAAAATAATAAAAATAAATTTGAAAATTTGATTGAGATTTTCGAAAAATTAAGATTGGGAAAGAAATTAAGTGATTTTTGAAAATATTTTGAAATTAGAAATCAAAAAGATATGATTGAAAATTAATTTTGAAAAAGATGTGATTGAAAAGATATGATTGAGAAGATATGATTGAAAATCAAATTAAAAAGAGAAAGTTTTAAAATTAAAGTTGATTACTTGACTAACAAGAAATTAGAAGATATGATTCTAGAATTTAAAATTTGATCCTTTCTTAATAGGCAAGTAACAACTTGAAAATTTTGAATTAAATCACTAATTGTAGCAAGGATTTTCGAAAATAATAATAAATAAAAAAATTGAAAAGAAATTGATTTTGAAAAGATATGATTGAAAAGTTATGATTTGAAAAAGATTTGATTTTGAAAAATTATGAAAATTTGGAAAAGATTTGAATTAAAAACAAAATCTTCCCTCTAGTGTCATCCTGGCGTTAAACGCTCAGAATGACATCCATTCTGGCGTTTAACGCCCAAAATGCTACCTTTTTGGGCATTAAACGCCCAGCCAGGTACCGTGGCTGGCGTTTAAACGCCAGTTTTCCTTCTTCACTGGGCATTTTGAACGCCCAGCTTTTTCTGTTTAATTCCTCTACTGCATGTTCTGAATCTTCAATTATCTGTATTATTGACTTGAAAAGACACAATTTTAAAAATATTTTTGAATTTTTAATGATGAGAAACAATAAAAAATGCAACTAAGATCAAATAAACAATGCATGTAAGACACCAAACTTAGAAGTTTGTATACTAAGGACTATAACAATTTGAAAATGCATGTAAGAAACAACAAAACACACAAAACAAGAGAATTTAAAGATCAGAGCTAGGAAATCATCAAGAACAACTTGAAGATCAATGAAGAACATAATGCATATATTTGAAAAATGCAAGAAAAATAGAAACATGCAATTGGCACCAAACTTAAAAATTAGACACTAGACTCAAACAAGAGACATAAAAATATTTTTGATTTTATGATTTTATAAAAAAAATTTTTGTGATTTTTCGAAAATTATATGGAAAAGAGAATAAAGAGATTCAAAACTTTTAATAAGAATTCCAGGAATCATGCAATGTTAGTCTAAAGCTTCAGTCTAAAAAGATTAGACATGGTTAGCCAAGCTTCAGCAGGACATTACATTCAGCAGCTAAATTGATGAGAATCAATCAGCTTTTGTGATGATAAGAACATCAACTTGAAACTCTAGAATTTATTCTTAAAAATTCGGAAAAATAAAAAGAAAAGTACCTAATCTAAGCAACAAGATGAACCGTCAGTTGTCCAAACTCGAACAATCTCCGGCAACGGCGCCAAAAACTTGGTGCACGAAATTGTGATCATCAACAATGGCGCCAAAGACTTGGAGCTCTCAAACGTGAATCACACTTTGTCATAATTCTGCACAACTAACCAGCAAGTGCACTGGGTCGTCCAAGTAATACCTTACGTGAGTAAGGGTCGATCCCACGGAGACTGTCGGCTTGAAGCAAGCTATGGTTATCTTGTAAATCTCAGTCAGGCATATTCAAATGGTTATGGAGGATTGATAGTTAAAGATAAATGAAACATAAAATAAAGATAGAGATAGAGATACTTATGTAATTCATTGGTAGGAATTTCAGATAAGCGTATGAAGATGCTTTGTTCCTCCTGAACCTCTACTTTCCTATTGCCTTCTTCCAATCATTCATACTCCTTTTCATGGCAAGCTTTATGTTGGGCATCACCATTGTCAATGGCTACTTCCCGTCCTCTCAGTAAAAATGTTCTATGAACGCTGTCACCACACGGTTAATCATCTGTCGGTTCTCGATCATGTTGGAATAGGATCCATTGATCCTTTTGCGTCTGTCACACGCCCAACACTCGCGAGTTTGAAGCTCGTCACAGTCATCCCTTCCCAGATCCTACTCAGAATACCATAGACAAGGTTTAGACGTTCCGGATCTCAGGAATGGCCGCCAATAATTCTAGCCTATACCACGAATGTTCTAATCTTAGATTAGAAACCCAAGAGATACACATTCAAGCTTGTTTGCATGTAGAACGGAAGTGGTTGTCAGGCACGCGTTCATAGGTGAGAATGGTGATGAGTGTCACATAATCATCACATTCATCATGTTCTTGGGTGCGAATGAATATCTTGGAGAAGAAATAGACTTGAGTTGAATAGAAAAACAATAGTACTTTGCATTAATTCATGAAGAACAGCAGAGCTCCACACCTTAATCTATGGTGTGTAGAAACTCCACCGTTAAAAAACAATGTCTAGGCATGGCCATGAGGCCAGCCTCCATGGTCTAAGATAGCATAAGACTTATCAAAGATGAAAATACAATAGTAAAAGGTCCTATTTATAGAGAACTAGTACCCTAGGGTTACAGAAATAAGTAATTAATGCAGAAATCTTCTTCCGGGCCCACTTGGTGTGTGCTTGGGCTGAGCATTGAAGCTTTCATGTGTAGAGACTTTTCTTGGAGTTAAATGCTAGCTTTTGTGCCAGTTTGGGCGTTTAACTCCAGCTTTTGTGCCAGTTCTGGCGTTTTGATGCCAAAATTCTTAAGCTGACTTCGAACGCCGGTTTGGGCTATCAAATCTTGGGCAAAGTATGGACTATTATATATTGCTGGAAAGCTCAGGATGTCTACTTTCTAACGCAATTGAGAACGCGCCAATTGGGCTTCTATAGCTCTAGAAAATCCATTTCGAGTGCAGGGAGGTCAGAATCCAACAGCATCTGTAGTCCTTTTTCAGCCTCTGAATCAGATTTTTGCTCAGGTCCCTCAATTTCAGCCAGAAAATACCTGAAATCACAGAAAAATACACAAACTCATAGTAAAGTCTAGAAATATGATTTTTATTTAAAAACTAATAAAAACATAATAAAAACTAACTAAAATATACTAAAAATATACTAAAAACAATGCCAAAAAGCATATAAATTATCCGCTCATCAGTACACATTCATGCATCAAAAGAGAAATCATATGCATTAACTATTTATACATGTGTAAAAAATAAATAAATAAAAATAAAAAGAGAGAAAAGTAATAAAAAGGGGACAAATTGAAAGAATGCATTAATATGTGGAAAAGAGGTGAATAATGGGTAGTTAGGCTTTGCATAATAGTTAAATAGGTTGTGTTAGGTTAGGTGGAAAGTTTAGTTTAATCAAATATTCAAATTTTAGTCCACTTAACTAAATACAATCTTACCTTGACCATGATCCCATTACAACCCTTGGAAAGACCTCTTGATATTTGTATATATGTATTGAATACTTGTTGATTGGTAGAAGAAAAACAAGTTTTATAAATCAACATTCGAAGAGAATGTAGAGAATTAACCCTCAAACACTAGAGAGATTAGAGCGCAAACACTTCTGGTGAGGGTTCGATTGCTCAATTTTATATTTCTTGCTTTCATGAGCTTTCATCTTGCAAGTTTGTTTACATTTTGCTTTGAAAATCAAGTTAGTGGAAGTTGTTTGTTGATCACCATACTACCTTGGTCCTATGTGCTCACATATGTTCTTGGAGATTGATTTATTTGTAACTTAGTGGGCAGAAGCATTTTTCAATAGTGGCATTAGTTGCATTCATATAGATAGGTTGCATTTCATAAGTCTTACCATTCCCTTTATTCTTTTGGTCTTCTAATGTTTAGCATGAGGACATGATAATGTTTAAGTGTGGGGAGATTGATAAACTATAATTTTATGGTTTATTTTGGATTGAATTAAGTGGATTTTGTCAACTCTTTTCACACTTATTCATATTAATTACCTGCTTTTATGATTTATTCCTAATTATGTTTTGTAGTTGAAAACATGCTTCTTAAGCCTTAAAGATGTTAACTTTTAATTCTCTTCTATTATCATTCGATGCTGTGATACGTTTTTTTGAGTAATTTCAGGATCTATAGGACAAGAATGGATTGGAAGATGGAATGAAAGCATGCAAAAATGGAAGAAACTTAAAGAATTGAAGTTTTGAAGATCTGGCGCTCACGCATCTGCTTGGCTTATGTGTACACATGGTTCGCGTGTACGTGTGACATGAAGCGCGTGATTTTCTTAGAATTGCACGTGCCAGTGATTTCTGGACCTTTCTTGGGCCAAAATCAACCTAATTTTAAAGGGAGAAAGGCCAAAAATTAAAGGGGGAATGGAAGCACACAAGGATATACACATTTACTTAATTTTAACTAGTTTTTGTTCCTAGATTTCTAGAGAGAGAAACTCTTCCTTCTCTCTAAGGTTTTAGTGCATTTCGATTACATTTGATCTCAATTCCTAGTTTGGATCTTGTTGAATTTCTCCTTTGTTGCTTTAATTGTAGTTTCTCTAGCTTAATTTCATTTAGAAACTTTGTTAGCTATTTTCTCTTACCTTGTTGGTTTATGGATCTTGTTAATTTTAAATTTTTATTAATGCATTAAAGTTTTCATGATTTATATGTGTTAATTGAGTTGTGATCCTTGCCAATTGGTAGTGGATAGATTTAATTGTGCTTAATTTTCAAAATTTTATGATGTTCGTTGGTGCGTGATAGAAGCTAGGCCAATTAAGAGATTATGGAATAAGAGAATAGCGTTGCACGTATAGCTCTTAACCAGCTAAGATCCGCCTCACCAATTTAAAAAGGTGTCACAACAATTAATTAAGAATGAAAATACTGGGAGTATGAATCCCAGGTCGTCTCCCAACGAGTTGCGAGAAAGTATGCTATTTTATTAATTAGGAATTTTCCGAAAGTTTTGAGAGTTGAATAATGAGAAATCAAATAATTGTAAATTGAGGCAATAAAAATAAACTAAGAATAATTATTGATATTCTAATTAAAAAGCCTTGACTGGGGGAATGATTAATTGGAAGTTCTATCCTTGTTGGGATCTCTTAGGTGTAGTATTAAAGAGGTTGTTGTTTTCACTTAGTTAACCCTTACTAAATAAAGGAAAGTCAAGTGATTAAGCTAACCCTTATTCGCAAATCCTAGTCATCTCCCTTAGGAAGGTCTAGCGTTAGTAAATACAGAACTAGCCAACAACGTACAGATTAATCAACACATAAGCCTTCCAACTCAAGTGTCTCTTTTTAATCAACCCCCATGTCAAGTATGGAATCTACTCCATTGACATTAATATAGCGCTCATAAAAATATAAGAAGACATGATGAATTTAAATAAAATAAGGATTTAAAATTAATTAAAAGGAAAAGTAATTCTCTGCACTAATAATTCATGAAAAATAATCCAATTGTAACTCTTAGATAAAGTAAATAAGGATATGGAAGAGTAAAGGACAAAGTAAACAAACTAGAATAATATCTTCAACGGAGGTAATGACTTCTTCAATATCCAAGAGCATAAAACTACTTAACTATGAATGTAGAGAAGACCTAAAAACTATCCTAATGTGAATGTATCTTAATGTGTGTTGATGTGTGTTGATTCTCTGCATGTTCCCTAACTTTATTCTGTGTTTCTGGGCCGAAAACCGGGTCAAAACGCGGCCCGAAATCGCCCCCAGCATTTTCTGTTAATTATGCAGATCGCGCAGGTCACGTGGTATGCGAAATTGTTACTCTGAGGTTTTAAAATTTGTTGTTCGTTCTCTCCCTGGCAATGGCGCCAATAACTGGTGCACAATACCATGGTCCAAGCATAACTTCACAACTTCGCACAACTAACCAGCAAGTGCACTGGGTCGTCCAAGTAATAAAACCTTACGTGAGTAAGGGTCGATCCCACGGAGATTGTTGGTAGCAAGCTATGGTCACCTTGTAAATCTCAGTCAGGCGGATATCAAATAGTTATGGAGTTTTCGAAAATAATAATAAATAAACAGAAAATAAAGATAGAAATACTTATGTAATTCATTGGTGAGAATTTCAGATAAGCGTATAGAGATGCTTTCGATCCTCTGAACCTCAGCTTTTCTGCTGTCTGCATCCAATCAATCCTACTCCACTCCATGGCAAGCTTTCTGTAAGGGCATCACCGTTGTCAATGGCTACATCACATCCTCTCTGTGAAAATGGTCCAAATGCTCTGTCACGGCATGGCTAATCATCTGGAGGTTCTCGATCATACTGGAATAGGATTTACTATCCTTTTGCATCTGTCACTACGCTCAGCACTCACGAGTTTGAAGTTCGTCACAGCCATCCCTTCCCAGATCCTACTCGGAATACCACAGACAAGGTTTAGACTTTCCGGATCTCAGGAATGGCCATCCATGGGTTCTAACTTATACCACGAAGATACTAATAACTCGGACTCGGTCCCCTGTATTAGATATCTAAGAGATACTCATTCTAGCTTGGTTGCATGTAGAACGGAAGTGTTTGTCAGGCACACGTTCATAAGTGAGAATGATGATGAGCGTCACATAATCATCACATTCATCATGTTCTTGGGTGCGAATGGATATCTTAGAAGCGGAATAAGTTGAATTGAATAGAAAACAGTAATACTTTGCATTAATTCATGAAGAACAGCAGAGCTCCACACCTTAATCTATGGAGTGTAGAAACTCTACCGTTGAAAATACATAAGTGAAAGGTTCAGGCATGGCCGAGAGGCCAGCCCCCAAAACGTGATCACAGGATCAAAAATACAATCCAGGATGTCTAATACAATAGTAAAAAGTCCTATTTATACTAAACTAGCTACTAGGGTTTACAGAAGTAAGTAATTGATGCATAAATCCACTTTCGGTGCCCACTTGGTGTGTGCTTGGGCTGAGCTTGAAGTTTACACGTGGAGAGGTCATTCTTGGAGTTGAACACCAGTTTGTAACGTGTTTCTGGCGTTCAACTCTGGCTTGAGACGTTTTTCTGGCGTTTAACTCCAGACTGCAGCTTAGAACTGGCGTTCAACGCCCTTTTGCGTCGTCTAAACTCAGCCAAAGTATAAACTATTATATATATTGCTGGAAAGCCCTGGATGTCTACTTTCCAACGCAATTGAAAGCGCGACATTTTGAGTTCTGTAACTCTAGAAAATCCACTTTGAGTGCAGGGAGGTCAGAATCCAACAGCATCAGCAGTCCTTCTTCTACCTCTGAATCTGATTTTTGCTCAAGTCCCTCAATTTCAGCCAGAAAATACCTGAAATCACAGAAAAACACACAAACTCATAGTAAAGTCCAGAAATGTGAATTTGACATAAAAACTAATAAAAACATCCCTAAAAGTAACTAGATCCTACTAAAAACATACTAAAAACAATGCCAAAAAGCGTATAAATTATCTGCTCATCACAACACTAAACTTAAATTGTTGCTTGTCCCCAAGCAACGGAAAATCAAGTAGGATAAAAAGAAGAGAATATACTATAAATTCCAAACTATCAATGAAACATAGCTCCAATCAGATGAGCGGGACTTGTAGCTTTTTGCCTCTTGAATAGTTTTGGCATCTCACTTTATCCATTGAGGTTCAGAATGATTGGCATCTATAGGAACTCAGAGTTCAGATAGTGTTATTGATTCTCCTAGTTCAGTATGTTGATTCTTGAACACAGCTACTTTATGAGTCTTAGCCGTGGCCCTAAGCACTTTGTTTTCCAGTATTACCACCGGATACATAAATGCCACAGACACATAACTGGGTGAACCTTTTCAAATTGTGACTCAGCTTTGCTAAAGTCCCCAATTAGAGGTGTCCAGGGTTCTTAAGCACACTCTTCTTTTGCTTTGGACCTTGACTTTAACCGCTCAGTCTCAAGTTTTCACTTGACACCTTCACGCCACAAGCACATGGTTAGGGACAGCTTGGTTTAGCCGCTTAGGCCAGGATTTTATTCCTTTAGGCCTTCCTATCCACTGATGCTCAAAGCCTTGGATCCTTTTTATTTACCCTTGCCTTTTGATTTTAAGGGTTATTGGCTTTTTGCTCTTGCCTTTTGGTTTTAAGAGCTTTTGGCTTTTTCTGCTTGTTTTTTCTTTTTCTTTCTATTTTTTTCGCCATTTTTTCTCTTTTTTTTCTGCAAGCTTTTGTATTTACTGCTTTTTCTTGCTTCAAGAATCATTTTTATGATTTTTCAGATTATCAAATAACATGTCTCCTGTTCATCATTCTTTCAAGAGCCAACATATTTAACATTCTAAAACACCAACTTCAAAAGACATATGCATTGTTCAAGCATTCATTCAGAAAACAAAAAGTATTGTCTCCACATCAAAATAATTAAACTAAGTTCAAGGATAAATTCAAAACTCATGTACTTCTTGTTCTTTTGAATTAAAAACATTTTTCATTTAAGAGAGGTGATGGATTCATATTCACTACTTTAAGGCATAGACACTTAGACACTAATGATCATGTAATAAAGACACAAACATAGATAAACATTTAACATAAGAAAACGAAAAACAGAAAATTTAAGAACAAGGAATGAGTCCACCTTAGTGATGGTGGCGTTTTCTCCTTGAGGAACCAATGATGTCCTTGAGCTCTTCTATGTCTCTTCCTTGTCTTTGTTGCTCCTCCCTCATTGCTCTTTGATCTTCTCTAATTTCATGAAGGATGATGGAGCTCTTGATGTTCCACCCTTAGTTGCTCCCAATAATTGTATGGAGAAAAATGTATCCCCTGAGGTATCTCAGGGATCTCTTGATTTGCAGTCAAATGTTCTACCACTGAGCTATAGATCCTTGATGGAAGCTTTTGTTTTCCCTTTAAAAAAAAGCTATGCTTTTACCACACCAAACTTAGAATGTTGCTCGCCCTCGAGCAAAAGAAGAAAGAATAGATGAAGAAGAAGATGTGAAAAAAAACTAGGATTATGAGGAGGGAAGATGGGGATCCTGTGGGGTTCACAGATCCTGAGATGATCCTGTGAGGTCCACAGATCTTGAGGTGTCAAGGATTTACATCCCTGCACCAATTAGGCATGTAAAATGCCTTTGCATGCAATTCTGGCGTTTAAACGCCGAATTGATGCTTGTTTCTGGCGTTCAGCGCCAGCTCTTTCTCAGTGTGCATTTCTGGCGTCTGAATGCCAGGATGCTGCTTGTTTCTGGCATTTAACCCCAGATCCATGCTCTATTCTGGCGTTGAACGCCAGCCAAATGCTCCTTACTGGCGTTTAAACGCCAGTAAGTCCTTCCTCCAGGGTGTGATTTTTCTTCTGCTATTTTTTATTTTTCTTCAAGTTTTTTCAGTTGTTTTTGTGACTCCACATGATCATGAACCTATGAAGACATATAACTAATAAAAAATATAATTAAATAAAAATTGGGTTGCCTCCCAACAAGCGCTTCTTTAATGTCAATAGCTTGACAGTGGGCTCTCATGGAGCCTCACAGATGTTCAGAGCATTGTTGAGACTCCCCAACACCAAACTTAGAGTTTAACTGTGGGGGCTCTGGTTGACTCTGTTTTAAGAGAAGCTTACTGTGCCTCTTTTCATGTTTATAGAAGGATGTCCTTGAGTTTTAAACTCAAGGGAGTCCTGACAAACCCCATTTGTAGGGTTTATCTTGTATTGATTTTTGGGGATTTTATCACCTTTTACCCACATTTATTCAATGAAATAGCATGGTTTTATAACTTCTCCTTTAATTGTGCTTAAGAGTGAAAACATGCTTTTTAGGTCTTAAAATAGCTAAATCTAATTCTCCTTGATTCCATTAGATGCCTTGATATGTTTGTTAAGTGATTTAAGGTTTATGAGGCAAAGATTGGATCAAGGGAATGAAGAAAGAAAGCATGAAAAATTGGAGAACTCATGAAGAAATGAAAGAACCGGAAAGCTGTCAAGCCGACCTCTTTGCACTTAAACGACCATAACTTGAGCTACAGAGGTCCAAATGATGCGGTTCCAGTTGGGTTAGAAAGCTAACATCCGGGGCTTCGAAACGATATACGATTTGCCATAGTTGCTACACGTATGGTGGCGCGCACGCGCATAGTACGCGCACGCGCCGTTGCTGCCACCTGGTTCACTTAAAGCAAAACGTGGCCAGCGATTTTAGAAGCCTTGTGGGCCCAATCCAACTCATTTCTGATGTTATTTAAGCCAAGGATTGAAGAGGAATCAACATACTTTTAGCCAATTAGTTTAGTTTAGCTTTGTAGTTAGTTTCTAGAGAGAGAAGCTCTCACTTCTCTCTAGAATTAGGATTAGGTTTAGTTCAATAATCTTAGATCTAGATTTTAATTCATGCTTTCATCTCCTTCTACCTTTCAATTCCTTGTTGTTACATTCATTCTTCTTCTATTCTTTTGTTGTAATTTCCTTTATGTTGTTCTTATGTTTTGTTGTAGATCTACTTTTGCTCCTTCTATTTTCTTTCAATTCAATTAGAGGTAATTCATAATAATTGTGTTCCTTTTGATTGTTGTTATTAATTCATTGCCATAATTGTTGTTAGATTCTATTTTTGTTATCAATTTACTTTGCTTTTCTTTTATGCCTTCCAAGTGTTTGATGAAATGCTTGGTTGGATTTTAGTATAGATTTTGTTCCTCTTGGCTATGGTAGAGTAATTAGTGATGCTTGAGTTATCTAATGTCCTTGTTGATTGATAATTAGAAGTTGCTAATTGATTTAGATACCACTAAAGCTAGTCTTTCCCTTGGGAGTTGGCTAGGACTTGTGGAATCAAGTTGATTTATCCACTTGACTTTCCTCCATTATTAGAGGTTAACTAAGTGGTAGCAATGGACAATTGTGGTCACAATCGAGGAGGATAACTAGGATAGGACTTCTAATTCTCACAACCTTGCCAAGTGCTTTTTAGTTGTTAGTTTATTTTCATTGTCATTTACATTTCATGTCTCTTATCCCAAAACCCCAAAATACAATCCATAACCAATAACAAGACACTTTATTGTAATTCCTAGGGAGAACGACCCGAGGTTTGAATACTTCGGTTTATAAATTTTAGGGGTTTGTACTAGTGACAAACAACTTTTTGTATGAAAGGATTATTGCTTGGTTTAGAAACTATACTTTACAACGAGATTTTATTAGTGAATTTCTAAACCGTCAAAAATCCATTCGTCAAAATGGCGCCGTTGCCGCGGAATTGCAATGGTGTTATGTTATTGGTTATTGTATATATGTGAATAGTGTGAATATGTTTGCTTTTGTTAGTTCTTACTAGTTTTTAGGATTTAATTTTCTTGCTTCTTATTTGATTTTATTTTTATTTTCTCTTGCTATCATGAATTCTCACTTTGGCTATGAGTGTGATTACAACTATGTTGTAGGTAATGGGGGCTACAATGAAGATGTGTGTCAAGGATGGGATAACCAAAGGTGGGAGGAGCCATATGCTTATGATCAATCCTCTTGGCAACAACCTCCACCAATGCACTATGAAGAAGAGCCATTCTATGATGCATATCAATCCAATGGCTATGGTGAATCTCCTTGTGACTTTCAAGAACCACCACCATATGCCTATGAGTCATATCCTCAACATGAACCTCAACCACACTCACAAGCCTATTTTCAACAAACACCTCCATATGACCATGATCCTTACCTACCATACCAACCTCCTTTTGAACCATATGAGCCATACATGGAACCACAATTCCAAGATTACTACTCCCAAGAACCACTTCAATACACACCACCACCTCACCAAGAAGAATCACCTTCCTATAATGAACCCTTTCTCCAAGACAATGAACCTTCTTATCCACTCCAACCTCTAATGGATGGAACCCTTGGTGTTCTTCTTCAAGGACATGAGGAGATGACAAGGGATGTGCAACAATTCATGACCGCCTTGGATGCGGTGGTAAACCGGTTAGCATCCCAACTTTTGGACACTCAAGGAACTCCCATGGCTCAAGAAGAGCATAGCATGAAGGAGAGATTGAAAACTCCGGTGGAAAAGGAGGAATGCCACTTTGTATTAGAACAATTGGAGGAGCCTATGATCATTAAAGAAGAGGAAGAAGTGGTTGAAGACCTAGGAGATGCGGAACCTCCATGGGAAGCTAAAATCATAGAAAATCCATCCAAGAAGATTGAATTTGATGTCGAGGAGGAAAGTGCACAACCTCCAAAACAATTTTTGAATGAAGACTTGGAAAGAATGAAGCAAGAATTGAGTTCCCTTGGTGATGAAGATCATGCATCCAACCATCTTGGTGGTGAATCCTTTGAATTTGAAGAACCTTCTCCCAATGAGATAGAAAGCAATGTGGAGGTAGATTTCTCTCAACCTCCCATTTATGATTTGAGTGATGAGGAAGAGTTAGATGAAATTGATGAACAAAGGATTGGAAGTGAAGAAGCTTATGAAGAGGTGGAGATTAATAAGGAAGAACACAAGGGAGTAAAGCTTGCTAGCACGTTGGAGATACCTCTCCCCAAGCCACCACCATCCATTCTATCATTCAAGTGGGTAAATTCCTTATACTCAAGCTTTATTATTCCCCTTGAATATGGTTTGCTTGAGACGGATGGTCAACTTAGACATATTTGTGGCTTTAAAAGCAAAAAGGAAATGGCTAGTGGTTGGAAACATTATTCTAGGCTCATTATGGTTGCATGTTCAAAGCTTAATTGCACGGTTTGGCATAGAGCTAGATTGTTTGGGTCTAGGAGAATGTTTGGTCACTTTATTGAGAATTCTAAGGTCATGCCACCCAAATGGAATAATGATAATCAACTTGAAGATGGGTGTGGAAATAAGATATGGGATCCGGGAATATATGAGGATCAATTTTGGGAGCCCATGGTTTGTGAAGAACTCCATCAAGGCTTGAAGATATTAAAATTGAAGAATGGAGCTTATTGGAGATTCAAGCATTGGTGGATGTTCAAGGATAGCTTCAAGCACAAGCCACCTTGAGAGGAGCTCCCCATAAGTCCAACTTAAGGACAATAAACAAAAGTGCTAGGTGGGAGACAACCCACCATGGTAAAATCCTTTCATTTTCTCTTTTGTATATATTGGTAGAATTAGTTTAATTTCATATTTTGTTTAGTTAGTTAAGTATGTTTGGTAGTTTAAGTATGTTAAATAAGGTTTTATGGTGTTTTGGTAGCTGTTTGGAGGTTTGGAATGCTTGGATTGGTGCAAAAACATAAAAAAAAATTTTTGAAAAACAGAGCACCATCCACGCGTACGCATACATGGCGCGTACGAGCACTTACAGCATTTCCGACCATCCACGCGCGCGCGCCATGCGTGCGTACGCGTGGATTGAGAAGTTCCAACCTCCATACATTTTCCAGAGAGTTGTGCCTGCGCCGAGCCAACGTTGTGCCTCTGGCACAAACCAACTCGCGCGTACGCGCACATGACGCGTACGCGCCACTCTCGAAATAAGCCAACGACGCGCGCGCGCCATGTGTGCGTACGCGCGGATTTCTTTCTCCCATCCACTTTTCTTTTCTTCTCCTCTTTCCAATTCTTTCCTTCTCCTTTCTTCTTCCCTTCTTCTACCCCTCATCCAACACTTCCAAACACCATGAATAACCATTTATTTTAGTTAGTTAATTAGTTAGTTGGTTAGTTAATTAGTTAGTTTTCGTTTAGCTTTCATTTTATTTTCTCTCTTTTCATTATACGTGTTGGAGTACTGACTTTGTTTACTATACATTGCTATATCCCTTATTGCCTAAATGCTATTTTAGCATGAATGTTTTTAGATAATCTTTGTTGGATTCTATGATTGAGGTTATATTTTGTTACTTGGTTTTGAGTTCTTCATGCTTACCTTTTGAAAAATACCAAGTGATGAGAATTGTCTTCGAGCTTATAACTCTTTTGAATTGCATGTTGTAGCTAACCACCATGTGATTTGAACCGTATTCTTTGATTAGGCAATCTCTTGATGGATAATGTTGAGCATTTACCTTAATGCATTGTATTTCATGATTATATCCATCCATATGTTTGACTTGAATGCTTTCATGCTTCTCTAATGCTTGTCTTACCTTACAAGCTTACTTAAAGCATCTCAAGCACACTAGGATAAGTGAAGTGCATGCTTCTTTTGTGACATAGCTTTTATGCTAATGTGTATTCTAAACCGCGCAATTTAGAATTCACACACCTAATATTTCTTAATGTCACACTAATTCACTCACCTCATTCTAGTGATTTACCTCATTCCAACAATGTATGCTTCCTTGCTTTTATATCTTCTCATCTTATGGTGTTATATTTTTGTTTTTCATAACGAATGCACCACAAGCAACCATGGAAGCGGAAGAAAGAACACATAGCAATCCGGAGAGTCGCCGTACCCCCTTGCTCATCTTTGAGTGCACCGAGGACGGTGCAAACTTTTAAGTGTGGGGAGGTCGTCCGACCGGTCGGCGATTTTAGGTGACAAATTTCTAATCCCAACACTTTTGCATTTCATTTTAGGATTTTAGGATTTTTACTTGCATTTTCTTATTTTTGCATATGTATACACAATAAGCTTAGTCAAGATAATGAGAATTTTTCAAGATTTCTATCTATAGGGCATGTCAATTGATTTGAGTGAAAACTTTTCATAGAACTTGCTTGAATTATATATATTGTGGAACATGTTTTGAGCTAAGAACACAAGCTTGTGAGATTTGAGCCTAACGGTGTGGTCACATCTTATAACCACTTATTTTTCCTTCTTGTGTGCACTATTCTCTTTCTATGATTGTAATCCTTGATTTGTTTGATTCTTTATGTCCATTATTTTGTGTATTCATGCATTTATATGATTGAGGCCATCATTTCATTAGCTCACTTACCCAAATGGCCTTACCTTTTATCTTCCTTTGTTAGCCAAATTTGAGCCTACGCTTAACCCACTTATTCTTATTTTAGCACATTACAAGCCTAAAGCGAAAAACAATAATTGTCCCTTAATTTGGATCTTTGATTAGCTTAGGCTAGTGTGTGTGAGTATCATTCAAGTGTGGGAACCTTGGGACATTGGGTGAATAAAAGGGTATTTTGTATTGTTATTAAAAATATTGGGAATTGGGTACATACTCATGTATTGATCAAATGTAAAACCTTATGCATTGATGCTCTTGTATATAGAAAGAAAAAAAATAAGAAAAAGAAAAGAAAAATAATATGGAAAAGAAAAAAAATAGAAAAAAAAAAGAAGAAAAAAAAATAATAAAAAGGGGACAAAATGCCCCAAGGTGAAGCTCAATAAGATCAATGCATATGAGTTGTGAAATGAAAAGAAAATGTATGAGTATGTGAAAAGGTGAAAAATGGGTAGCTAGATTAGAACTTAATTGTATAGGATGTCATAGGTTAGGTGGGAAGTTTAAGCTTATCAAAGATTCAAATTTCAAGCTCACTTGACCAAATATGATCCTACCTTGACCCTAGCCCCATTACAACCAATGAAAAGACCTCATGATACTTGTATGCATGCATGAAATAAATGTTGATTGTTAGAAGAAAAACAAATCTTGGAAAGCATGAAATAGAGGAGAATTGAGTGAATCAACCCTAAACACTTGAGCGAATAGAGTGCAAACACATCCGGTGAGGGTTTGATGCTCAATTACATGTTTTCACCTATGATCATCATTCTTCATGCAAGTTTGTAAAAATATTTAATAACTCAATTCAATTGTGGATTAGACTTGCTAGTCCTTAGCCCTTGTGCATATATGTTTCTTGGGAATTGATTTATTTTGAACAAGCACTTGCATTCATTTAGATAGTTGCATATAGGTAGATTGCATTTAGTTAGTTTCCATTGAATAAATGTTGATACCCTTTGTTTCTCTCTTGGCTTAAGCATGAGGACATGCTTGGTTTAAGTGTGGGGAGGTTGACAAACCCCATTTGTAGGGTTTATCTTGTATTGATTTTTGGGGATTTTATCACCTTTTACCCACATTTATTCAATGAAATAGCATGGTTTTATAACTTCTCCTTTAATTGTGCTTAAGAGTGAAAACATGCTTTTTAGGTCTTAAAATAGCTAAATCTAATTCTCCTTAATTCCATTAGATGCCTTGATATGTTTGTTAAGTGATTTAAGGTTTAGGAGGCAAAGATTGGATCAAGGGAATGAAGAAAGAAAGCATGAAAAGTTGGAGAACTCATGAAGAAATGAAAGAACCGGAAAGCTGTCAAGCCGACCTCTTTGCACTTAAATGACCATAACTTGAGCTACAGAGGTCCAAATGATGCGGTTCCAGTTGGGTTAGAAAGCTAACATCCGGGGCTTCGAAACGATATAAGATTTGCTATAGTTGCTACACGTATGGTGGCGCGCACGCGCATAGTACGCGCACGCGCCGTTGCTGCCACCTGGTTCACTTAAAGCAAAACGTGGCCAGCGATTTTAGAAGCCTTGTGGGCCCAATCCAACTCATTTCTGATGTTATTTAAGCCAAGGATTGAAGAGGAATCAACATACTTTTAGCCAATTAGTTTAGTTTAGCTTTGTAGTTAGTTTCTAGAGAGAGAAGCTCTCACTTCTCTCTAGAATTAGGATTAGGTTTAGTTCAATAATCTTAGATCTAGATTTTAATTCATGCTTTCATCTCCTTCTACCTTTCAATTCCTTGTTGTTACATTCATTCTTCTTCTATTCTTTTGTTGTAATTTCCTTTATGTTGTTCTTATGTTTTGTTGTAGATCTACTTTTGCTCCTTCTATTTTCTTTCAATTCAATTAGAGGTAATTCATAATAATTGTGTTCCTTTTGATTGTTGTTATTAATTCATTGCCATAATTGTTGTTAGATTCTATTTTTGTTATCAATTTACTTTGCTTTTCTTTTATGCCTTCCAAGTGTTTGATGAAATGCTTGGTTGGATTTTAGTATAGATTTTGTTCCTCTTGGCTATGGTAGAGTAATTAGTGACGCTTGAGTTATCTAATGTCCTTGTTGATTGATAATTAGAAGTTGCTAATTGATTTAGATACCACTAAAGCTAGTCTTTCCCTTGGGAGTTGGCTAGGACTTGTGGAATCAAGTTGATTTATCCACTTGACTTTCCTCCATTATTAGAGGTTAACTAAGTGGTAGCAATGGACAATTGTGGTCACAATCGAGGAGGATAACTAGGATAGGACTTCTAATTCTCACAACCTTGCCAAGTGCTTTTTAGTTGTTAGTTTATTTTCATTGTCATTTACATTTCATGTCTCTTATCCCAAAACCCCAAAATACAATCCATAACCAATAACAAGACACTTTATTGTAATTCCTAGGGAGAACGACCCGAGGTTTGAATACTTCGGTTTATAAATTTTAGGGGTTTGTACTAGTGACAAACAACTTTTTGTATGAAAGGATTATTGCTTGGTTTAGAAACTATACTTTACAACGAGATTTTATTAGTGAATTTCTAAACCGTCAAAAATCCATTCGTCAAGTCCTCATTCAATTGAAGGACTAGTTTACCTCTGTTAACATCAATCACAGCTCTTGCTGTGGCTAGGAAGGGTCTTCCAAGGATGATGGATTCATCCTCATCCTTCGCAGTATCTAGGATTATGAAATCAGCAGGGATGTAAAGGCCTTCAACCTTTACTAATATGTCCTCTACTTGTCCATAAGCCTGTTTTCTGGAATTGTCTGTCATCTCTAATGAGATTTTAGCAGCTTGTACCTCAAAGATTCCCAGTTTTTCCATTACAGAGAGTGGCATGAGGTTTATTCCTGACCCTAGGTCACATAGAGCCTTCTCAAAGGTCATGGTGCCTATGGTACAAGGTATCAGGAACTTTCCAGGATCCTGTTTCTTCTGAGGTAATCTCAGTTGATCCAATGCATTTAGTTCATTGGTGAACAGGGGAGGTTCATCTCCCCAAGTCTCATTACCAAATAAATTGGTATTCAGCTTCATGATTGCACCAAGGAACTTGGCAACTTACTCTTCAGTAACATCCTCATTCTCTTCTGAAGAGGGGTACTCTTCAGAGCTCATGAATGGCATAAGGAGGTTCAATGGAATCTCTATGGTCTCTAGATGAGCCTCAGATTCTTTTGGTTCCTCAAAGGGAAACTCCTTATTGATCACTGGACGTCCCAGGAGGTCTTCCTCCTTGGGATTCACGTCCTCCCCTTCCTCTTTGGATTCGGCCATGATGGTTATATCAATGGCCTTGCACTCTCCTTTTGGATTTTCTTCTGTATTGTTTGGGAGAGTACTAGGAGGGATTTCAGTGATCCTTTTACTCAGCTGGCCCACTTGTGCCTCCAAATTTCTAATGGAGGACCTTGTTTCATTCATGAAACTTATAGTGGCCTTAGATAGATCAGAGACTAAGTTTGCTAAATTAAAGGTATTTTGTTTAGAGTTCTCTGTCTGTTGCTGAGTGGATGATGGAAAAGGTTTACTATTGTTAAACCTATTTCTTCCACCATTATTAAAGCCTTGTTGAGGCTTTTGTTGATCCTTCCATGAGAGATTTGGGTGATTTCTCCATGAGGGATTATAAGTGTTTCCATATGGTTCACCTATGTAATTCACCTCTGCTATTGCAGGGTTCTCAGGATTATATGCTTCTTCTTCAGCAGATGCCTCTTGAGTACTGTTGGATGCAGCTTGCATTCCATTCAGACTCTGAGAAATCATATTGACTTGCTGAGTCAATATTTTGTTCTAAGCCAATATGGCATTCAGAGTATCAATTTCAAGAACTCCCTTCTTCTGAGGCATCACATTACCCACAGGATTCCTCTCAGAAGTGTACATGAACTGGTTATTAGCAACCATGTCAATGAGTTCTTGAGCTTCTGCATGCGTTTTCTTTAGGTGAATGGATCCACCTGCAGAAGTATCCAATGACATCTTAGCTAATTCAGACAAACCATCATAGAATATATCCAGGATGGTCCATTCTGAAAGCATGTCAGAAGGACACTTTTTGGTCAGTTGCTTGTATCTCTCCCAAGCTTCATAGAGGGATTCACCTTCCTTCTGTCTGAAGGTTTGAACATCCACTCTAAGCTTACTCAGCTTTTGAGGAGGAAAGAACTTGGCTAAGAAAGCCGTGACCAGCTTATCCCAAGAGTTCAGGCTATCTTTGGGTTGAGAGTCCAACCACACTTTAGCTCTGTCTCTTACAGCAAAAGGGAAAAGCATGAGCCTGTAGACTTCAGGATCTACTCCATTAGTCTTAACAGTATCACAGATCTGCAAGAATTCAGTTAAGAACTGAAAAGGATCTTCAGATGGAAGTCCATGAAACTTGCAATTTTGTTGCATTAGAGAAACTAATTGAGGTTTAAGCTCAAAATTGTTTGCTCCAATGGTAGGGATGGAGATGCTTCTTCCATGTAAATTGGAATTAGGTGCAGTAAAGTCACCAAGCATCCTCCTTGCATTATTATTATTTTCGGCTGCCATCTCCTCTTCCTGTTCGAAAATTTCTGTAAGGTTATCTCTGGATTGTTGTATTTTAGCTTCTCTTAGTTTCCTCTTCAGAGTCCTGTCAGGTTCAGGGTCTGCTTCAACAAGAATGTTCTTGTCCTTGCTCCTGCTCATATGAAAAAGAGGGAACAGAAAAATAATAATAATAGGGATCCTTTTTACCCAGGTATAGAGGTTCCCCTGTGTGAGTAGAAGAAGAAAAGAATGTAATGTAAAGAAGGAAAGAAGAGAAAATTCGAACACAGATGGAAGAGGGGGTTCGAATTTGGGTGAGATGAAGTGTTAGTAGATGAATAAATAAATAGAAGGAGATGAGAGAGAAGGAGGATTTTCGAAAATAAAATTTTGAAAAGGGGTTAGTGATTTTCGAAAATTAAAGGAGAATTAAAATTAAAATTAAAATTTAAACAATTAATTAATTAAAAAAAATTTTTGAAAAAGAGGGAGGTATTTTCGAAAATTAGAGAGGGATAGTTAGTTAGGTAGTTTTGAAAGAGATAAGAAACAAACAAAAAGTTAATTAGTTAGTTGAAAAAAAATTTGAAAATCAATTTTGAAAAGATAAGAAGATAAGAAGTTAGAAAAGATATTTTAAAATCAAATTTTTTTTAAAATAAAATTTTAAAAAAGATATGATAGAAAGATATGATTTTGAAAAAGATAAGATAAAAAGATATTTTTGAAAAGATATGATTGAAATAGTTTTGAAAAAGATTTGATTTTTAAAACCACAATTAATGACTTGATTCACAAGAAATCACAATTTATGATTCTAGAACTTAAAGTTTGAATCTTTCTTAACAAGCAAGTAACAAACTTGAAATTTTTGAATCAAAACATTAATTGTTGATAATATTTTCGAAAATTATGAGATAAAATTAAGAAAAAGATTTTTGGAAAATTGATTTGAAAAATTTTTGAAAATATTAGAAAGAAATTTTGAAAAAGATTTGATTTTTGAAAAAGATTTTGAAAAGATAAGATTTTTAAATTGAAAATTTGATTTGACTCATAAGAAACAACTAAATTTTAAAAAGTTTTGAAAAAGTCAACTCAAATTTTCGAAAATTTATGAGTGAAAAGGGGAAAGATAATTTTTTTTATTTTTGAATTTTTAATGATAAAAGAGAAAAACACAAAATTGACTCAATGCATAAAAATTTTGGATCAAAACATGTGATGCATGCAAGAACACTATGAATGTCAAGATGAACACCAAGAACACTTTGAAGATTATAATGAACATCAAGAACATATTTTTGAAAAATTTTTGATGCAAAGAAAACATGCAAGACACCAAACTTAGAAATTTTTAATGTTCAGACACCATGAATGCAAAAATGCACATGAAAAACACAATACAACACAAAACAATACAATATGAAGATCAATCAAGAAGGTTTATCAAGAACAACTTGAAGATCATGATGAATGCAATGCATGAATGCAATTTTCGAAAAATGCAAGATGAGTATGCAATTGACACCAAACTTAAAATTTGACTCAAGACTCAAACAAGAAACACAAAATATTTTTTTGAATTTTTTGATTTTATGAATTTTTTTGTTATTTTTCAAAATTTATTTGAAAAAGGAAAATAAGGATTCCAAAATTTTTAATATGAATTCCAGGAATCCTGCACTCTTAGTCTAAAGCTTTAGTCCAGGAATTAGACATGGCTCACTAGCCAGCCAAGCTTTCAGTGAAAGCTCCGGTCTAAAACACTAGACATGGCCAATGGCCAGCCCAGCTTTAAGTGACAAATCAAGCATACAACAGCTGATGGATTAGCAACAACTAGCTTGCTCTTGATAATGTTGGGTTGGAAGCCCCAGTCCAACAAAATTTAGACATGGCTTTGTAGCCAGCCAGGCTTCACATGCTTCATGAAACTCTAGAATTCATTCTTAAAAATTCTGAAGAACATAATATAAAAATTTTTTTGAAAATATTATTTTATTTTTTTTTCGAAAATTAATTGGGAGAAACGAAAAAGAAGAAAATATTTTTGAAGAATTTTTTTTTTTGAAAACTTTTTGAAAATAAAATAAGAAGAAAATTACCCAATCTGAGCAACAAGATGAACCGTCAGTTGTCCAAACTCAAAACAATCCCCAGCAACGGCGCTAAAAACTTGGTATGCGAAATTGTTACTCTGAGGTTGTAAAATTTGTTGTTCGTTCTCTCCCTGGCAATGGCGCCAATAACTGGTTCACAATACCATGGTCCAAGCATAACTTCACAACTTCGCACAACTAACCAGCAAGTGCACTGGGTCGTCCAAGTAATAAAACCTTACGTGAGTAAGGGTCGATCCCACGGAGATTGTTGGTATGAAGCAAGCTATGGTCACCTTGTAAATCTCAGTCAGGCGGATATCAAATAGTTATGGAGTTTTCGAAAATAATAATAAATAAACAAAAAATAAAGATAAAAATACTTATGTAATTCATTGGTGAGAATTTTAGATAAGCGTATAGAGATGCTTTCGTTCCTCTGAACCTCAGCTTTCCTGCTGTCTGCATCCAATCAATCCTACTCCTCTCCATGGCAAGCTTTCTGTAAGGGCATCACTATTGTCAATGGCTACATCCCATCCTCTCTGTGAAAATGGTCCAAATGCGCTGTCACGGCATGGCTAATCATCTGGAGGTTCTCGATCATACTGGAATAGGATTTACTATCCTTTTGCGTCTGTCACTACGCCCAGCACTCGCGAGTTTGAAGTTCGTCACAGCCATCCCTTCCCAGATCCTACTCGGAATATTACAGACAAGGTTTAGACTTTCCGGATCTCAGGAATGGCCATCCATGGGTTCTAACTTATACCACGAAGATACTAATAACTCGGACTCGGTCTCCTGTATTAGATATCTAAGAGATACTCATTCTAGCTTGGTTGCATATAGAACGGAAGTGTTTGTCAGGTACGCGTTCATAAGTGAGAATGATGATGAGCGTCACATAATCATTACATTTATCATGTTCTTGGGTTCGAATGGATATCTTAGAAGCGGAATAAGTTGAATTGAATAGAAAACAGTAGTACTTTGCATTAATTCATGAGGAACAGCAGAGCTCCACACCTTAATCTATGGAGTGTAGAAACTCTACCGTTGAAAATACATAAGTGAAAGGTTCAGGCATGGCTGAGAGGCCAGCCCTCAAAACGTGATCACAAGATCAAAAATACAATCCAGGATGTCTAATACAATAGTAAAAAGTCCTGTTTATACTAAACTAGCTACTAGGGTTTACAGAAGTAAGTAATTGATGCATAAATCTACTTCCGGGGCCCACTTGGTGTGTGCTTGGGCTGAGCTTGAAGTTTACACGTGGAGAGGTCATTCTTGGAGTTGAACGCCAGTTTGTAACGTGTTTCTGGCGTTCAACTCTGGCTTGTGACGTGTTTCTGGCGTTTAACTCCAGACTGCAGCGTAGAACTGGCGTTCAACGCCCTTTTGCGTCATCTAAACTCGGCCAAAGTATAGACTATTATATATTTCTGGAAAGCCCTGGATGTCTACTTTCCAACGCAATTAGAAGCGCGCTATTTGGAATTTTGTAGCTCCATAAAATTCACTTTGAGTGCAGGGAGGTCAGAATCCAACAGCATCAGCAGTCCTTCTTCTACCTCTGAATCTGATTTTTGCTCAAGTCCCTCAATTTCATCCAGAAAATACCTGAAATCATAGAAAAATACACAAACTCATAGTAAAGTCCAGAAATGTGAATTTGACATAAAAACTAATAAAAAAATCCCTAAAAGTAACTAGATCCTACTAAAAACATACTAAAAACAATGCCAAAAGTGTATAAATTATCCGCTCATCATCACGCGTACGCGTCGTTTACGCGTTCGCATCATTCAGCGATTTTCCTTGTCACGCGAGCACGTCGTTCATGCGTTCGTGTCATTCGTGCAGACTTCTGTCCACGCGTACGCGTCAGACACGCGTTCGCGTGAGCTATGCGCGCGCGTCAGTGTTCGCTGGTCATCTCCTTAGTTTCTTGTGTTTCTTCCATTTTTGCAAGCTTCCTCTCCATTCTCTAAGCCATTCCTGCCCTATAAAGCCTGAAACACTTAACACACAGATCACAGCATCGAATGGTATAAAGGAGAATTAAAATATATAAATAAAATATCTTTGGGAAGCAAGTTTTCAACTATAAAACAATACTAGGAAGGAAAATGTAAAATCATATAATTAGTATGAATAAGTGGGTGAAGATTTGGTGAAACCACTCAATTAAACACAAGATAAACCATAAAATAGTGGTTTATCAACCTCCCCACACTTAAACATTAGCATGTCCTCATGCTTAGCTTAAGGAGATAAAACAAATGAGTAGGGAAAAGTAAGACTCATGAAATGCAATGCAACCTATGTATCATGAATGCAACTATATGATAAAATGATTTTGTCTATTTAGTTAAAAATAAATAAGTTCTTTCAAGACAAAAAAATAAATTAAATTCCACTAATTCAAATTATATAATAAAAGCAAGTAAACTTGTAGGAAGACAGCTTATGAAAGCAGGGAACACAGAATTAAGCATTGAACACTCACTGATGGTGTATGTGCACTCTAGTCTCTCTAGTGTATAGGGTAATCACTCTACTCTTTTCTAATCATGCTTTCTAAACCTTGTTCTTCACCTAACCAATCAACAAGTATTTAATGCACCAATGCAAATATCATGAGGTATTTTAAAGGTTGTAATGGGGCCAAGGTAAAAGGTGAGGATATATATATGGCTAAGTGAGCTATAAATTGAATCCTTGATCAACCTAAGCTATCACCTAACATACATACTCTATTTTCTTCTTAGATCATCCTTAGGTTTCCCAAAATCCTTCCCACTTTTTGTTTTACATACTCATATATCAACTTTTTCTCTTAACTTGTATCACATATGCATTGATTTTTGAACTCAACTTAGCGTTGGAGTAATTTTGTCCCCTTATTCATTTATCTAATTACTTATTTATTTGAAATTTTTGGATTTTTTTGAAGCATAAACATAACATTGCCAATGCACATGGATTTTTAATTTTTCTAGTTTCACATGAGTAGGTATCCAAATTCCCAACATTTTATCATGACACATTCCCTTATTAACCAATGTTCCCATAGCTTCCCACACTTTAATTGATACACATTTCCTATCTTAAGCTAACCAAAGATTCAATTTGGGGTATTACTTATTTTTCTGCTTAAGGCTAGTAATGTGGTAAAATACAGAACAAATGGGATTTAAAAGGCTCAAAGTTGGCTAACAAAGGTAAATGGAAGGGTAGGCTATTTGGGGTAAGTGAGTTAATAGAATAATGGCCTCAATCATATGCATGCATATAACACATTAAATATTGGACATATAGGATGGAACAAAATATAGATCACAATCATAGAGAAGCAAACACACAAGAATGAAAATTTTATGGTTAAATAGTGTAACCATTTTATTAAGCTCAAGTCTCACAGGTTATGTGTTCTAGCTTTTAACTATGTTCCAAATACATCTTCCTAGACAAGTTTAACACAAAAGTTTTGATTTAAATTAGTGAAATTTTTTTAAAAATAGGGTCTTAAAAAGAAACTTATTATTTTCTAACCAGTTAGAACATGCATGCAAATAACCTATTACTATGCAATTTTTATCCTATCCTAACAAAAGAAAAATAAAATAAATATCCTATTTTATTGGTGTTTAAGGAAGAGAAATTACCTCTGGAAATCAGGTACTGACCGACCTCCCCACACTTAAAGCTTGGCACCGTCCTCGGTGCCATCAGTCAGGAACAACGGGGGTCTGGTAGTAGCATCTCCACAATCGGGACCGTCATGGCTCCCTGTGCTGGTAAATGAAGTGGAGTCCGGGGTCTCTGGTTCTTCTTTAGGTGGTTGGTTACCAACAAGCAGCTCCTTGATGACATGTCACCATGTCATATTTTTCTATACTTTTTCATACAAGAAATTGATGAATTGTGCTTAAATATTGAATATTTTTGTACTTAATTGGTATATTTCTTTGATCTTTTAATTTTATAAAACTTGTAGGAAATAAGAAGAAAAAGAAGCAAAGAAGCACAAAATAAGCTAAAAAGGAGAAAAAAAGAGCTTTGGGGCACACTTTGAAGTTGGAGCACACTTTGGAGCCTTAGGCCACGCTTTTAAAAGCGTGGCCCATGACCAAATCAAGGAAGATTGACAATCAGCACAGCCACCCTGGAGGAGCTCAACGTTTACGCCAACATTTGTCTCAAATGTGAGGTCAAACGTTGGCTAAAGAATACCTTGGGAGGAGCTCAACGTTTGCTCCAAACGTTGCTGGAAACGTTGCTCCCCACAGCCTGAAGGGGTATACTTTCAACAAGAATAACTTGAGCTACAGAGCTCCAAATGAGGTGATTCAAAAAGTAATGGAAAGTAGGGATTGAGAGCTTTCCAAGCATATATGGCACTACATGGTGGACACTAAAATTGAGGGAGAAAACTACCCCGAAAAGTGAATAAACGAACATGGCACCAACCGGTAGTAATGCCAGCTGACCTCTGCACCTTTGACGGAGTATAACTCGAGCTGTAGAGCTCCAAATGATGCACTTCTAATGGCATTGGAAAGTAGACATTCAGAGCTTTCCAAAAATATATAATAGTATAGGGTGGATAGTACGTTTGAGCTTCTGAGTCTGGCAATGTTCTCAATATTTGCGCCAATATTTGCCTCAAACGTGAGGTCAAATGTTGGCTTACTAATACCCTGCAGGAGAAGTAACATTTGTGCCAACGTTTTCCTCAAACATGAGGTCAAACGTTGGCTTAATAACACCCTGGGAGGATCACATTTGAGCTCACATTTGACCTCAAACGTGAACTCAAACGTGAGTGACAGCAAAGCCCGCTCTGTATGATGCCATTACACGAACACGTTTGAGTCAACGTTTGCCTCAAACGTTGACTCAAACGTGAATGATCCCAATTTCATCAAGGCCATCCGGATCCATTCTTCCTCAAATCCAAAGCAAGCTAAGCCCATTACCATCACTCAAAGGCACAAGAGATAGTTAAAATAGGAATTTCATTTAATTGTAATTTGTTTTTAATTTCATTTTCATTTTCATTTTCATTTTGTAAAGCCTATATAAGGCATCATTTCATCTTTGTTAAGGAGGATGGCTCCATTACGGAGTAGTAGGAGTGGGATTTGAGAGCTCTCTCTTAGTTTTCATTTTTGTTTTGAATCTTGGGTGGAGAATTGAAAAAATTCAGTTTCAATCTCACCTTGGGATCTCTTTGTTTATTTTTCTGCATAATTCTAGAAACTGTGATTTGGATCCAAGTTTTCTTTACTGCTTTCATCTTTTATTTCTTCTGCAATTTGTTCTTCTGCTTCTTTTGCAATTGTTCTTTGTTGGATCAAGGAAGGAATTGAGATCTAGAATTGTTCGCTAGTCTCATCCAACCCCTGAGATCTTCAACTTTCCTTTAGCTATTGCAATTGAGCTACATTTTACTTTCTGTTTGGTTCCTCAATTCAGTTTACATTAAGCTTGCTACAAATCTCATTTACATTTCCTGCACAATTTTAAATTCCTCTGCAATTGCTCTAAAATTCTGATTCACTGCAATTTTGCTTCTCTGTTTACATTACTCTCAATTTACTTTCCTGCAATTTAAGCTTTCTGCAAGAGTTCTAAGCTTTAATATATTGCTTCCTTTACTTTCTAGCATCCAGCCCCCTTTACATTTTACTGAAATTTAGTTTTCTTGTTCTTTAAGCTTTTGTCAATTTAATTCCTGCAAGTGAGATCTACTGAAATTTTACTTTCCTTGTCATTTAAGCTTCAGCTAATTTACATTCTATTCTTTACTTTCAAGTCAATTTACTTTCTGCAACTTTAAATTCACTGCTATTTACTTTCTGTTGATCAATTTCACCCAAATCACCAATGTTAGCTTGACTAAACTAATCACCCACTAAAGTTGCTTGATCCATCAATCCTCGTGGGATCGACCTCACTCTAAGTGAGTTTTACTACTTGATGCGACCCGGTACACTTGCCAGTGAGTTTTAGGTGTTGGAATTTCGGTTCCAACCCATCAAGTTTTTGGCGCCGTTGCCGGGGATTGATTAGATCAACAATGATTAAGTGGGTGAGAAGTCTAGATCAAGCATTTTTTTATTTTTTGTTCTTGAAACCAAGGTGTTTATGTTTTTGCCTCACTAAGAAATTCTCATCTCTGATATGAGTAATTTCAATTTTCATTGATGTTGCATTTTACAAAATACAAATGGAGTTCAACTCATCTTATGGTCAAACAAAATTTTATGGGATATCACCCACCATCACCAATCTCTAATGGTGACTGGAAATATCACCAAGAAAATACAAATTCTAAGCACTCCAATCCATGGAGATTTGCTTCAGAGACACAAGATGAGAAAGAAAATCATATGGGATATTTCCCTCCACCACAAAATGATGCAAGTCATTATTCCAATGGTGGCTGGGAAGGGAATTTTAATGCTCCATATGATATTCATCCAAAGATATCATCACTTGACCATGCTTCAACAGAAAGCCCCTTTCAAAACTTACCACCCACACAAACTTCCAATAGCCAAAGACTCTCAAAGCTTGAGTCCATGCTCAAAATATTTGCGGAGGAGAAAGAGAAATACCAGAAAGAACTAGAAAACTCCCTCAAAAATATGGAAGTGAAGGTAGCTCAATTGTTGAGTGCAACAAAGAAAGAGGAAGGGATCATGGAACAACCAATTCAAAAGGCTGTTGATGAAGAAAACACTCCAAAAATCACACAGCAATCATGTCTTGAATTCAAGGAAGTGAAGGCAATTAACAAAAGCACCGAGAAGAGGATTGTGACCAAAATACCAAGGACAACATTCAAGAGGAGGTCAACCCCAAGCAATCCAGTCCCTAATCCAGCAAGCAAGCTCAATCAAGCTATTTACAAAAGGAAGCTTGCTGAGGAAAGGCCAAGACAAGGGACAGTAGCTGAATCTTCCCCCCTCTTAAGGTCATTCCTCTTAACAAACTGGAAGAGGAAGAAAGTGAAGAATAACATGTCAAGCTAATGACACTAAAAGAGTACTTGTTGGGAGGTAACCCAACCGTAGGTAACATTTCTTCTCTGCTTTGTTTTCTTTCTGTGCTTTGTTTAAATTCAATAAATTAGCATATGGTTACATTCTAAGTTTGGTGTTGTCCTGCAACAAACTGTTTTCCATCTTCATGTATGATTGCATCAATTTTACATGGAAATGTCACACTAAGATTCTAAGTTTGGTGTGCCACTTAATTTTCTATGCAAGTCATCCAGTAGCACCACTTGTTTGTATAATCACAATGCCTCTGCAGTTTTATTTTTCTCTTTTGATTTAACACTTTTTCATTCTACTTGCTTTAGTTATTTTTATATTTTTTAAATACTTTCCTCTAGTTTGCTTATTAACTGTCTTTGTTAGTACATCACCAAGAGATCTTTATTCATGACAGATTCTTGGCTTGGTGATTGTACTTAACAAATAACAGTTTCATTTGCTTAGTTTTAATTCAAATAAATTGACATATGATTGCATTCTAAGTTTGGTGTTGCTATGAAACAAAATTTGGTTCCAATTCTTACAAGATACTTGCATTAATTCCAAGTGAAAATGTCACACTAAGTTTGGTGTGCCACTTATCTTTTATGCAATGTATTGTGCACACCTTCTTATCTATGCAATCAAAATGTCTCTGTCTCTTGTGCCTTGATTGTTATCTTTAATTTTGCTTGCTTAAAACACATGTGCTACTAACATTTCATTGTATAAGACATTCATGATCCATCTTAGCCCCATAGCCATTGTTCTAATTGTTGCTTGAGGATGAACAAGCATTCTGAGTTTGGCAAGGGAAAAGGAAGAATGGGAGGAAAATGACAACAATAGAGAAGATGAATTACAAGGTTGTAAAGTGCCTTTTCCTCTCCTTTGTTTCCAGCACTTTAAATTGCATGATTGTCTTTATATTCTCTGTATGCATGTGTGGTATGAATGAGCATAGCCTGAATTATGATATGTAACATGTTGCCATGCCATTATGACTACCAACTTGAGTTTTGTAAAGTTCAAAGCAGTAAAGTATCATGATCATAAACAAACAAGGCATTAAAGAAGAACTTGGCATGTGCATACAAGTATCGGAAGGCTAGTATGGTTAATTGTTGCTCAATTGCATTAGATTTTATTTAATTGAAGTTTTCATCTAGGACATTTTGTGAAATCTTTTGAAATCATGAAAACCTTGAAAAAGCAATTACAAATTAAGGCAAGAAAGAAAAAGGGAAAGAATGAGAAAGCTGAAGGCTCTTAGCACCAATGACAATTCAATTGTTAAGTGCTTGTGGTGTTTATGTATCAAGCAAAAAGCTTGAAAACAAAACACTTAGAAGTCAAGGCTAGGCTCAAGTGCAAAAGCACTCCCTCAAAGCTCAAGGCTCTGAGCATCAATGATTAGAGAGTCAAGAAAAGAAACAAATGAGCTTAATGAAGTCCTCTAATTAAATGCTTGTGGTGCTTATGTATCAAGTGGTAATACTTGAAAACAAAGCATTTAGAAGTCGTAGCTTTGTTATCAACTCATGGGGCAAAGCACCCAAAAGGAGAAGCTAATAAAAAAAATATCAAAAGCTTGCTTCAAGGAAGAAATATAAGAAAAAGATTTCACAAATTGAACTAGATAGAGGCATCAATCATTTATCTTTCTCTTGTGATTGTAGCATGCATAGAAAACTAGCATACCCTGAACATTAACTTACTATTCTTCTTACCTTGGATTGTCAATCTCAATTGCATGATTCTTTTCTTGCTTGGGGACAAGCAAGGTTTAAGTTTGGTGTTGTGAGGACATGTCACCATGTCATGTTTTTCTATGCTTTTTCATACAAGAAATTGATGAATTGTGCTTAAATATTGAATGCTTTTGTACTTAATTGGTATATTTCTTTGATCTTTTAATTTTATAAATCCTGTAGGAAATAAGAAGAAAAAGAAGCAAAGAAGCACAACATAAGCTAAAAAGGAGAAAAAAAGAGCTTTGGGGCACACTTTGAAGTTGGAGCACACTTTGGAGCCTTAGGCCACGCTTTTTAAAGCGTGGCCCATGACCAAATCAAGGAAGATTGACAATCAGCACAGCCACCCTGGAGGAGCTCAACGTTTGCGCCAATGTTTGCCTCAAACGTGAGGTCAAACGTTGGCTAAGGAATACCTTGGGAGGAGCTCAACGTTTGCTCCAAACGTTGCTGGAAACATTGCTCCCCACAGCCTGAAGGGGTATACTTCCAACAAGAATAACTTGAGCTACAGAGCTCCAAATGAGGTGATTCAAAAATCAATAGAAAGTAGGGATTGAGATATTTTCAAGCATATATGGAACTACATGGTGGACACTAAAATTGAGGGAGAAAACTACCCCGAAAAGTGCATAAACGAACATGGCACCAACCTGTAGTAAGGCCAGCTGACCTCTGCACCTTCGACGGAGTATAACTCGAGCTGTGGAGCTTCAAATGATAAGTTTCTAACGGCATTGAAAAGTATACATTCAAGGCTTTCCAACAATATATAATAGTATGGGATGGACAACACGTTTGAGCTTCCGAATCTGGCAATGTTCTCAATGTTTGCGCCAACGTTTGCCTCAAACGTGAGGTCAAACATTGGCTTACTAATACCCTAGAGGAGAAGTAACGTTTGCGCCAACGTTTGCCTCAAATATGAGGTCAAACGTTGGCTTAATAACAACCTGGGAGGATCACGTTTGAGCTCACATTTGACCTCAAACGTGAACTCAAACATGAGTGACAGCAAAGCCCGCTCTGTATGATGCCATTACACGAACACGTTTGAGTCAACGTTTGCCTCAAACGTTGACTCAAACGTGAATGATCCCAATTCCATCAAGGCCATCCGGATCCATTCTTCCTCAAATCCAAAGCAAGCTAAGCCCATTACCATCACTCAAAGGCACAAGAGATAGTTAAAATAGGAATTTCATTTAATTGTAATTTGTTTTTAATTTCAATTTCATTTTCATTTTTATTTTGTAAAGCTTATATAAGGCATTATTTTCATCTTTGTTAAGGAGGCTGGCTCTATTATGGAGTAGTAGGAGTGGGATTTGAGAGCTCTCTCTTAGTTTTCATTTTTGTTTTGAATCTTGGGTGGAGAATTGAAGAAATTCTGTTTCAATCTCACCTTGGGATCTCTTTGTTTATTTTTCTGCATAATTCTAGAAACTGTGATTTGGATCTAAGTTTTCTTTACTGCTTTCATCTTTTATTTCTTATGTAATTTGTTCTTCTGCTTCTTTTGCAATTGTTCTTTGTTGGATCAAGGAAGGAATTGAGATCTAGACTTGTTCGCTAGTCTCATCCAACCCCTGAGATCTTCAACTTTCCTTTAGATATTGCAATTGAGCTGTATTTTACTTTCTGTTTTGTTCCTCAATTCAGTTTGCATTAAGCTTGCTGCAAATATCATTTACATTTCCTGCACAATTTTAAATTCCTCTGCAATTGCTCTAAAATCCTGATTTACTGCAATTTTGCTTCTTTGTTTACATTGCTCTCAATTTACTTTCCTGCAATTTAAGCTTTCTGCAAGAGTTCTAAGCTCTGATCTATTGCTTCCTTTACTTTCCAGCATCCAGCCCCCTTTACATTTTACTAAAATTTAGTTTTCTTGTTCCTTAAGCTTTTGTCAATTTAATTCCTGCATGTGAGATCTACTGAAATTTTACTTTCCTTATCATTTAAGCTTCAGCTAATTTACATTATGTTCTTTACTTTCAAGTCAATTTACTTTCTACAACTTTAAATTCACTGCTATTTACTTTCTGTTGATCAATTTCACCCAAATCACCAATGTTAGCTTGACTAAACTAATCATCCACTAAAGTTGCTTGATCCATCAATTTTCGTGGGATCGACCTCACTCTAAGTGAGTTTTACTACTTGATGCAACTCGGTACACTTGCCGGTGAGTTTTAGGTGTTGGAATTTCGGTTCCAACCCATCACTCCTTGAGGTATGTAAATCTGCGCTTGTTACGGCGCTCCCTTTGCTTTCCTTTCCATTCAATCCGGTCTAATCTCTCAAGTATCTGATGGAGCAGTTAGTTTGTCGAAGGTGCTTGTGATGTGGGAGGAATAGGAATGTCTTCGGCCAATTCTGCCGGCCGGCTAGGAGTGGCTGCTGGAGGTCTGATATATTTCCCATTAGGGACGTACTGATCATCTCTTGGAATCATGGCCTTGGTGTCCCCAGCTCTGTAGGAGACTCTGGCTGCTGAGACTAGATCTGAAATCAAAGCGGGAAAAGGTAGGTTGCCTGCAATCTGTACGTGTCTGATGAGCGGATAATTTATACGCTTTTTGGCATTGTTTTTACATAATTTTCAGTATAATTTATTTAGTTTTTAGTATATTTTTATTAGTTTTTAATTAAAATTCACATTTCTGAACTTTACTATGAGTTTGTGTGTTTTTCTGTGATTTCAGGTAACTTTTGGCTGAAATTGAGGGACTTGAGCAAAAATCAGATTCAGAGGTTGAAGAAGGACTGCAGATGCTGTTGGATTCTGACCTTCTTGCACGCAAAGTAGATTTTCTGGAGCTACAGAACTCCAAATGGCACGCTCTCAATTGCGTTGGAAAGTAGACATCCAGGGCTTTCCAGCAATATATAATAGTTCATACTTTGATTAAGGATAAATGACGTAAACTGGCGTTGAACGCCAGTTCCATGCTGCATTCTGGAGTCAAACGCCAGAAACAGGTTGCAAAGTGGAGTTAAACGCCAGAAACAGGTTACAAACTGGTGTTCAACTCCAAGAAAGACCTCTACACGTGTAAAGCTCAATGCTCAGCGCAAGCACACACCAAGTGGGCCCCCGAAGTGGATTTCTGCATCATTTACTCAATTCTGTAAACCCTAGTAACTAGTCTAGTATAAATAGGACTTTTTATCATCTTTTGGATTATCTTTTGATCTATAGATCACGTTTTGGGGGCTGGCCATTCGGCCATGCCTGAACCTTCATCACTTATGTATTTTCAATGGTAGAGTTTCTACACACCATAGATTAAGGTGTGGAGTTCTGCTGTTCCTCATGAATTAATACAAAGTACTACTGTTTTTCTATTCAATTCAGCTTATTCCGCTTCTAAGATATTCATTCGCACTTCAATATGATGAATGTGATGATCGTGACAGTCATCATCATTCTCAACTTATGAACGCGTGCCTGACAACCACTTCCGTTCTACCTTAGATTGAATGGATATCTCTTGGATATCTAATACAGGGGACCGAGTCTGAGTTATTAGTGTCTTCGTGGTATAAGTTAGAACCCATGGATGGCCATTCCTGAGATCCGAAAAGTCTAAACCTTGTCTGTGGTATTCCGAGTAGGATCTGGGAAGGGATGGCTGTGACGAGCTTAAAACTCGCAAGTGCTAGACGTAGTGACAGACGCAAAAGGATCAATGGATCCTATTCTAGTATGATCGAGAACCGACAGATGAATAGCCATCCCGTGACAGAGCATCTTGGACCATTTTCACTGAGAGGACGGGAAGTAGCCATTGACAGTGGTGATGCCCAACATACAGCTTACCATGGAAAGGAGTAGGAGTGATTGGATGAAGACAGCAGGAAAGCAGAGGTTTAGAGGGACGAAAGCATCTCTATACGCTTATCTGAAATTCTCACCAATGAATTACATAAGTACCACTATCCTATTTTAATTATCTTTTAGTACACTATAATCTCTTAATACATTTGAATCCGCCTGACTGAGATTTACAAGGTGACCATAGCTTGCTTTAAGCCGACAATCTCCGTGGGATCGACCGTTACTCACGTAAGGTTTATTACTTGGACGACCCAGTACACTTGCTGGTTAGTTGTACGAAGTTGTGAAACAGAATTAAGAACATGAACGTGCGTATTGAGTTTTTAGCGCCGTTACCAAAGAAGGAATGATCACGATTTCGCACATCAGTGTCCCATAGCATGCCGAATGTGTCTTGGTAAATTGAGGTGCTAGTCTTTAAGGATACACCAAAGTAAAACAGCCATGTCTGCAGTGAAGGAGGACTCGTGAGTGCTCAGAAAGACGTAAAGGGACATAATCTGTGCCCATACTTGAGCCTCTACAGTGAGTGCTAAAGCCAATATGCTCTTAGGTTGAGACCAATGGTATCCATAGATCCATCTGCTGCCAGGTTGTGCTATAACTCTAAGAACGGCGTCCCAGTCAAATTGGTATGTCTTAAATGAGGCTTCTTGGAATGCGTCCAATCCTTCTGGTGCAGGGGGAAGATCTAAAGCTCTTTGAATGGCCTCTTCTGTTATGGGAACTTGCTTCTGACGGACATAGATAGACTGCATGGTTGGCATGTGAAAATTGGAGTAGAATTCAACTACCCATGAAAGATTAACCTGTTTTGGCTGTCTCCATAGGAATTCCCAATGTCTTCACTCAATGCGGGGCTCAACAAATTCAACAATGTTAGTCGGGAAGATGAGAAGGTGTTCATTATTGTAATTCCTCTCAGTCAGGATAGGGAACATCTGCTCACAGTAGCGGTTAGGAAACCGCGCAGTGTTCTTTGCTGGGAAAGCTTTTTCTTTTTCATCGACCTTGATGATCCTCTTGATTCATTTTGTTGAGGGCTTTCCTGCTGTTGAAGATGGCTCTGCCACTAATGTTCTTTTAGTTCCTTTCCTTGCTAGTGGTTTGGGATTAGCTTTCTCTTTACCTTTTCTGGTGGTCATCCTGAAAAGGAAAAAGGTACGTAATTTTAAAACTTAAGGGTTAGAGCAAGGAAGAAAAGGGTATAGGTGATAATCAATGCACGGTAAAGATGGATGTTGTTAACACATGGTCTAGACTACATGTGAAAAGTTCATCAATGGAAATATAGCAAGTGCATGTGAGGGCAATTAAATGCAAGATGTTTATTGGCATGCCGACAAAGGCATGAGTAGCATAGATCAAGCATTCAATGTCCAAGTTAGATTACCAACCCTTTCAAACTAAGAATCTATTTGTATTGACAATTATATTTAATTAATAAAATATAAAAGGGGTTTTGTGAAAAATAGGCATTAGAGTAGTAGAATGGAATAATAAATAAAAAAACAAATAATATGCAATGCCATATGGATTTTTTCACAAACACATAGCAAGCATGGTGAATATGTTATTGAAAGTATTAATTTGAACATGCAAGCAACCCTTTAAGAAGTAATATTAATTGTCAAACAATTCCACAATAACTCACAAGAAAAATATAGAAGTAAATAATCACCTAATTAAATTTCTAACACCAAATAAAGGAATAAAAAGAAAAAAGAAAGAAAAAGGAAATATAGATAATGAAGGTAAAAACAAAATATTAATAAAAATAATAAAGGAAAAGTAAAGAGGAAAAAAAGAAAGAAAAGAACTTTGTTGATGAAAGTGAAGAAAAATAAGGAATGAGAAAGTAAAAAGTGAGAAAGAATAAAGAGGGAAGAAGAGAGAAGAAAGAAATAAGAAAGGAAAAGAAAAGAATTAGATTTGGGAAGGAAAAGATAAGATATTAAGCGCTGTTCTGGATAAGCTGTGCGTGGCTTTTGACGTGGACGCGTGGGTCACGCAATCGCATGGTGGGTGATAAGTTCAGTGACGCGGACGCGTGGGTCACGCAATCGCGTGGCCTGATTTGTGCTATTGGCGCGAGTACAGCCTCGCGTTCGCGCAACTCTCTATTTTAAATGCAATTTTCCAAAAGTCTTGGTGACGCGTTCGCGTGGTGACGCGGACGCGTGAATGGTCGTATTTTAAAAACGACGCTGCCGCATGGGGCACGCGGTCGCGTGGTAGGGCTTGTGCTTCTAGCACCATTCCAGCCCAGCTTCATCATAACTCTCTGCCATACACCTCTTTACGTCGAATTCGCAGGGCCACGCGTTTGCGTGGGTGACGCGGACGCGTGGGAGGCTATTTTCAAAATGACGCGGCCGCATGATAGACGCGGTCGCGTGGGCATATTTGTGCCTAAGGCACGCCTCCAGCCACGCTTTCGCGTGACTCTCTGCTTCTTTTCTTCCTTTTGCGAAAGCATCTATGATGCGGACGCGTCAGCGACGCTAGCGCGTCAGCGACGCTAGCGCGTCGCGTGCCTCTCTCTTCTTCTTCTTTTTTTATGTAGAATGTGAATGAAAATGTAGGCTATATGCAGTTATATGCAGAGGTTGTAAGAAGAGTCATTTAACAAAAACAAAAAATAGAATAAATTAAAATAAAACTAAGACTTAAACTGAACGATCATACCATGGTGGGTTGTCTCCCACCTAGCACTTTGCTTCTACGTCCTTAAGTTGGACGTCTTCAGGCTCATTCTGTTTCTGTTGGTGGGTCTTCCAAGAGGAAAATCTCTAGCTCTTTGTGATCCTTCATCTTCTCTCCATGATAAAGCTTTAGGCGGTATTCATTGACCTTTAAGAATTTGGAGCTAGAAGGATGACGCAGGTGAAAAACTCCGTATGGCTCTACCTTTTCTACTCAGTAGGGACCTTCCAATCTTGATCTTAGTTTGCCTGGCATAAGCCTCAGTCTGAAGTTATAAAGAAGAACTAACTCCCCTGGTCTGAATTCTCTCCTTTTAATGTGCTTGTCATGGACAGCCTTCATCTTCTCTTTGTATCGCCTGGAATTATCATATGCTTCTAGTCGAAGATTTTCCAGTTCTGCTAGTTGCAGCTTTCTTTCAGCACCAGATTCTTCATAATTCATATTGCATTCCCTTACAGCCCAGAAGGCCTTGTGCTCCACCTCTATTGGAAGGTGGCAAGCCTTTCCGTACACTAAGCGGAAGGAGCTCATCCCGATAGGTGTTTTGTATGCTGTTCTATATGCCCAGAGTGCATCTTGTAGCCTGGAACTCCAGTCTTTCCTATGGGGCTTTACTATCTTCTCCAGAATGCATTTAATTTCTCTGTTAGACACTTCTGCTTGTCCATTGGTTTGGGGGTGATAAGTTGTTGCTACTTTATGAACTATCCCATGCTTCTTCAGTAATCCTTTTAGTCTCCTGTTACAAAAGTGAGTGCCTTGATCGCTCACGATTGCTCATGGTGATCCAAAGCGACAGATAATATGGTTTCTAACAAAGGAAACAACAGTGTTAGCATCATCAGTACGGGTGGGAATTGCTTCCACCCATTTAGAAACATAATCTACAGCTAACAGTATATAAAGGTAACCATTAGAATTTGGAAATGGACCCATGAAGTCAATGCCCCAAACATCAAAAATTTCACAGAAAAGCATAATCTGTTGAGACATCTTATCCCTCTTGGATATATTACCAAATCTTTGGCATGGGGAACAAGATTTACAAAATTCAGCAGCGTCTTTAAAAAGAGTAGGCCACCAGAATCCACAGTCTAAGATTTTTCTAGCTGTTCTTTGAGGGCCAAAATGTCCTCTACTCTCAAATGAGTGGCATGCCTCTAAAATGGACCAGAATTCTGATTGCGGTACACATCTTCTAATTACCTAGTCAGCACCACATCTCCACAAATATGGATCACCCCATATAAAATATTTAGACTCGCTTTTCAGTTTGTCCCTTTGATGTTTATTAAAATTAGGAGGGAATGTATGGCTAACTAGATAATTAGCTACAGGTGCATACCAAGGAACTACTTCAGATACGGCTTGCAAGCTATCAAATGGAAAAGTATCATTTATAGGAGTGGAGTCATCCTTAATGTGCTCAAGGCGACTCAAGTGGTCTGCCACTAAATTTTGGTTACCACTCCTGTCCTTAATTTCTAAATCAAATTTTTGCAGCAGCAGTATCCAACGTATCAACCTTAGTACCAAGTAAATAGGCTCGGAATTTATACAGAGCAAAAACAATAGCAAGAAGCTCTTTTTCAGAAGTAGTATAATTAGATTGAGCAGCATCTAATGTTTTAGATGCATAAGCGATCACGAAAGGATCCTTACCTTCGCGCTGAGCCAGTGCTGCTCCTACTGCATGGTTGGAAGCATCACACATAATTTCAAATTGCTGGCTCCAATCTGGTCCTCTCACAATCGGAACTTGAGTTAGGGCGATCTTTAGCTTATCAAATGCTTTCATGCAATCCTCACTGAATTTGAATTCGATATCTTTCTGCAGCAGTCTGGATAGAGGTAATGCTACCTTACTAAAGTCCTTAATGAATCTCCTGTAAAAACTTTCATGGCCAAGGAACGAACGGACTTCCCTCACAGAGGAGGGGTAAGGTAAACTAGAAATAACATCCACCTTTGCTGGATCTACTGAAATACCAGTTACTGAAATACCAGTTTTAGAGACAACATGTCCTAGAACAATCCCTTGTTTTACCATAAAATGACATTTTTCAAAATTCAATACAAGGTTTGAACTAACACATCTGTCTAATACTCTTGCTAAACTATCCAAGCAAAGGTCAAATGAATCGCCATAGATGCTAAAATCATCCATAAATACTTCCATACAGTTCTCAATAAGATCTGAAAAGATACTCATCATGCATCTTTGGAAAGTAGCAGGTGCATTACATAAGCCAAAAGGCATTCTTTTATAAGCATACGTTCCAAAGGGACATGTAAAAGTGGTCTTCTCCTGATCTTCAGGAGCTATATGAATTTGAAAATATCCTGTATAACCATCTAAAAAACAATAATGGGATTTACCTGACAGGCGATCAAGCATCTGATCAATAAATGGCAAGGGGTAATGATCCTTGCGAGTAGCTTGGTTGAGACGCCTATAGTCAATGCAAACCCTCCATGAATTCTGCACTCTAGTTGTCAGGAGTTTTCCATGCTCATTCTTTATTGTTGTGACTCCAGACTTCTTGGGCACTACTTGTACTGGACTAATGCCTACTATATCCGCCAAGCTCCATCCAATTGCTTTCTTATGTTTTCTCAGCACACTGAGCAGTTGTTCTTCTTGTTGAGAAGTGAGTTCCCTTGCAATGATGACTGGAAACTTCTGATTATCCTCAAGGTAAGCATACTTGAGGTGTGGAGGAAGGGGCTTTAATTCTAATTTCTGCTCATGGCTAGGTTCTGGATCATCCGGGGCCAGTGGTAATGGTAAAGTGTCTTCATTATGTTCAGAGGGTGTCCCCACACTTGGACCTTGCTCCATGTGCTTCTATTCTAACTCTTCTTGGTGAATTTTAGATACTGTTTCATCAATGATGTCGCACTAAAAGATAGAATGATCTTCCGGAGGGTGCTTCATAGCTTCATTTAAACTGAATTTTACTGTTCTACCATCTATCTCAAAGGAGTAAGTTCCTGAGAATGCATCCAGCTTGAACTTTGAAGTCTTCAGGAATGGTCTTCCAAGCAGGATTGATGATGGTCTTCCTGAGTCATTAGGGGCATTTCCAGGATATAGAAGTCAATGGGAAAGGTGAGCCCTTTAATGCTCACTAATACATCTTCAGCAATTTCAACTACTGTAATAATGCTTTTATCTGCTAACACAAAGCGAGCTGCCGACCTTTTTAAGGGAGGGAGCCTTAAAGTATCATATATAGACAATGGCATTATACTAACACACGCTCCTAAGTCACACATGCAATCAGAAAATATTACACCTCCAATGGTACAGTTAACCATGCATGGACCTGGATCACTACATTTTTCAGGTATACTTCCCATTAAAGCAGATATAGAGCTACCTAAAGGAATAGTTTCTAACTCATTAATTTTATTCTTATGAATGCATAAATCTTTCAAAAACTTTGCATATTTAGGTACTTGCTGAATAACATCAAAAAGGGGAACAGTTACCTCAACCTTTTTAAAAATTTCTACCATTTTGGGATCAAGTTCTATCTGCTTTCTGGACTTCCTTGCAAGGTGTGGAAATGGGATAAGAATGGCGCCACTTGCTTCTTCAGTATCCATTGGTGCTTCATTCCTTTGTTGAGCTACTTCTTCCTCAACCTTTTCTTGTACTTTATCTTCCTCTTCAGCATCTTCCATTTCAGCATCTTCTACTTCTATCACATCCTCAGCTGAGGCGTGTTCTATTGGGCTTGGCTCCTCATGGTTCCTCTCTGGCAGTGTGGTTCCGGATCTCAAAGTGATAGCATTGATGCCACCCTTGGGGTTAGGTAAGGGTTGAGAAGGAATTCCACTGGAGTTTAAAGGTTAGCTTGTGGAAGTAGGTAATGAATCTATCCGAGTGATGAGAGCTTGTAAAGTGGCACTCAGACCATTTAGAGTAGAGTTCAGTGTAGTCTGCATGTCTTATTGTCCTTGTGCAAGAGAACGAAGCATCTCGTCGTTTGATGAAGAAGTGGGATAAGTGATTTGTGGTACTTGTTGTTGGTTTTGCTGGGGTCCTTGTGATTGTCTTAAGTGAGGAGCTCTGTAAGGTTGGTTCTGATTCTGCTGTCTGTTGTTGTTATTCCACCTCTGATTTCCATTGTTGTCTCTGCCTCCTCTGTTATAGTTGTCCCTCTAGCCATGGTTGGAATTTTCCCTCCAACCTTGGTTGGAGTTGTCCTGCCATCCTTGGTTATAGTTCCCACCTTGGTTGTAGTTGCTGCCTTGTTGATTGTATCCTTGATTTGGGCGGTCATAGAAGTTATGAGTAGCTGCTACAATGTTATCTTCTTGTTGGAGCTGCGGGCATTCATCAGTATAATGACTATAGTCAGCACAGATTCCGCATACTCTTTGGGGTACTAACTGTTGGCTTTGCTACGGTGGGGAAGGCTGAGCTTGTTGTTGTTGATTCAACTGTAATTGCTTTAGTAGGTTGGTCATCTCACATATACTTTGTGTAAGCGCAGTAGTCTCAGTACTAGAGGAAATTTCTGCAACAGCTTTTGAATGGGTACTCATGTGCCTGTGGTTCCTAGTAGACTCAGCTAAGTTGCTGATCAGTTGCCAAGCTTCATTTTCAGTCTTGTACTTCTTTAGAGAACCATTACTAGCACTATCTAGTGTAGTTTTATCCCGAGGCTTCATGCCTTGAGTGAAATAGCTGATTAACACTAGTCTGTCAATCATGTGGTGGGGGTATGCGTCTAGAAGATTCTTAAAATGCTCCCAGTACTCATAGAGGGTTTCGGATTCTCCTTGAACAATACATGAGATCTCTTTTCTCAATCTATCTGTAACTTCAGCTGGAAAGTATTTCTCCAAAAATTATCTCCTGAGTGTATCCCAGTTGGTAACAGTCGCTCCAGGTTGGGAGTAGTACCACTCCCTTGCCTTTCCCTCAAGAGAAAATGGGAAGGTTGTTAATAGAATAGAAGTTTCATTCGCACCCTGACGCCTAACAGTAGAACAAGCTGTCTGAAAATCCCTAAGGTGCTTAATGGGCTCCTGAGCAGGTAAGCCATGAAACTTGAGCATTAAGTTGATTAGTGCAGTCTTTAGTTCAAAATCTGCAGCCAAAGTTGGATGATGCACTTGATACGGCTGCATTGTAAAATCTGGGGCTCCAGCTTAGTAATCCTCCTAGGTTCTGCCATTCTATCTGCACGTGAATCAACTAAATCAGTAGTAAATGAGCTTGTTTCGCTTTCAGATGGCGGTTCAGATTCGCCCTCAGATGAGACTGGTTAATCGATAACAATCACTTTACCACCCTCAGAGGCTAACCTGTGTCGAGCTCGCCTAATACGTGAAATAGTTCTTTCAATTTCAGGATCAAAGGCGGCTAAGCTCGGATCAGGCAATGAACGCGTCATTCAATGAACGAAAAATATAGCTCATGGTAAAATAAAAATAAAATATGCAAATAAAATAAAAAAATATGTACACTAATTAATAATTTAGCACATAATTGCAACTCCCCAGCAACGGCGCCAAAAACAGTGCGTGACAGAAGCTAGGCCAATTAAGAGATTTTGAAATAAGAGAATAGCATTGCACGTATAGCTCTTAACCAGCTAAGATCTGCCTCACCAATTTAAAAAGGTGTCACAACAATTAATTAAGAATAAAAATACTGGGAGTATGAATCTCAGGTCGTCTCCCAACGAGTTGCGAGAAAGTATGCTATTTTATTAATTAGGAATTTTCCGAAAGTTTTGAGAGTTGAATAATGAGCAATCAAATAATTTCAAATAATTGTAAATTGAGGCAATAAAAATAAACTAAGAATAATTATTGATATTCTAATTAAAAAGTCTTGACTGGGGGAATGATTAATTGGAAGTTCTATCCTTGTTGGGATCTCTTAAGTGTAGTATTAAAGAGGTTGTTGTTTTCACTTAGTTAACCCTTACTAAATAAAGGAAAGTCAAGTGATTAAGCTAACCCTTATTTGCAAATCCTAGTCCTCTCCCTTAGGAAGGTCTAGCGTTAGTAAATACAGAACTAGCCAACAACGTACAGATTAATCAACACGTAAGTCTTCCAACTCAAGTGTCTCATTTTAATCAACCCCCATGTCAAGTATGGAATCTACTCCATTGACATGAATATAACGCTCATAAAAATATAAGAAGACATGATGAATTTAAATAAAATAAGGATTTAAAATTAATTAAAAGGAAAAGTAATTCTCTACACTAATAATTCATGAAAAATAATCCAATTGTAACTCTTAGATAAATTAAATAAGGATATGGAAGAGTAAAGGACAAAGTAAACAAACTAGAATAATATCTTCAACGGAGGTAATGACTTCTTCAATATCCAAGAGCATAAAACTAATTAACTATGAATGTAGAGAAAACCTAAAAACTATCCTAATGTGAATGTATCTTAATGTGTGTTGATGTGTGTTGATTCTCTGCATGTTCCCTAACTTTATTATGTGCTTCTGGGCCGAAAACTGGGTTAAAACGCGGCCCAAAATCGCCTCCAGTATTTTCTGTTAATTATGCAGATCGCGCAGGTCACGCGTAAGCGTTGTCCACGTGTTCGCGTCATTCAGCGATTTTCTTTGTCACGCGAGCGCGTCGTTCACGTGTTCGCGTCATTCGTGCAAACTCCTATCCACGCGTATGCGTCAGGCACGCGTCCGCGTCGCTGTGATTTTTTCTATTCCGCGCGTTCGTGTGAGCCATGCGCGCGTGTCAGTGTTTGCTGATCATCTCCTTAGTTTCTTGTGTTCCTTCCATTTTTGCAAGCTTCCTCTCCATTCTCTAAGCCATTCATGCCTATAAAGCCTGAAACACTTAACACACGGATCACGACATCGAATGGTATAAAGGAGAATTAAAATATATAAATAAAAGATCTTTGGGAAGCAAGTTTTCAACCATAAAATAATACTAGGAAGGAAAATGTAAAATCATGCAATTAGTATGAATAAGTGGGTGAAGATTTGGTGAAACCACTCAATTAAACACAAGATAAACCATAAAATAGTGGTTTATCATTCGTTTTGTTTGCTCACCAAGTGTTTGATAGAATGTTTACTTTGAACATGGAGTAGATTTTCTTTCTTGACTTGGGAGTTGAGTAATTGGCTATCATTGAGTTGTTAATGTCTAATTCTAGATGGTAATTGAGAGTTGTTAATTGGTTTGGTTTTCTCTAACGCTAGTGTTTCACTAAATTAAATTAGTGAGTTGGCTAGGACTTGAGGATTGAAATCAATTATGCTTACTTGACTTTTCTTCATTCTTAGAGGATAACGAAGTAGGATTACTCTTGCTAATTACCATATTTGTGGTTGACAACAAGGATAGAAAGCCTAGTTCTCACCCCTAGCCAAGGCTTTTTAGATTAAGTGATTGTTAATCCCTTTTGTTGACCTTAATTTCTTAGTTCTTTTACTTTAAATTCATATTTCTTAGTCATATATTATTGTTGCCGTCTTAGTTACATGCTTGTTAGATAGTCAGTTACTTGCTTGGGATTCGTAATTCTCCCATTTTAATTGTTAATTACTTTTGAATTTTAGGCATTTTACTTTTCTCGTAAGCAATTCAAAATCCCCTAAATTTTCTAATCAATGATGTGCACTCAATTGCAAGTCCTAAAGAAAACGACCTGGGATCCTACTCCCAGTAATTGATTTGATTCTTGTGATACTCTTTTAAACTTTGATTGAGGATCATTTGTCAGTTTAAGCTATACTTGCGACATTTGAGTTTGAAAACCTTTGGATTTTGTAGACCGACATTTATCCTCCGTCAGTGTCGCACCTCTCTGAGCGTGCTGGATCCTCTTGGATGGCGAAGACTCTTTTGTATTATGTATTGTATGCTTAGCACTGTTTATTTTTTCACTTTTGTATATGCATTTGTATATCCTTCTTTGAGGTTAACTTTTGGAGAAGCACCTTTGGTTATCCTTCTGGCTTTGTAGTATACTTTCTAACTAGTCTTTTCTTTGAAGATCGAGACTAGTAACTGTATATCTCTTTTGAATCATATATATATATATATATATATATATATATATCAACACTTTTACATTTAATGTTATGTGTGTGATGACAATTTACCGCTTTATTTTATCCTTCCTTCATAGGCTCCTAGTTGAATTATATCCTTCTATACGTATATGTGTACTTTTTTATTTAGAGGTTATAATACTTTACCTCCTTTGACTTACAAATATAGCATAAAACTTTATGGGGTAGAGTATTACAAGTACAATGTATAAAGTGAGAATCCAAGCAAGAAGACAAGCATATCTCCACTGTATTGAATAAATGATACCAGCTATGCAAAATGGTAAGAAAGAGAATATCATCACTAAAAATCCCTGAGTGAAGTACCAATTCTATTAGTGAGTTCCATAATAGTCTCTTCTTGAAGAAAGGAAATTGAATTTTAGAAAATTAAGAGGTACTGAAATCCATGTGCCATACATGAGACAATCTAATAAGTAGGTAAGTCCAAGCACCAACATCCTGATACAAAAGAATAAAAATAATTCATCCTAAATCAGACATCTGTTATTGACATCTGAAAGACGAAATGTTAGATTATTGTGACAACAGTCAATTCAACAAAATAAGTTCCCTGTACTATATTGCTGGAATAAGAATTCTGATAATCTAACCCAACTTTGTATTTGGATAGATATGGAAGATAAAATATTATGAAATGAGAAATCTCTCATTCCGTATTAATCATACCAAATGGGTGTGACCTCCAAAAAAAGGAGTATCAATTTTGAATGCGCCTTTGAAAATTCAAGGAGGCCAATATACAGTCATATGATTGCGCTTGTTGGTCGGATTCCACAAGCTAATGCTGCCAAAACTATACCCCACTTCGTTGAAATAGTGAAACATCTACTAGAAGATCTCATGCAGGGCCAAAAGAATAGAGATACAAGTATAAGAACAGTCTCCAAGCTCTCTGATAGCGCGCGAATAGAATAGTAGATCATAAACCAATTGGCCAACGGAAAAAGAGTTGTACCGGAGTTAAGTTTTCTTATATAACAAGGAGAGAAAGTATTCCTATAATGGTTGCATGCACTTTTAACATAAAACAAATTAAGTCTAGCCGTAAATATATTAAAAAAAGATGCAACCCGTTTTACAACATTGTCACCAAAGAGAACTGCAGAAAATTTATATGAGTACAAAATGACATGTAAGTGTTAGTATTGAATGAAGTCATGCAAGAAAAGGACGAATGAAGTTATCTAATTTTATTAAAAATGGGCCTCTTGTTTTAAATTGAATTATAAGAATAAAGTCATCTAATTTTACTCTTGAGAAACTTGTAAGAGCATATAAGTTAAGATTATGAATGCTGTTAAATTATAATAAATACATTATTATAGAACAATTCTAAACTAAAGTTGTGAACGAATTTATAGAAGAATAGAAATGTCTAAAAATAAATTTATAAGTATCCATACTTAATTGATCCAAAAAGTTATGAATTTGTAGAATAATGGAAATGTCTAAAAATTATATCATTAAATAGGTTTCAAAATTATATATAAATAACTAACGTTATGGAATACTTTTGTATTCTCAATTAATACCCTTTAACCTGATTTGATTTTATCTTTGAAAGAGCAATAAAAAATTGTTTGGACAAGTATAATTCCATAATTGTTAAAGTTTAACTCTGAAACCTATTAATAGTGATAGATAATAACATACACAATAAAGATAATGAGTCCTTTTCTATGATTAACGTCATCTAACAATGTGTTCGGTTGGTCGGGTACCGGACGTTTCGGGTTAGGACTCTGAGGTCAATGTTTCGGTTGATGGGATAGCTCGTCTGGTCGTGGTTTCCAAATTCCGGGTGTGCGAGGTCCCGAGCACTTCCGATGGAAAGGGGGGGGCCACCTGCAAAGACACTCCGACGCCCTTGTCAGAATATGTGCAGGCGGAGAGAGAGTGATGTGTGAATATGACGTACCTTGGGGGGAGAGCCAGTCTCCCCTTATATACATGCCAGTAGTGGGCCCTTCTAGTGGACAGGCCCACACTTTCGAGGATGTTGTCACACGGCTGTGCACAAGCCGTACGGGACACGTGTTCGGGTCGGGTGGAGGGCGAACCATCGGGCCGGCGCGAACTCGGGTCGAGTCGACCCGCGCGAGTTTTGGGCCAGGCCGTAACAGTGCCCCCGACGCGTCAGCGATGGTCGTGAGGGCCATGGGTGGCGCGTGACGTTTTCCTTCGTGTGTTGTCGCTAGGTCGTCTGGTCGTGGGAGGGACGCGTCTCTTGTGCGCGTGTCCCTTGATTTGCTGTGGCATTTGTTTGCCGTTTCGTTTTTCGCGCTGGGAATTTAATGCTCATAATGATTTGAAAAAACCCGTGCGTAAAGACTATCTTACCCCTGCTTCCTTTCGCGCTTCTTTGGGGGTGGTTTTTAAGTGGTTTTCGCCCTATCCACCTCCCACTCTTATCATTTCTAACTTCTTCTCTCCCTAACATCCAAAGCTTCCTGCGCGAACCCCTTCCTGCTTCTACTTTCAGCCCAGATTTCCTTCATCTTTCCAGGTAATCTTCTGGTTTCTTTCTTCTGATATCTGCGTTATGCTCTGTTATTGCGTGATTTGTTGTTTGCATCTACTGCATGGCTGGTTTTGTTTTTGATAAGAGGTTTTTCTAGTGTTGGGATAGGTGGGTTAGAGAGGGGGTACCATTCCAGGGTAGGCTTTTTGGGTGGTTTGTGAAGTAGGTGCAGTCTTTAGCCGTATCTGGTTGTGATTGAGTTGGAAAGACGTAGTTTCTGAGTTTTTTCGAGCTTCCGACCTCATAGACTAACGGAGTGGTACCCCGCTGTAGGTATGCCTCGTGTCGTCTCCCGGTCTTCCGGATCTGCTGCGGCTTACGACCCGTATGCTTGGGTAACTGATGATATAAGGAGTTCACCCAACCAGATGGACTTGGAGGAACTGACGGAGTTCCGGCAAGCCGGTTACCTATGTGGGGGGACTGACGAGGAGGCCAACTACGAGGCTATTGTCCCGCTTCCTCGTGAGCGTATTTATGAGCTCAATTTCCATTCTCCTCGCGTTCCCGATTGGATTTGGTTTTACAAGTCCATGTTCACACAAGTCGGTGTTCGGATACCGTTCTCCGATTTCCAAATGGCGCTGCTGAACCGGATATCCGTCTGTCCGTCTCAACTTCATCCGAACAGCTGGGCTTCGATCCGTTGCTTCGAGATGGTTTGCGAGTACTTGGAGCTACCGGCTTCAGTGGACGTTTTTCTCTATTATTTCAACCTTACCAATCCCTCCAAGCAGGGGAAAGCAAGAAAGGGGTTTCTTTCTTTCCGTGCTGCTCAGGGTAGGAAGATTTTTAGCCTCTTTGAGGATTCCTACCATGGCTTCAAAGATAAGTATTTCAAGGTTCGTCCCGTTAAGGGTCGCCATCCCTTCTGGTTGTCGTTAGAGGGGGAGCGCCTTATCCAGACTTACTGGAGCTTCGGCGCGGGGTCGAATCCTTTTGTGAAAGTGTCGTACAAGAGGTTGTCGGCTGTAGATAGACAGATAGCGGACGTTCTTCTTGCTATCTTTGAAAAGAATCCCGTGAACCCCCATCTTCTCATGGGTGAACGGGAGGCCGGTCGGAGCTATATTCGTGAGTTCCTTTTCTTGTTTACGTATGCTTCTTGCTTTATTCGTTTGTCGGCTTGACGGCTAACGTTCTTGTTGTTTATCGCAGTGGAAATGTCTGCTACCGTGACTGGTCTTGAGAACCTGATGAAGACCTTTTTTGATGCTAGTGATGATGAGAATGCCGAAGGGAAAGACGCCGGCAAGTCGGAGGGTCCATCGGGGGAAAAAACGGGTCAAGCTTCCCCTGCTCAGGATGCCGAAGAGTCGGGAAAGCAGGGCTTGGGGGATCAGGCTTCCCCTCTTCATGAGGAGGGACCTGCCGACGAGCAGGTGACTCGCACTCCTCAACCGGATAGCGATGTGGAGCTTATCCATACTCCTAGGAAGCGAAAGATGTCTTCTAGCCCGGAAGGGGTCCTTACCGTGATGGAGAGGAATTTTGATGCCTCCAAGTTCATTGACTCCCAGTTGATACCCGGGACGGAAGAGCATTTTCATGCGACCGAGCTGTCCGGACAGGCGAGGTGGATGTATCGCACCTTGCTTCGTGGGGCCGTGATAGCTCGGAAGGCTGAGTTTGAGCTGTCTGGTATGGAGGCGCTTCAGAGGAAGCTTGAGTCTTCTGTTAAGGCGAATAATGACTTTAAGGCTCAAGTTGAGCTCCTCCAGGGTCAGCTGTCCGAGATGGGGGGAAAGCTTAATGCCGCCGAGGAGAAGTCGTCGTTTATTGCGGAGAGGCTGAAGGCGTCCGATGAGACCGTGGCTCGGCTTCTTGAGCGTGAGATGACATTAGAAAATCAACTGAACGCAGCTCAGGGTCGAGTTGTCGCTTTGGAGAAGGAACGGGAGCAGGCCATTTCGGAAGCGAAGGCCGCTAAGGCAGAGGCCGTTGATCTCAAGAAGAAGCTTAAGGTGGCCAAGGAGCAAGGGAAAAGTGCCATCTTGATGACCGAAGATGCCCTGAAGGCCCAGCTGAAGATTGCTGCTCCCGATTTCGAGATCTCGTCAATTGGTGTTTTTAAGACCATCCAGGACGGGAAAATTGTCGATATGCCGAGGAAGTGAGGTCTTATAACTTAGGATATTTTGTAATGTATTTGTCGAACAACCTGTTGATGCTTTGTCTTTTTGTTTGCCTTGAACAATTTTACGTGTTCGTCGCGCGTTTTGATGCTTTGTTAGTTATCACGGTTTCATTATTTTGTCGTGTTGTCGTTTTCGTGTTACCGTTTAATTTGGGCGGGCTTATGTCTTGTGCCCGTCTTGCCGTTTTCGTACTTGGTAGCAGTTCGGACCGGTTTGGTCGCGTAGTCGTTGCGTTGGTTGAGGCCCATGAGCCGTCTGGCTCCCGGGGTGATCAGTCCCGGGGTGCCGTTTTAGATTTTGGTCACGAGGAGCAGATATCAAGTAAGAGATTTTTAACAAAAGATAAAAAATTTGAACAAGTAAAAATTACTCGACAGTTGGGTAAGTATTTCACAAGGTAAGTAAATAAGTTGAATTAACATGTGGATGGGGCAGATACTAACTCTCCGGCAAGGCTCTCTGGTCGTTGAGCCGGTGGGTCAGGAGTAGAACCTCTTTAGGTTGCTTGCGTTCCATGTTCTGGGTATTTCCTTGCCGTCCAGTTTTTCGAGTTTGTAAGCGCCCTTGCCGAGTACCTCCCTTACCCTGTAGGGGCTTTCCCAATTTGCCGCCAGCTTGCCTTCTCCTGGGGTCGGGACGCCGATGTCGTTGCGTCGTAGGACGAGGTCCCCTTCTTCGAAGTCTCGTTTGAGGACTCTTGCGTTGTAACGCAGGGCTATTCTTTGTTTCAGCGCCGTCTCTGTTAGGTGAGCCATCTCCCTTGTTTCTTCGATCAAGTCTTTCTCAATCGCTTCGCTCATGCCCGCGAGGAGTAGTCGGGGGCTTGGTTCGCCGATTTCAACTGGTATTACCGCATCGACCCCATAGGTTAGGCGAAAGGGGGTTTCTCTCGTGGCGCTTTGCTCGGTTGTCCGGTAGGACCATAGGACGGAGGGGAGTTCGTCGGCCCAGTTTCCCTTCTTGCTGTCTAGGCGCTTCTTTAGACCAAGAAGGATGACTTTGTTTGCGGCCTCTACCTGCCCGTTTGTTTGGGGATGTTCTACTGAAGAGAACTTTTGCTTTATTCCCAGGCCAGAGAGGAATTCCATGAATTTCTTGTCGGTGAATTGGGTTCCATTGTCCGAGATAACGACCTCTGGGATGGCGAAACGGGTTATCACCTGCCTCCACATGAACTTCCGGCAGTTGGAGGACGATATGGTGGCTAGCGGTTCAGCCTCTACCCATTTGGTGTAGTAGTCAATGGCTACAATGAGGTATTTGACTTGTCCTGGGCCGACCGGAAAGGGTCCCAGGAGGTCGACTCCCCATTGTGAAAAGGGACGTGTAGTCGTTAGTGAGCTTAACTCGGAGGCTGGTGCTTTGTGAAAGTTGGCGTTTTGTTGACACTTTGTGCATTTTGTGACGAATTCCTTCGAGTCCTTCATCATTGTTGGCCAGTAGTATCCTGCTCGGACGAGCTTCCTTGCTAGGGCTTTACCTCCGATGTGGTGTCCGCAACACCCTTCGTGGACTTCTCTGAGCACGTAGTCCGTTTGGTCGGGGTGCAAACACTTCAACAGGGGCTGGCTGAGTCCCTTTTTGAATAGTTGTCCTTGTATGATTGCGTATCTGGCCGCCTCCCTTCTCAAAGCCTTGGCCGCCTTCTCGTCTTCGGGTAGCTTGCCAAGTTCCAGGAAGGTGGTAATGGGGTCTAGCCATGAGGGGCTCGCCCCCGTCAGGTGGAGGGCGACCGTTGGTTCCTTCACCATGCCCTGGATGAGCGACCGGTTACCCGATCCTGGCTTTGTGCTCGCTAGCTTCGACAAAAGGTCTGCTCGTGTGTTCTTTTCTCTTGGAACGTGCTGGATGATGATCTCCTGGAACTGGCTCATCATTTGCTTAACCTTTTCCAAGTATTTTTGGAGGAGGGGGTCCCGGGCTTGGTAGCTTCCGTTTACCTGCGAGGTGACGACTTGGGAGTCGCTGCATACTTCGACCCTTGTCGCCCCGACTTCCCGAGCCAGTACTAATCCGCCTAGGAGAGCCTCATATTCAGCTTGGTTGTTTGACACTGGGAACTCGAACTTGGTCGATTGCTCATAGATGACCCCTGCTGGGCTTTCCAAGATGACCCCCGCTCCTCCGAACTTTTGGTTGGAGGCTCCGTCTACATGGAGCCTCCACCGTGTGCCCGTTTCCTCGGAAGGATCGCCCGTTACCTCGACTAAGAAGTCAGCCATTGCCTGTGCCTTGATTGCATGTCGAGGCTCATACTGCAGGTCGTATTGTGAGAGCTCGATGGCCCAGGTCATCATCCTTCCAGCCAAATCAGGTTTTTGCAATATTTGCCGAATCGCCTGATCTGTCCTTACGACTATACGGTGACTTTGGAAGTATTGTCTTAACCTTCGGGAGGATACTAGGAGTGCCAGCGCCAGTCTTTCCAGTTTGCTGTACCTCAGCTCCGGTCCTTGGAGTGCCCTGCTCACGAAGTAGACTGGCTGTTGTGTCCTTGCTTCTTCTGTGACGAGGACCGCGGCAAGCGCTTCCTCGGTTACTGATAGGTAGAGGTAGAGTGGTTCTCCGGCTCTGGGTTTCCCGAGGACTGGTGGTGCCGCCAAGATTTGCTTGAAGTGGTTGAATGCTTCTTCGCATGCTGGTGTCCACTCGAACGTCACCCCCTTTCTCATTAAGTTGAAGAAAGGTATGGCCTTTGCCGCCGATGCGCCGAGGAAACGGGACAAAGCTGTCAATTTCCCAGCGAGTCTTTGGACGTCTTTGACGCAACCCGGACTCTTCATTTGGAGGATAGCCTGGCATTTTTCGGGATTGGCTTCCACTCCTCTTTGAGTGATCATGAAGCCTAGGAACTTTCCGGCCTCCATGGCGAACGCGCATTTGAGTGGATTAAGCCTCATGTCGTGTTGTCGTAGGGACGAGAAGACATCATTAAGGTCACTCAGGAGATCGTCAGGTTGGGCGGTTTTTGCGAGTATGTCATCTACGTAAACTTCCACTGTTTTGCCCAGGAGTTCGCTGAATATCTTATTCATCAACCTTTGGTATGTGGCTCCTGCGTTTTTTAGGCCAAATGGCATGACCTTGTAACAATAGATGCCTCCTGGCGTTATGAACGCCGTTTTTTCCTCGTCAGGTCGGTGCATCGGTATCTGATTATACCCTGAATAGGCGTCCATGAAACTCAGATATCTGTACCCTGCCGCTGCGTCAACGAGCGTATCAATATTAGGTAGGGGGTAGCAGTCCTTGGGACAAGCCTTGTTGAGGTCAGAATAGTCTACACACATTCTCCACCTCCCGTTGTGTTTTTTAACCAGAACCACATTCGACAACCAAGTCGAGTAATCCAATTCCCGGATGAATCCCGCTTCTAAGAGGCTGGCCGTTTGCTTGGCTACCTCGTCCGTCCTTTCCTGCGACATTTTCCTCCTTCTCTGGGCCACTGGTTTGGTTCCTGTCTTTACGGCCAGGTGGTGTGACATGAGCTGGGGGTCTATTCCTGGCATGTCGGCAGGCGTCCAGGCAAAGAGGTCGGCGTTAGCCCTGATCATCTCCATCAAAGGCTCCTTTATTTCGTGCGGGAGGTTCCTGTTTATGAATGTGAACTTATCGTTTTCCTCGCCGACTCTGAACTTCTCCAAGTCTCCTTCTGGCTCTGGTCTGGGTTTGTCGTCTACCCTGGCGTCCAGGTCGGCCAGGAAAACTCCTGACGCCTCCTTTGATTTTTTTCTGAGAGAAAGGCTGGCATGGTCGCAAGCGACTGCCGTTTCCAAGTCGCCTCGGAGGGATCCCACGGATCCGTCATCGGTGATGAACTTCATCACCAGTAGTTTCGTACTGATAGCTGCCCCCAGGTCGTTAATGGTCTTTCTCCCCAGGATGATGTTATAGGCCGTTGAATCTCGTAATATTACAAAGTCTGCCATGATTGTCCTTCGTCTTTGCCCTTGTCCCACAGAGGTCGGGAGTGTGATGATTCCGTCTGGCTTTATAAAGTGGTCTCCTAACCCTACCACACCGTGCTGGTGGGTCGTCAGGTCGGAATCTCTCAATCCCAGGGCATCGAAAACGTTTCGGAACATGATGTTTGAGTCTGCCCCCGTGTCTACCAGGATTCGTTTGACGAGGCCGGTTCCGACCCTAGCCGTAATGACCATGGGCGGACTTTCCGGCGCTTCGTCGAACCATTGGTCCTCCGGGCCGAAAGAGATAGGTGGGAGACCCTTAAGACCTCTACCAGGTGGGGCGGAGATCGCTAAGACCTTGGCATCTTTCTTCTGCGCCGATTTCGACCTCGGGGCGGTATTCCTGGCCGTCACCACGTTTACCACCGTGAGACCGTGGTCGTCACCCTCTGGCTCCTGGCGCCGTCTTGTTGGTCGGGATCTGTCCTCGTTGTCGTTGTCCCGGTTGCGTCTCCTTGGTTCCCTTATAAGGTGGGAGAAGTCGGCGAGTTTGCCGTCCCTGATAGCTTGCTCGAGGGCGTCCTTTAGGTCAAAGCAGTCTTGGGTCTTGTGCCCGTAACCCTTGTGGTACTCGCAGTAGAGGTTCTTGTTTCCTCCCGTCCTGTCCTTCAGTGGTCGGGGCTTCGACAGTATCCCCTTTTCTGCTATCTGTTGGTAAACTTCAATGATCGGTGCCGTAAGGGGGGTGTAGTTGGTGAACCTCCCAACTCGGGGGAACGGCTTGGATGGTTTGCTCGGGCCGCCGTCCTTGGCGTGTTCCTTTGGTCTTTCTCTGGCTTCGAAGTGCTGGGATTGGTTGTAGGCGGGCTGCCGCTTATTGGCAGCCACGACCCGGCTGACTTCCTCGTCATTAATGTATTCTTTGGCCACGCACTGGATCTCTTGCATCGTCCAGACGGGCTTCGTGGTGAGGTGTTTCCTGAAATCCTCATTTGACAGCCCGTTCGTTAAGCACAAACTTGCCACTGAGTCCGTCAGACCGTCAATCTCCAAGCACTCGTCATTAAAACGGTCCAGGTACTTCCTGGTCGGCTCTCCGGGTCTCTGTGTCACCCCCAGCAGATTGATTGGGTGTTTGGCTTTGACAATCCTAGTTGTGAACTGAGCCAGGAAGGCGCGGCTGATGTCGGTAAATTGGGTCACCGAGCCTTGCGGGAGGTTGTTAAACCACCGTATTGCCGGGCCCGCTAAGGTGACCGGGAAAGCGCGACATCTGACCTCGTCTCCCACCCCTTCTAGGTTCATCCTGGCCTCGAAGGCCGTCAAGTGTTCTAGGGGGTCTTGTGTTCCGTCATACTTCATGTCTGTCGGTTTGTCAAAATGTTTTGGTAATCGGACCTCGAGTACAGAGCGGTGGAAAGGGGTCGCTCCTATTATGACAGGTCCTCGGGCAGTTCTTCTCGACTCATTGTTTTCGCGGTGACGTTCCTCGTCGCCTCTGTTCGACGCGCGCCGCCTTTCGTGTCGGGCGTAGATAATGGGGTCGCGACTTCTTCTTCTGGGGCGTATCCGTTCCTCAGTGCTCTCCGACTCGCAATGGGGGCTCGGCGTGCGCCTCGAGTGGCTTCTTGAGCGGGAGCGGGTGGGGCTCCGCTCTGGGGAGCGTTGGTCGCGCTCTCTTTCTGCTAGTCTGCGCTCTAAGTCTTGCATTCTGTGGCGTAGTTCTTGCATTATCCTGGCGTGGTTGTCACCCGTCCCCCGAAGGGGCGTCTCTCGTGAGTCTGCGTCGCATCCCTCGTGGGCGACCGTTGCTGCTGCCGGGATTCCGTCGCGACAGCGCCTCCCCCGAGTATGGGAGGCGCTACCTCGGAACCAGTCCCAGTCTGGACCAGTACGAAATCCATGAACGTCTAGTTCCCCACAGACGGCGCCAATGTTCGGTTGGTCGGGTACCGGACGTTTCGGGTTAGGACTCTGAGGTCAATGTTTCGGTTGATGGGATAGCTCGTCTGGTCGTGGTTTCCAAATTCCGGGTGTGCGAGGTCCCGAGCACTTCCGATGGAAAGGGGGGGGCCACCTGCAAAGACACTCCGACGCCCTTGTCAGAATATGTGCAGGCGGAGAGAGAGTGATGTGTGAATATGACGTACCTTGGGGGGAGAGCCAGTCTCCCCTTATATACATGCCAGTAGTGGGCCCTTCTAGTGGACAGGCCCACACTTTCGAGGATGTTGTCACACGGCTGTGCACAAGCCGTACGGGACACGTGTTCGGGTCGGGTGGAGGGCGAACCATCGGGCCGGCGCGAACTCGGGTCGGGTCGACCCGCGCGAGTTTTGGGCCAGGCCGTAACACAATGCATATATGAATTAATTTACACATATAAAGTATATGTATTGTTTCATTTGGGATGCATTTGTCCATTATTAATTTATATAGTTTAAACAAATTTTTTAATCAATAAAACTAAAAAATTAAAAAGCAATGAAAACTTAAAATTTTTTATTACTCGTGGAAGAGAATTGGTTTAACAATTAATAGAGTAACATTAAACCAAATGAAATATGACATGTTATCTAATCAACATAAAAATATTAAAAATTCCTTGTATAATAAGAGTGATACAAACTATTGGATATAATGTACATGGAAAAAAAAGAATGTAAAAGAAATAAGTTAATGTTTTAGGGATAAACTAGTAAGTGCGGTTTATAGCTTCTATATTTCTCGAGATAGAATGTTTATTCAACCAAACGGAGATTTTTATAAGCAAAACATTTCAGTATTATTATCAATTCAGATACTTCTACGTAAGTATAGCTATAAAAATTTCAAGCACAAATCTTCTTACTAATCAGTCTCTTTTAACTATGGAATAAAAGTCTCAACCTTAAATAGTTCTCAACAAAACAGAAATTGTAGCCGCATCTGTTTGTCTATGGCTGAGATGGATCAATTTAGATTTTGTATGAACCATGGACACTAAAAGTATTAGATCTCTAGGACAAACTGATTGGAATATTGTACAAAATACCTTTTACTTATTCAGAACCATATAGCCTCTAGAAAGGTCCAATCTTATACTAGCTGCATATAAGAATGACAATTATTATTAGCTATCCTAGAATTAAAAAAGTATATTGCCTCAGGAATAAGACACAAAAGACTATACAACGACCACTGTTGTTATTCGAAGAAGCATGAAGAAAAAATAAGTATTAGTTATATGATACATTCACATTTTTAGTATTTTTTCTTCATGATTTTTATTTAATTTGCTAAGAATTCCTATTAGATAAGTAATGATTTCATGGTTAAATGAGCATTACTTTAAGTTAGTTAAATTCATTGGTTATAGAAAAATTTGGAAGGAAATTGGTAAGGAACAAAGAAAAAAAAACAGAAGATAGGTGTCATCAAACACTTGAGAAGTACATGAAACTGGAGTAAACAGAAAGCTCTCTGGATTAAACAGGAGGCTCACTAGAAACAACCCACAGTGGCCGTGTGTGAAATGTGGGAGACATGGCGTACCACTTTGGGGTGTAAAAGGGATCTATGCGTACGCATCTAGCTAGCATGTATACGCACAAAGATAGATAATTGGCCTATCATGCATACGCATGACTTCACTTCTACGTGGGACGTAAGATCACAACCGTGGCATGCCTGATCTAATCAGAGAGTAAAATTTGGGATGCCTAAGGCAACGTGGAAAGTGAAAACCTTCACGTGGGACATGGGCTTGTCATGCGTACACACTAGCATGCATACGCACAACCAGGGCGAATAGGAGGTATCATGCATAAGCATCTAGCATGCGTACGCACAACAAGAGATTTAAGAGATATCATGCATACGTATCTGGCATACGTACGCACAACACCTAGTTTGCGTGGGACGTGAGTTTTTGGATGTGGAACTCCTTGAGCAAAACAGAAGCAAAAATTGAAGGGAATTAATACCACGTTCTACGTGGGACACTCCGCATCCAACGTGAGCAAGCAGGGAGTGAATTGAACCAATAGTGGTGCTCTACGTGCAACGTGAAAGACTCACATGTTATGTGAGATTCTAGTCACCTTCCAAGAGCCTCAACTTAGCCACTAAACCTTCAATTCTTTATCACTTGTGTGGTTGATTCAAAGCTCAACTTAAGCCCACTAATCATAAGCATTAATTGAGGATTGTAAGAAGAAAATATTGAGGACTTTGTTGGAGAAAAATATTTATGAAGAGGATTTCATTTTGTTTTAATTTTGATTCTGTTTGAAGTTTGAATTTTAAATTTGTTTTAGGGTTAGTATTTAAGGGAAGAATAACTAATGGCCTCTCTTCTTCGGCAATTTTTATTTTTAGGTTTTTTCTAAAGACATGAGCAACTAATCTCCTTGGTTAAGGTTAGGAGCTCTATTGATTCCTATGGATTAATATTCTAGCTTTTCTACCTTTGATTAATGCATTGATATCTTCTTAAGAAAAAGTTTTCATTCTTCATTTAAGGAATTTGAATGTGTTGGGAAACAATTCTCTTCTAACTTGAATTCTTTTAAGTTCTTGGAAAAGTTGATTAATCGAATTAAGCTTGAAAACTTATTCTTACAACTCTTAAGTTTTGAAACTAGGCTTGATAGGTGACATCGAATCAACTAGGGGAGATTCTTATAAATTGTGTGGCTTATAAATCAGTGAACGTGCTTTAACTCTTTTCTTAAATAATTGACTAAGGAATTAGCGATTAATTAGGTTATAGAGAAATTGAATTACCAAGTGATTGGGGTTTCATTATTAATGATTAGCCATGGATGTATCTTTGCATGATCAAGATGAAAAGTATTGATCCGGAAGTCTCAACATCTCTAAAACCTTAACTTTTTTAATCATATTACCTTTCAACACTTACTGTTTGCCCTTGTTTACTTCACTGTTTATGTCAAAGCTTTCTAAAAATCTAATTTTAATTGTCTAACTAGAAAAATCGATTGACTATTGCTTGCTTAATCCATTAATCCTCGTGGGATCGACACTCACTCACCGTGAGTTTATTACTTGGTATGACCTGTTGCACTTGTCGGTAGTTGTGATATGAAAATCCGCATCATTATATTACATATATCAAATTCACTAAATAAATATGCTAATATACGCAAATGGGGAAATTCTTAGTATTTAAATAAAGTTAACCTGAACCTTTATAGTATAAAAAGAACAATAGATTAACATCCCATAAGCAATGGCGTGCAACAAATACGTTTCTGGATAAATCTTTTCATCTGAAGCCGCAAACATAAATTTCTAGCCTAAACTAAATTGATAAACTGCTACAATAGATAAAGGTGCATTACTCGCAATTAATTCTTTTTTAATTTTCTGATTACAATTCAGGATATCAATTGATCAAAGAGGATTAGATAAGTTGAACAGAACATGAATAATAGCTGTTAAATTTCTACGAAAAGAGCAGAATAAATAGATAATATTATATGTGAAGTTGTTGTATTGAAGTTGTTGTTATATGATACAAGAGTCACTCTATTTATAGGAATATTACCAACTAACTTCATAAATATTCTATCTACTAACTACTGGCTATTACTAATTTAACTCCTAACTACTAACAACTCTAATAATATTATAATAGCATTGGAAAAGTGAAAATAAGAGACACCCAAAAAAAACAATAGTATTTGTAAAGTTTCATCAAACAAATTGAAGAGAAAAAGATGGAAAGGAGTTTACTTGTGGGCAATGTACTCATGTTCCTTATCAATGATTTGCTGAGAAGAGGAAGAACAAGCGTGGCCTTGACCCCTTGAGGAGAAGCCCCATGTCATTTGCTTCCCGTGCAAACTCTTTAAAGCAAACACTAAACTGTACTCCTTCAGCCATGGAAGATTGAACAATGAATAAATGAATGATGCTTTTTCTAGTTAAATCTCATCAATCTGCTTTGGTTTTTGCTGATGTGCTCTCTGTTTTCATAGTCTCACTGCATGTGCTCTCTATGTCCGCCACTGAGAACTTTCTAGCAATCTACTATCTTCTGCCGCTTCCTCCTCCATATCCATCACTACAACATCGATGACCACCATAATATCTGTTGCACTCGCTGTGACCACCACCGCCACCACCGTATCATTGTCCACCATCTCATCCACTATTATGAATCTACTACCACGGTTTACGTTGTTTCCACAGCAATGAATTCTCTGAAGTTTGGATCCATCAGGTACAGTGATATTCTCTGTCTTGGTGCAACTATGAATTTTATAATTTTTACCTCCAACTCAGATTAAGAACAAATAAAAAGAAGAAGAGGAACTGAAACGAACGAAGAAGAAAAAAAAGAAAATAATGGAAATAAATTTTTTTTATAATTTTTATTTTGAATTCAAAATTTAAAATTTTAGAGGAGTGTGATGTGGTGTATTTGATGGAGAGGTGTTATCGTAGGTAATACGATATACGATGCAGGAAAAATTTGGAGAAATACAAGAAATTGCACGTAGGAATTTAACTATAGAAATAACCTTCTTTTTACGGAATATTATAGGATAGGATATTGATACTCTTGGCGTTTGTTGAAAGCAAACCAAAGATGAAGCAGTTGCCAATTTCATTGCATCTTTAAAATATAAAAAGGACAGCTAATAGCTTTGGATAAAATATTCAAAGACTTACTCCCATATTCTATTATTATTATTATTATTATTTGTGAATCCTTTCGGTCATTGCTTTCTCCACGAATGATTTATTAAAATTTGGTTCAAATAGTGAATCTGAGAGTTTGAAAATAAATTTGAAAGTGTATTCATTATTTATTTTAGTATCAACAAAATTATTTATTTTCTATTCTCCTTCTTCTCTTTTCACCTTTGGTCATAGTTAGTTCGTTGTATAAACTGGACTATATATATAAATATAAAACAAAATATCCATAGGAGTCAAATAAAAGATTCAACGTTATAAACAAAACATTTTCATTAACTAATAATCTATAGACTTAACAACAATAACTAGAGATTTATTTAGAGTTAAATCCTAAAATATCCATGAGATTGGCCGTTTTTATCCAAAAGATTTTTAAGATTTTAATTGTATCATAAAAGTTTTTTAGATTGAAAAAAGAGGTAAATATCAAATTGATATCTAAAAGATTTTAATATTAATAAAATAGTATCTAATTTTTGTTATGATAAAATAATTTTTGAAAAATTTTAAAATTTAAAAAAAATGACTAATTATTGATTTAGTTATCTGGAATTAAAATTTAACGATAACGTGTTAGTTAACAATTATCCTAATTACAAAAATTATCCATATTTAATTTTTATAATTTGAAAATACCTTAATTTCAATTTTTTAAAAGATCCATAAAAAAATAATGGCAAAAGATCATTTGATTCCGATACATTATTTCGTGTGGCGATTCATCATTTTTTGGATGGATCGGAATAATTAAATAAGGAAAAGTAATTTTGAAGAATATTTAAAATTCTTAATGACAAAATAATGTATTTGGATATCTTCTAAAAGAAATTTCAAAATTCAAAGGATTTTAACGAGAGATTTTGCTATTGAAACTGAGAAATTTTAATTTTTTTAAAGGAAAAGAATTTCATCAGCTCCCTCCATGCAAGAACGTCGTCGAATATCGACAACTTTATTAACAGATTTAGCGATGAAATAAATTTGACAATATAAACTTTATTAGTAATTGTTTATTAACAAATTTTTTCATTCGTTGTTAATTACTAGTGGATATAAACTTTTAATCGTGAAATTCTGAAGTTTGTTATCGTCAGATTTTTTTTGTGGTAAATCCGACTGTAAACTCAAATTTTATCTTTTTTTGAAAAATTTGTTTAAAAATTCAATATATAATTTTAAAATATTTAACTTTAATAATTTCTAAACTAACAAAATTCAAAGTTTTATAATTTCTTATAATAATTTGTCTATAATTTTTAGTTAAAATTTTACAAATAAGTTTAAATATCAAAATTTATTATTATTAAAAAAAAGAGAATTTTATTAAGCAGAAAATCAGATTTAAAATGCACCAAATCCTCAATTACAAAAATTGAACAAAATTAAATCAGAAATCGAAAGAGCAATACTGATGAGCATTAGAGATTAGGCTATACTATAATACTACTATATTACATAAAGAATCAACCATACTAAATTATTTATGATACTAACAATTAATTAATTTATTGTGTCTCCCCATTCTTCTATCTTGATCCCAATTCTATGACTAATTACAAGTGTAGTTGAAGAATCAAATGGTTAGTGTAGTGAATCTGTTATGTTACCATAATCTTACACTTTACATTGTTACTGCTACAAGAGTGTATTGAACTTGTTGCATTACTAAGGCTCCGCCAACACTGTATATCCTAGCAGTATGTCTCATCAACCTGTAGTAAGGTTTTGCATCAAACCTCATCAGTTCGTCATCGGAAAATCCCAAGAAACGCCGCAGTGATATCTTACAACTTTAGCTGACACGATTTATTAGTACCATATTAAAAAAATACATGATTATTCAATCTAGCTACTGGTTCACTGGATCAATAAAGGTTCAATCGTAGTTCAATCGGAATAACCAAATTATAATAAAATAATATATAAAATATAAATAAACACACAAAATATAATTATATTATAATATAAACCTTAAAAATATCATCCAAATTAAAAATTCTAAATCAACCAAGGTGTTATCTAATCTCATCAAAGCCCGCACAAGTCAAATAAAAAAAATATCCAAACAAAATTAATAAGTATGCAGCAATTAGTATACAAATAAATAACCGCTAAAACAATAAATAGGCAGCAAGAACAATAACATCTAGGCAAATAAATTCAATAACTATATAGTAAAAAATTTAATAACACCTAACAAAAAATTAGCAAAAGAATTATTAGAAAAAATTGAACAATTATTAGCAAAAAATTTAACAAATCAACAAGAACCATAACAGCAATAACTACGAGAACTAAATAATTATTAGCAAAAAATTTAAGTAATTATGAACAATAACAGCAAATAAATTCAATAACTATAATAAGTGAACATCTATACAACAACAACATAACAATTAACAAGAAGAATCGACAACAAAAAGAACAACTAACAGAGGCTAAAAAAACAATCAGTAACGAGATGCTGAAGAACTTAATCGAGTAACAGAGTCGCGCACTATACTTAAACACCGAAAGAATAGAACTGGAGGCGAGCAGGTCTGAAAGAGACGGCAACAAAAAGCAGAAGACAATGACAAGGTAACAGCAGAGCTTGCAGAGTGGTAAACAGAAGAACTCACAACTTCAAACTCTGGGAGAGAAAGGGGACACACCATCAAATTAAAGAGGACAAAAAGGGATTAAAGCAAAAAGGGAATTATAATTTTTTATTAAAAAAATGAAAACAATATGAAATAGGGAGAGATATGATAGATGAGGGAAACCTACCTGGACGACGGAGGAGAGACACAACTCCGGCGACAGAGGGAACGGCAGCGGCAGCTCTTCCAATGATAGTGGAGACGGAGGGAGCAACTCCGTTTGAGGCAACGAAACATGATATATACAGGCGACTTGACGCAAACTTTAGAGGAGAATGGAGGTGGACATTGCTGGCGGAGGGTGGCCAGAAGGGGTGCTGGAGGTAGTTGCATGGGGAAAGAAGAGAGAGGAGAATGGAAAGAGAGAAAAGAGTGTTCTCGAAAGTGAGAGGAGAAGGCCGCGCATTTTGAATTTAGATTAGGTTTACCGGCGGATAAATCCGACAATAATACATTGCGTATGACCAAAACAAAACGTTTCATTAATTGAGCTTTACCGGCGGATAAATTTGTCGATAATTCCGACAGTAATGCTCTCGCCAATTTTTTTTCCTTCAAATATTATTGGTGAATTTATCATCGAAAAATCTAATTCAATAGTAACTTTTTAATGATCGACTAATTTATTGTCATATCCGTCAATAAACCTGCAACATTTTTTTTTTGTAGTGCGTCTCCTTTTAATTCACTTCAAAATGTATTTGTATGAATTAATTAACACTTATAATTAAAAAAACGATAATTTCATTTTCGTTTTTTATAATAATTTTTTTGTGTTGTATTTTTATATAAATTTATAGAAAAGAAGTAGCAATAGTAAAATAGAAGCTAGTAGTTTTATCACGCATTTTCCTATAACTAATAATTGATAAAGTCCACTACATATTTTATTAATGAAGATAAGTTAACTATCTTTTCCAAATAAATCATTTTAAAATACAACCAAAAAAATTTAAAATTAAAAAAATTCAATTACAATATTTAATTTTTTTATATTTAAAATACATCAAAGTTTAAGAATACGCATCTAATATAAATACACACTAAAGCATTTAACGTAATGCTACATGCATAAATATAATATCAATTATATAATATTAACTATCATGCGTGCATATAAAAAGTTATTCGTCACTAAATATAAAAGATATATTAAAAATGCGTTAAATAATATATATTAGTTAATTTTTTATATGTATTTTTTTAAGTGATTTAATCAATTGAATCTAAAAAATCGATAAGTTTATAAAATAATAGAAATATTTAATAACAAAAAAATTAGTCAAAATTAATAAAAAAAATTTATTTAATATTTATTAATTATTGTAATAATAACTAATAAATATTAAATAAAATAAATTCTAACCCCCTTTTTTTGTTTCTTTATATTAGTATTAACAAATTGTATTCTATACAAGTTTGACATTGATTGTTTCACTATATAGAAAATTATTAGTAATTTCTATGACTATAATCTATCATCATTATTCTATTGAATAATAATTAATAAAGACAAGTAATAATTCATGTTTCCCCCTGATGCATGCGAGCATTTGGGACTCGTTATCCATTGGGTTGGTTTTTGGGGTGAGGTTGCAACATCTGCTATATAAATTAAAAATGAATCATTGCTACGGAAAAAATGTTTATGACGACGGCCTTAATTATTTGTGGACTGAAGAAAAATTATGCTTGAAAAAATTTGGCCAGTAGTTGTACTTTGGACTGAAGTATAAGTATTTATGTTTGCAAATTGCAACTCTCATTTTTCCTTGGAAAAACTGATGGCGTTTGACTCATAAACTCCACGTGGGCTACAATTGCAGCCATAAGATATATTTTGACCAGACTCTGTTTGGACTTTCTTTGGAGTATTCAAATTCAAATAATAGACGGGTGAAATTGCAATTGACCGAGGGCTGCCTAGAAAACCAAACATAAACATTTGTGGTGAAGGCTTTCGAGTTTTGAGTATTTGACTACAAAAGATTGCTCCTTGTCATTGGAGCATTTATGTTGTTATCACAATCACATTCTTGTGTGTCTGGGCCACCCCCATGTGCGAATTATTCTTTGTTTAATATCCAGAATTTGTATTACTGTTCATATTATTGTTTTATTTTCTGATCTTATTTAGATTTTTGAGTAAAGTATCATTTTTGTCCTTAATGTTTGGGGTAAATTCTATTTGTGTCTCTAACATTTAAATCGTCCTATTTGTATCCTTAACGTTTGTAAAAGTAATTCAATGTTATCCTGCCGTCAATTACACATCATGAGCACTTTAGTTTGAGTTTTAAAAATTTCTTCTTGAAGTTAGAATACAAATGTCTGGGATAGAATCGATGATCTACTCCGAAAAATAGCTCATCAAATGTTGAAATTAATTCCTATAACATTTACATAATTCACTTTTTTAGGGACATAATTAAATCTAAACACAAATAGTGGATATAATATTAAAATCGAACACATCTAAGTGAGACCTAATTGAGAGTGAATACATCCAAGTGAGAATAATTGAAAAATATAATCTGATTTGTTAGTATAATTAATAGTAGGATAACATTGAATCACTTTTATAAACGTTAAGGATACAAATAGGACGATTTAAACGTTAGGGACACAAATAGGACTTATCCCAAACATTGGGGACAAAAACAATACTTTACTCTAGATTTTTTTTACTGAAGACTTGTTACGGCCCAATCCAAATGTCATGCGAGCCGACCTGATCCATAGGCCACACGACCCGAACGGGCGGGCGCGAGATGATCAACGGCCGACCCAAACACGCGTCTTTTACAGCTCACTACTACAGCTATATTGGGAAGCTTCGAGGAAGGTGGATCTGCCCTCGTGGGACCCACTCCTGACATGGTATATATGGGGAGGGTCCTATCCCTCCCCAAGGTACGTCACCCTACTCCAAATTCTCACATCACCTATACACTCTACTGACTTGGGCGTCAGAGTGTCATTGCAGGTGACATCCCCCTCACTTCATCAAGAGCTCGTCAAATCGGCAGCCCACGCGAACTGTTACCAGCGCCCAGGCCAAGACAGAGACCCATTTTCTCGCACATCCTACCACCCGAACCGTCCCGTAACCCGACGTACCAAACAAGACTTAACTTTTATTCATAGAAATCGTTAAACAATACTTACAAATAATAACAAAATTATTAATTCTATATATAAAAGAGAAGACAAATATTTTCTATATTATATTATAAACTGAGAAGAGATATAATATTTACTTACAATAAATAATCTTAATAAACAAAAATAAAGATAAAATTAAAATTTTTTTGTTTTTGAATTTACATAGAAATACTATAACACAACAGAATATTTTTTTCGTATATAGAAACAATAACGGTGTAGTGCAATGAAATGGATGGACGAACAAAAATTTTTCTGCTATAAAGTTAGTATAAATCGTAACTTGCGTTTTACTATTTTCAATAGTTTTTTAATGTTTTTTTTGTTCATCAGAATAATAAAACGTAGCCTCCGTTTTATTGTTTTCATGTTTTTAAAAAAAAATTTATTTTCTTGTGGCCCAAACGCATCGGGCAATATTTTAAAATTTTTTGAAACAACAAAACGCAGCCTGCGTTTTTTGGGGTGTCAGATTTTTTTTTTTTTTTTTGAAATAAGCAAAACGCAGGTTGCGTTTTTCAAGTGTCAGAAACTTTTTTTGGATAGCATAAAACGCAGGTTGCATTTTTTGGAGAAAAAAATATTTTAATCAAGAGTGTTGCCTATAAATACGATTCGGAGTTTATTTGGAGTCCCTCACTTCACTTCTACTCCTATTCTTCTCTCTTCCGTATATTTCATAGTTGTGAATTTTTTTTACAGTTACTTGTGTCAAAAAAAGTCAGATTAGGTGGGTTGAAGTTATGGAAGGTGTTGTAAATTTGCGAGTGTATTATAACGGTGAGATTATACCAAACACACACGAAGGAGTGACTTTTATTTGTGAATGTCCATTGTCATTTGCTATTTCATGCACCATGAATTTTGTAGAGTTACAAAATGGTTTTTGTGATAATATACAAAGTCACATTTCAAAAAGGGTGAGCAACATTTTATACAGAAATCCTATACAAATATTTGGTGGGTTGATATAGTTTCAAATAATGTCCATCACTGATGATGCAAGTCTACAGCAGACATTCTGTATTTATCAACAAACCCGATTTCACGTGCCGATGATAGAGCTGTACGTTGAGTTCGAACAACATTCGGGACTGGACGCAGTTGGCGAGGAGGTCAATGTGGATAAGCTCGGGGATATAGATTGGGAAGAAGATAACAACGACATTGAAGAGGAGTTCGAAGCCAACTACGAAGTCGATGACGAAAACGACGACAGAGACTTGGTAGGAAATCTGGCGGTACAAAATGAAGCGGATGCGATTGTAAGCCAGCACCCCTTTGGTGTTCTGTCTTTTATGCGGATTCTGGATCTCGAAGCCATGCATGCCCTAGAATTTTCTGAGTATGCGAATATGGGTATGTTATGATTATTAATTCAAGTTACCACTAGTGTGCATTTTATTTGCCTTGTCTGACTGATGGTGGTTCGCATGTCGTAGGTGAAGGTAACGTTGCGGTGGAAGATGGTGAGTTTAATGTCGGAATGGAATTTGGTTCTTGAGAGTCGGTGATATCTGCAATAAAAACCTACATTATCTCTAGAGAAGTTGATTACACTGTGTATGAGTCTAAGCCATAGACATTTTATGCGAAATGCAAGGGTTATGGTGCTGGATGCGATTGGCTTATCCGAGCTAGCTTGATTCGAAAGGAAGCTTGTTGGGAGATCAGGAGATACAATGGCAAACACATGTGTACTATAGGGACGATCTCACAAGATTATGCCAAGTTGGACTCAGACACAATTGCAGATGGTATTAGGCTGTTGGTCGAAGTAAACCCGTCGATAAAGGTGAAGTCTGTTATTGTAGAAGTTCAATCCAAGTTCAACTACACTGTAAGTTATCGTAAGGCTTGGTTGGGAAAGTAGAAATCTGTAGCAAAAATTTTCGGTGATTGGGAAGTTTCTTACCAGACTCTGCCAGTATGGTTGAAAACAATGATTGCGAAGATGCCAAGGTCTCGTGTTCAAATCAAAACGCTCCCCATTTATCTGAGAGTGAGGAGGTTCAAGGTGTAAGAGTTCTTCATCGCGCTTTTTGGAGCTTCTATCCGTGTATTTTAGCATTTAGACACTGTAAGCCATTGGTGCAGGTTAATGGCACACACCTGTATGGAAAATATAAATGTGCAATTCTAGTGGCGGTTGCACAAGATGGAAATCAAAACATTATACCTATTGCGTTTGCGATAGTCGAGGATGAGACAACAGATGTGTGGGAGTTTTTTCTAAACAATTTATGGAGATATGTTGTTACCATTGATGGCTTTGGCATCATTTCTGACCGCCATAACTCCATCGACGCAGGAATAGCTCACAGTAACGGTGCATGGTCACCACCAAGAGCGTGGCACATGTTCTGCATCTGACACATCGGGTCCAATTTCTTAAGGAGGTTCAAGGCTCCGTATTTGCATAAGCTCATGGTTAACACAGGTAACTGCATTCATGGTTCTGGGCATTTTTATAGTAATTTTTAAACAACTGCTTATGATTACATGGTTAGTTCACAGGCTATTCTAGGACGGAACAGGAGTACAACAAAAAACTACCAAAGGCTTAAAGAGCAGGGTGAGGCATATACTCAATGGTACGATGAGATCGGTGTTCAGAGATGGGTGTTGGCATTTGACGGAGGTCATCGTTGAGGACATATGACGACAAACTTGGTAGAGTGCATTAATTCTATCCTGAAGGGTGCATGCAACCTCCCTGTGCCTGCCATTGTTAGGTCTACCTTCTATTGGCTAAACGAATTGTTCACTCGGAAGAGCGCCGAGGCTCATGAGCATGTCCGCAATGGATTCACGTATTCAGAATTTGCAATGAAAAGAGTAGAAGAAAGTTTTCGACGTGCAGAAAACATTGTGGTCAATCGATTTGACAGGCGCAACAAGATGTTTGAGGTTCGTGAACTATAAGATGGTTCCATTTACACTGTTAACCTTGCGCAACGACACTGCGATTATGGCTATTTCCAGGTTGAGTGACTCCCATGCCGCCACGTCCTCGCATGTTGCACTAACCAGGGTCTTGATTGGCAAGTATATGTGCATGACGTGTACAAGATGTTTGAAATTTGCAAGGTCTACAGAGGCGACTTTGTCCCGATGGGTGACCCATCTACGTGGGCTCCGTATGAAGGAGCGAAGGTGATCGCGAATTGTATGTTGAGGCGCACGACCAAAGGAAGACCCAAATCAACTCACTACTTGAATGAGATGGATTCGCGGGATATGCGTGGTCCTCGCCGATGTACTATATGTGGACGGGAGGGACATAGCCGGAACCGATGTCCCCAGCACGCAGGTCCAAGCTCCGTCGGGGGTCAATCTTAATTAAGCCTTTTGTATGTTAACGCATTTTAAACTAGTTAGTAATTTTTTATGTAACTTTTTATGACCTATTTAACTTTTTATGTACCTTCATTACCTAGTTCAAACTAGTATGTAAGCTTTTTATGTCTATGAACAATTTATTTATGTATGCATTAAACACTGAATAATAACTACGAAGTTAGATAAAAAGTACAACAACCTAATAGGTACGATACAAATCTAAATACACAATAATAGCTACGATGACTAATAGAAACATCTAAATATACTATACGATCTAGAACACTGAATAAAAAGCTAAACTCAAATAGACTGAACTAAACTGCAACAACCTACTTCCTGGGCATCTTCTTCGCGTATTGAGATGGAGTGTATTTATCCAGAGGTGCAGTCTGTGTTCGTAAATTATACGGATGATCCTAAGAAATATCGGCGTCACCAACACCAACATCTGGCATGCTGGCATCGCCAGCATCGCAAAAACCCGAACCACTCATGCCCGGAGCACTATATCCACCATAATGAGACTCGTGCTGGAGGTCATGTCCCATAAATCCCTCTTCCGGCTGCAGGTATTCATTCAAGTCGAACAACTCGGTGCGCGGTGGTGCGGAAGGACGAGGAGGATCTACATGACCCGACGAACGATCCATGTCGAAGTCACTGCATGACCTGATGTGGCGCGACGACCAACAGATGGGTCACTACCAGTAGACCCTTGCTGCTCTGGTGCCAGAAATAGATAAGCTGTCTCTCTCATGAGCTAAGAGAAGCTGATCGAATCAAGCCACCAAACGGACTGGACTGACCATATGCCGAAATTACCATCTATGGTATGTAGGGCTCCGCTGCCTGATGTTGTTGTAGTTCCGGTATGTACGGTTGTTGCTCCTCATATGCCGAAAACTGTTGACCGTAGGCCGACTGCTGAAAGTGCTACTCATAGGCCGGTATCTACTCTTCTTCTTCCTCCCACACTGTTGTCCAAACCCTTTTCCTCCCCCTCAGAGTTTGAATCTCTCCCTGGAAGTGGTGGCTTGCATTTTCTTTTCACTCTTCCCCCTTCCACCTATGTTTTTGTATTTTAAAGGCCCGCTGAAGACCCTCTTCCACCATGTGTCGCACATGCATGCTCGGTGCTGGCAATCGCAACCTGCGATTTTCAATTGCTTCTTGACAAACGCAACCTGCGTTTTGTGCGGTCCCAAGGCAGTCAACACAGCAGGTTGCAGGGAGCTTGGACACATTTCATCCTCTGGCTGGCCTTCGTTGACAAACGGAAGCTGCGATTTGCAGCAGCTGCAGATGTTGCAGCTTTTGCATTTTGGAGTCTCTGAAAAACGTAACCTGCATTTTTCATGTTACTGGCATGGCAGATTCACATTTTTGGATTACACGCCATGCACCAATAATGCTATATATCACGATTTTCATCTCCATTAATAAATTAATTTCTGCCAGAATTTGTATACTGTTCATATTTATTGTTTTATTTTCTGATCTTACTCAGACTTTTTTTACTAAAGAGTTAACTTTTATTTATAGAAATTGTTAAACAATACTTACAGATAATAACAAAATTATTAATTCTATATATAAAAAAAGACAAATATTTCCTATATTATATTATAAACTAAGAAGAGATATAATATTCACTTACAATAAATCTTAATAAACAAAAACAAAGATAAAATTAATTTTTTTTGTTTTTGAATTTACATAGAAATAATAAAAGGGATCTATATATGGTGTTTATTGATGTGGAAAAAGCGTATGATAGGGTGCCAAGGGAGGTCTTATGGAAGGTTTTAGAAAAGAGGAGAGTAAGGATCGTATATATTCGTGCAATTAAAGACATGTATGATGGAGCCACAACTAGTGTGAAGACTCAAGGTGGTGTGACAGAAGAATTTTCTATTGGTATAGGATTACACCAGAGATTATCCTTAACTCCATACCTTTTCACATTAGTCTTGAAAGTACTCATAGAGCACATCCAAGAGCCTATGCCATGGTGAATGCTTTTTGCCGATGATATCGTCCTTATGGGAGAGTCAAGGGAAGACCTAAATAAGAAGTTGAACTTATGGAGAGAAGCTCTAGAAGTGTATGGTCTGCGCATAAGCCGTAACAAGACAGAATATATGAAATGTAAGTTCAGTCTGAGAAGGAAAAACCCTAATATAGAGGTGAAGATTGGAGACAACATCCTACAAAAAGTTAAAAGTTTTAAGTATCTTGGGTGCATCATACAGGATATTAGAAAGATTGAACAGGATGTAAATCATAGGATCCAAGCAGGTTAGTCAAAATGGCGGAAGCATTTAGTTTTATATGCGACAAAAAAGTGTCTTTAAAATTTAAAGGTAAATTCTATCGCACCGCTATAAGACCGGCTATGCTTTATGGTACAGAGTGTTGGGTGGCCAAAGGGGAGCACGAACATAAGATGAATGTGGCAAAGATGAAGATGTTGAGATGGATGAGTGGTCATACGCGATTGAATAAAATAAGGAACGGAGATATAAGAGAGAGAGTTAGAGTAGCACCCATTGTGGAAAAGATGGTTGAATCGCACCTCAGGTAGTTTGGACATGTGAGAAGAAAACCGATAGAACACCTAGTCAGGAGGGTGGATGAGATGGAAGATGGACAAGGGGCGAAAGGCAGAGGAAGACATAAGAAGACCATCTATGAGGTGGTTAAACGAGATCTACATGTAAACAGTCTCTTTGTAGACATGATACATGACAGAGCACAGTGACGTCGTTTGATTCATGTAACCAACCCACCTAGTGGGACAAGGCTTTGTTGTTGTTGTTTTGTTGTTGTTGAATTTACATAGAAATACTATAACACAACAGGATACTTTTTCTTCTCATAGAGTAGATTTGAATTTTTTTTCAATCCGTAAAATTTTCTATAAACAAAAAGCTTTTCTCTTAATATTTTCTTTTCCTAGATTTAGAGAATTTATATAACCAAATTCAAAACACCTAAAAAAAGAAATATAATACCATAAAAAAAATATTATATTACAAAAAAGAGAAAAATTACTAAAAGGTTATTAAGATCTAAAATTTAAAAAAAAATCTAAAAAAATAAAAAAATAATAAATTAAAAGAAAAAAAAAAACAAAAGAAGCTAAGGAAGAGGGGGAAAAAACAGAAAAGCAAATGAGAGAAAATTAAAGAGAAGAAAAAAGAATTAAAGAGAGAGACATCCAAATCTCAAATTTATATTTTTAAATATTAGATTTTTATTATTAGGCATTATTTATTTCATCGATAAAAATTTTTTTATTCATAAAATTATATTGCTAATATTTAGAGGTGATAAAATAGATTATGTGACTTGTCCCGTTTAGCTAGCTCTCTTTTTGAGTCTAATTTGTCAATATAAAATAGACATAATGAATTGACAAATTAAGGTGCTAGTTCCTTTAATTTGATTTTTTTTTCTTTCTTATATAGCAAAATATTTAAAATAATCTAATAAAAATTATAAATATAAATGAAAATTAAAAAAATAGTAAAGTTGCAGCAATTCCTTATATCTTTTATTTGTTTCTAAGTTTTCAACGTTAAAAACGTTAGTTCATCACAATTTACAAGTTCAAATTACTATCAAAATTAAAAATAATAATTTTAACTTAATTTTCACTAAACAAACAATTTTAGAACAAAAGAATTTACAACACCAATACAATACAAAAATAATAGCAAGTTTTGTGACAAGAAAAAACAAAATAACCATCTTTGCTTTAAAAAAATGTTAAGTCACGCAACCTAAACGAAGAGCCAAATAAAACAAATAAAGAAAAAATAAAAAAAAAATAAATAAATTACCTATTGATACGGATGGAAAAGAATATGTTTCAATAATGACGATGTTGAGATACTGCAACATAGTTAAGTGAAAAATAGTCGGTAGAAAAATTCGAAAGCAAAGATACTAAATGACAAGTATATATGAGAGTAAAAATGTCAAGAAGAAAGATGAATGTCACCAAAAATATTGAAAGGTGAATGTCACTAGAGATGTTGTGATGTCAAATTGTATAAATATCATTAGTAAGAAGATTGTACAGACTAAAGACAACGAGATAAAGAGCAAAATATTCTCTCTTAAGTTTTGGTTCTTGAGACTGTTGTTAGAGGAGTAAGAGAAGTGTGTCAAGAATCAAGACTCTAATTTTAAAGTTTTGTATATATACTCATGTGGTCCTTACTTTTTTTTTAAAAAAAAAAATTAGAGTAACCTGCTAAGTCAACCCATTTCGTTGCTCTAAAACCCAAAAATTTATTATTATGAGTATGATTTTTTTTTTTAAATTGAACAATAAAATCTCAATTCAACCAGTTTTTTTTAACGAATTTGACGGATTATCAAATTGAATATATTTTAATATTGTCTTTATTTTTTACTTGATTCAAAACTTTTTAGTAGATTTCAACTTTATGAACAAATAAATAAGTTTATCTCATATATAACCGTTTTAACTCATTTATGTTATAGCGTCATATCATAACTACATTTAGCCTTATTACTAATGGCTGTTCTGATGATGCCGTCGCTAAAACACAAAAGTGTCGTTAAAATAGGCCGAGCTTTTTTTTTTGAGACTTTTACCAATGATCTATCCATTTCATCAACGCACTTTTACTAATGGTAAAATCGTAGAAAAAATTTATTAACAACGATTTAACCATCAATACAAATAATCTCACTTGTAAAGTAAATTCGTAGAATATTACATATATGTACAGTCACAATTATTTTTAGAATAAGAAATTAAGATATAAATTATTGTTAAAAATTTAATTTGTTTCTCTTATTTTTTTATTATTATTTCTGAGTATAATTTATATGATACTCATGAACATCTAAAAGTTTATCATCTTTATATTCATAGGTGTCCACAAAAAGTATGATTGAAAAAGACATTCCTTCCTTTTAGTAGAAATAATAAGCGAACAATAATTAGGACTGACAATACTAATTTTATTTATAGATTAAAATCTTATTTAATCAATTCGGATATGGTTGATAATTTAATCTACAGTAAGTTGCGTTGAGAGTGGAGCTGATTGGACTGTAGATAGGATCGGGTGTAAATTTATACCTAACCCAATCTCCTCTCTTGATATATTATATAGTATATAATTAAAAATTATTATACATATATAATAAAGTTGATGGAGATTATTGAACCCAAATTCTCTTATTTTTGTAATTTTAACAAAATTTTATTATGATTTTTGTTATTTTTAATTTTAATATGGGCTTAATTTTATATTTTATTTTATTAATATATATATTTATAAAATATGAAATGATTAAATATTATATTTGATTAAAAAATTAATTTGTTATAGGTTGTAACACCCTACTACGCCGAGTTCTACGCTTAAATCGTAGAGCAGAGGTAGTGTGGTGTTACGGACCTCTAATCATAAAATATATACATATAATAGTGCAAAGAAATAATATACTAGGAGCCTTGAAAAATGGATAAAACAAAATCGCAAAATAAAAAAAACGCAACGCTCAAGAAACAGAGTTACTTGCGTGCTAAGAAACTTAAAAGTTAAGGATAGGAACAAGTGAAAGAGTCACAAGAGTGCTAATAATACAGAGGAACTAGTTCCTGACTCAGCTTGCGAAGCTAAAGCTAGCCGGAGAATATATATATATATATATATCCAACATCCAAAATACAGAAACAAGTCCCTAACTCTCCTGTAACCTCTATGAGGAACAAAATAATCAAGTTTCTTGGTGAGCAAGCTACTACATATACACATACATATACAAACTAGAAACCCAAAATACACCGGGGACTGCTTCGCTTCAAGAAATCCAGACGCCTAACAAGGTGCCTCTCGACTTGTATTTGAAAACAACAACACAGTATGGGATGAGAACCGAAGGTTCTCAGCATGGTAAAGGTGCCACGCGTATAATAAATAAGGTCCTGGGAATGCCAGAGGCAATCCTAGAACTCCTTCATACAATTATAAAACTTAATCTCTAAGCAGAAGCCATAAAAAGGGGGTAGGTAATCTAAGCATTCCTAAACTTACACACTCTGAAACCTAGCATCAACACCAAATCATTCTACCCTTCCTCCATTCCTCCATCATTCATGATTCAACAGAGACAAATAATCAAACAAATTCACGCACAAGTAGAAAACAGATAGTGCAATTAACAAATATAACAATTAGCAGGATATATGTTCAAGTAGGCAATCCCAAGTAATGCACAGCAGACAAACAAACAAGATGCATATGATGCATGCCTGTCCTATGGCTGATGAGGCTCATCTGTCGGTTATCCAGCCAACCCGACAAGTCTGAAAACCTTAGATTGTCCTCTGTCGCGCATCCCCATGAGTCTATGCATAGATTTCACATTCATTCATCATTCAAATCACTCACTGGGGGCTATCCATACTCGGGAATTTATACATGCCCGGTCACCCTTACGACGTAGGGTCAACAGAGTATCGACTTTCAACCTGGAACTCGTGGTGGCAAGCCACAGCTCTTACCCAGGAAAACTCATGTCTCAGATATCATCATTCATAAGTCATTTCATCTTCATAATCATTAATTGATCACTTATCAAATTCATGGCATCATAACTTCATTCAATAACCACTTTCCTTTCACATAACTCATCATTTTTACCTTTCTCTTCATTCCCAAGTTACCTTAGATTCCTAACTTCTACTATTCACTAAGCTTACCAGTAGAATCTAAGATTAACAGGGCAAAAATAGGGGTTTAGAGGTTCAAAATCATATTTAGAACAGAAAAATACAGGTGTTGGAAAATAGGGTGTGTGCGTATGCACATAGGTGTGCGTGCGCACAGTTCAGAAAGATATCAGAACGTGTGCGTGCGCACGAATGCGTGCGTGTGCACACATCTCTTGGTGTGCATGCGCCTCACCTGTGCTAGCACCACCAACAGAAGGCCTATCCTGGTGTGTGCGTGCGCTCACACTTTATGAAAAGCACCAGGTGTGTGAGCACACAAGGTGTGCGTACACACAAGTAAACTTTTTGCTTCTGTTGGGTGCGTTCGCACAGTTGTGTGCGTGGGCACACATAAAAAAAAAACTGATTCTATTATAACATTCAAAATTTCAGTTTTTTGCACCGATTTTTCGACGTCCATAATTTTCTCTACAAAATTCAGTTTTTGCCAACCTTCTATCATTTTCAAGCTTTTAAAACCTTCTTTAATTTGAAACAAACCTCAGCTTTATCAAAAATTTGTAGAGCAATTTATGGACTACCAAAGTTCATCAAAATTCACTTTTTTCCAAAATATACCAAACCCCACTTTTTACCAAATTCACATTTCTTACCCACAAAACCTGCAAATTTACCACATATCAAGTCCCTTTTTACTAACACCAACCACTAGCACACTAGTATACACCATTCTATAAAATTCATACATTAATTCTAACATTCACCATTCCAACCACAAGCTATAATTTTTAAAACTTCATTAATTTACTTCTTCAATTCATTAATAACCAATCAACAACTCATAACCACAAAATCTCATTGACATATACAAACAACATCATCAATTCACCATTATTAATTCCAATAACACATTCTCATTAATTCCATTCATCTTATGACCATTAATTCCAACACAACCCTAATCATCAAGTTACCACCAACATCACAAAACTAACCATTTAATGCTTAAAACCATTTCAACTTATCCTATAGTTTTCTAGCCTAAGTTTTCACACAACCTTACATATTAAACGCACAAAACCTAAACCATACCATGGCCGATCACTTTATTTAATCCAAGACAGCCCCCAAGTCACCACACAGCCCCTCAAGCTTAGAGAAATGACGAACAGATTTCTATCGGTAAAGAATTTTATGAAAATAATTACGTTGTAAGTATAGTTTCTAAACCAACATAGAGTTCTTTCGTACAAAAGTTTGGTTGTCACAAGTAACAAAATCCAATAAAATTTATAACTGAAGTATTTAAATCTCGGATCGTCTCTCAAGAAATTATAGGGAGGTGTATTTATTATTGGTTATGGAAGATTAATTTTGAAATAAGGAACAAGTAATTTAAATGGCAAGAAAAATAAATTAATAATTAGAAAAACTCTTGGCAAGGTATGAGAACTGGAAATTCCATCCTAGTTATCCTTATCAGGTGTGATGAGAATTGTTTATTGCTCCCACTTAGTTAACCCTTACTAAATAAAGGAAAGTCAAGTGGACTAATTAACTTGATTCCTCAAGTCCTAGTCAACTCCTATGGAAATACTTGCTTTAGAGGGATCCAAATCAATCAGCAATTCCCAATTTTCAATCAACCACTGAGTTTGACAACTCAACTATCACCAATTACTTATCCAAAGCCAAAAGGGAATGAAATCTACTCGAATAAAAATGCCGTTTCATCAATTAAAGCTAAGAGTATCATAATTCTGAAATACCTCAAATTGTATTTAAACATAAATTCAAATCTAACATGGCAATGTTCATAAGCCAATTTGACAACATAAGTAATTAACAAGTAAAAGAATTAGAGTAAATAAAAGTAGAAGAGAAACATAAATTAAAGGAACATTGAACTTGGATTGAAGAAATAACCATACTCTAAGAGAAATCCTAATTCTAAAACCTAAGAGAGAGAGAGAGAACCTCTCTCTCTCTAAAACTACATCTAAAACCTCAAAATTTCTTTTTTCCAATTCCCATAATGAATGAATGAATTGATTCCCTTATTCTCCAACCTCTATTCTGTGTTTCTGGGCGCCGAAAAAGGGCCCAAAAATCGTTGGGAGCGTTTTTTGCAATTTCCTGCATGTGGCGTCCGTCACGCGTGCGCATCATTTGGAGTTTTTCCTTGTCACGTGTACGCGTCAGTCACGCATTCGTGTCGTTTGTGCTCTGCACTTAGGCACGCGTCCGCATCGTCCATGCGTGCACGTCACTGCCATTTTTCGCTAGGCACGCGTCCGCGTCGTCCATGCGTGCGCGTCGCTGCCATTTTCTTCAAAACTCCATTTTTGTGCGTTCCTTCCATTTTTGCGTGTTTCCTTTCTGTCCTCTAAGCCATTCCTGCCCTATGAAGCCTGAAAATACTTAACACACAGATCACGGCATCGAATTGTAATAAAGGATAATTAAAATAATTATTTTTAAGGCATAGAAAACATGTTTTCACATATATCATAGAATAAGGAAGGAATTGTAAAACTATGCCATTTCTTATGAATAAGTGGGTGAAAAAATTGATAAAAACACTCAATTGAGCACAAGATAAATCATAAAATAGTGGCTTATCATGAAACTAGCCACAAGCTTAGCTTCAATCACCACCAAGCTTCCAAATGCTCACTTTTCAATTCCAATGCTTATGTATAAACTTAATTCACACCTAATTCACATATATATTCCAAATTCAGCTTTTACATAATAAACTCAAAATTGACTAGGGTTTAGGTTGTTCTTACTGTATCCACACGCATAATAACTCAAGCCCAATAAGCTCCGCAAGCTAAATCGAACTTAAAACACCAAATTGAGCAAGATTTCATCTCAAGGATTCAATTTCACAATAAGAAAGGGGGTAGAAATTCTGAAATGAAATTGAAGCTTACTGATAAAATTGATCCGACAGAAATGTAGAGCTCAACGCGCTGGACGCGTGGCCGTGAACGGTGCGGCAATCGGAGCTCAAATGGGGAAGTTATGGTGAAAGGAAGATTTGATGAAGGTTATGGAATTCTCTTCCTTCCCAATTTGTTTGGCGTCGTTGTTGTATGAAATGGGAAAGAAGGAGCTGCTGCTTCTTTTAAGTTATGGGTCCGGTTGGACCCACGGGCCCAGTTTGGGCTCCAGTTTAGTCGGTTCGGCTCTTTCGGTCTAATTTTAGGCTAAATTTTTTGAAATTGGTATCAAAATTTTTGTTTTGAAGAATTCTATCCTATTTTGATATTAGTTTTGCATTTTTAATTTTTCTAATTAAAATTCAATTTATTGACTAATTATTCACTAATTTCACGGAGTTTACATAGGTCGGCTTGAGTAAGGTTGGATGTGAAACTTTAGAATGCGAATATAGTTAGGATTGAGAGATTCTCAACTTGCAGATAAAGTATGATTGAGTTTTAGAAAAAATTTAAACCCACAAATAGAATTAGGGTGAAGTTTAAATTATATCCTATTCTATCTATTGACATTCCTATAATTATAAACAACTCTTATTCATTTTTAGAATAGTAATATTTTATTTTTGTATTATTTGATATTTATTAATTTAGTATTATAGATTATTTTTATTATTATTGTTTATTAATTTTTTTTTGTTATAATAACACAAATTAATAGTAAGTAGAGATTTTAATTCTTATCCACTTTTCTTTAAAAAATAAAATTAAAAGCATATATATATATATATATATATATATATATATATATATATATATATATATATGTATAGCCGTCCACGCTTGCGTTTAGGCTTGGAACATGCATGAAATGTATGAACCTACCAGTGGTTTAAACTTTAAACTCGTTAAACAGAAGTTTTTCGTGTAGGTACATGATCTCCAACTCTGAACTCCCACACGTGGAACTTGGAATATCTAAAAGGAATATTGATGTGTAATACGCATCTATTACCAGATAATTGTGGGTATTATTGTAATTATAAATTTGGAAAAAGAATAGGCATTTCAAAAACTGATTTTTAAATTATTTAGTTGCCTATTATGTAATGTGATGTTATCGTTATATGAGAAATAGTTTCCACTTCATGAAAGTTTTAAGGGTATATGTGAACTAAGCTTATCTTAAAATGTTTTTTTAATAAGTAATAAAGAGTATTGTATTTATTATTAATTAAATAAATTTTAATTATTATTTATTTATTTATTATATTTTATCAATGATTCAAATGTAGATTTAAGAGTAATTATTTGCACTTTTTATCTTTTTCAAAATGCATTAATATTCTTTTTAATTATCCAAATTAAACTTCTATTTATCGTATTTTTTAAGAGAAATAAAGTTTGAATATTTAATTTTAGTAGACATTAAAATATAAATCTTCTCTCTCTCATTTTCTCTCTCTTGATTATTTTTTTCATTGTTTTTCCTTTTTGAATGAATTTCAAAATTTAACCGAAAATATATGCAGAAAAGGTGTCTCATTATTTGGATGTTCATAACACGGTTCTTTTTAAGCAAGCTAACACGATATATTTTAATTTTTCTTTTTCTTTATAGGGCTCAGATTCGCCGGTGATTAGATAGTATATATTTGTTTTTCTAAACCTAATTTGATATTGACACTTCTTTCGTCTAAATTTATGTAGGAAAAAAAATATAGATTATATATCCAGATACGATAATAATATACTCTCATATTTAAAATGCACAACTGTACTCCATCATATTCATATAAGATATAACTATTCATTAATTGTTTATGATATAACCGTTATAATTTAATTACACATTATAATTTAATTATATATGTTATAGATGGATTATTAATAACAGATATTAAAATAAATATCGAAACACTCTAATATGTTATTATTTTTTATTAAGACAAATTATTTAAAAATATAACTGTTAATATTTCATTCCAAATTTAAAAAGAAGGTAAGATATTTATTTAAACTACAATAACAATATAAAATTTATTATACATTTACTAATTTAAATATCAAATGTCTTTTTATAGTATCTTCTCCTACTATCGAAGTATAACTTATTTCAATAAAAAAATTTTTAATTATTTATTGGTGGACGAACTATACAGTATACAATGACCCACCTATACAAAATCAATTTACTTTTTTTTTATTTTCTATTCTTTTTTATTTTAATACCAAATTAATAATTATATTAGATATACACTAAAATTAATTATTAATATAAAATATATATTAAATATAAAATATATTTTTTAAATAAATTAAAATATATATTTATACACAAGTTCATAATTAATTTTAATAATTAATTTTAGTATACAAATACATTCTTACCAAATTAATTGTGGAGATAGATATAGACATAAAAGAAGAAGATGCTAGGCATCGGGCCAATATTTTAAGAAAAATAATAAATTGACTAATAAAAAAATTAAATCAAAATTTTTAAAATAAAAAAGTTAATAAAATGATCAAATAAGAGATTAATTTCTTTTAAATTAAGTTAATAAAAAATATATTTTATTAAAAATTATAAATTTAATAGTGATTAATTTTTTAATGTATTAATTTATCAACTTTCTCATTTTAGAGTATTTAAATTAAAAAAATATTAGTTTCTTAATATTTATAAAAAAAAATGTGTATTCATTTTGAGGAAGATATAATTATAAAATTTATTTAGATTTTTTTTAGTGATTTAATAAATGAAAGGAAATAAATGTTGAACCTAAGATTCAAAACATATATGCATAAAACTTAACCATTTAACTATGAGCCAAAATGCTCAAAATACAAAAAAAAAATCATGTTAAATATATATAAAAAATTAACTATTAAATTAATTATTTATATAAAATATATATTAAAATATAAAATATATATTAAAAAAATTAAACACTATATATAAATACATAATAATGGATGCAGTGACTTATTTTTTATATTCACATATCATTTTTGAATAAAAAGTTATGGCACTTTTTGAACGAGCCAAGGGGGATAGTCGCGCATAATTGAAGAATCACATCTTATGCAGCAGGGTCTTATAAAATTTTGAAAAGAAAAAAGCATTAGCTAGCCCCGCGTGCGGTGATTTGGAAGATGCACCAAAGTGAATGAATCTGAAAAATGGAAGAAAGTGTGAAACTCATTAAAAAGAAGAATTTCGTGCTGCTGCATCTGCATGATCATCTCTCTCCTCAGTCCTCACGTCAAATATGCATTGTCCATGTAGGAATTTACGTGGACTCCCCCGCACGTGTTTCAGATCAGATATATATCATGAAGTTTTACGTCGGTTATTTAGCTCAATATTTGTTTTAATTCTCTAATTCAAAATATCAAAAATTATTTTATTACGAATTTAAATTTTATTTAAGAATTTATTGTTGACTAATATATTATTATATATACAAAACAAATTTTAAATCATAAATTTTTAATATTTATTTATTTATTTTTTAAAGTTAGAAGTAAAATTTAAATTTGCTACTTTTAAACAAATATAAAAAGACTATACTATTTAAATTAAAATTCGTTAATTTTTTAATATTTATTTAAACACACAAATAAACCAAATACTTAATCAACTCCAATTAATTCGTATTTAACTCAATATATATTACATTTACTCCCTTAATCCATTCACGTCACTTCTCTATAAAATATGAAAAATCACCTCTTGTATCTTCGTACGACCCTCAGTACAGTGTATAAAATTAAAGAAATTAAATATTAATAATCTAGAAGTCCAGAGAGGATCGAAGATGACCCTTTTCGGAATAATCCAAGGGGCTCATCGTAAAATAATCACGCTTGTGAGAGTAAATTATTTTTTGGTCGGTTGTTTAAAGTTCAGGAATCTTTAGTTTGATTTTAAGTTGTAAAATGAACAAAATTGGCCAGCTCTATTCCACTATTTTAGTTTCCTTATACGCACACATTTCTCTTTTCCTTTGATAATCTAAACTTGCTTTATATTGAATAAAGCCAAGGCAAATAATTATTTAAGGTGGCCCTCAATCGCACTTGCTTCCTGTTGGCTAGCTACAAGAGCTCCACAAACGTTTGTTTATTTTTGTGCCTAAAAATTAGAACTAAAATAGCATTTTAAATTTGTTCCACTGACGATAGTGTTATGAGGCAAACACACTAAACATACACTTATCTTTCCGCGGGACATACTCTCTACTAATTGCATGCCACTTTAATTTGGATTTAATTTTAATTACAATGCGATGATACACATTTTTGCCCAACATGGGGACCCAATATCGATATTTGCCGGAGCCATTAAAACTAAACGACGACGTGTATCCATTTTTTGTCCTAGTATATTTATTTCTTTTAGACACGTATTGGACTGTGAGATGTTCGTATATATATATATATATATATATATATATATGGTGGGTACTCCCATGAAGATATTATAATTGTTTTTATGTGATGATTTTTTTTTTTATGATGGATTGTAGGATTAGATTTTGATATGTTATAAAAGTGTTGTTTTTATTTGAAATGTGGCCAAATTAATAAATCACACTTTTATACAAAGCATCTTTATAAAAAGATATTTTTTGCATCTTCATTTGAGTAGTTCCCTATATATATATATGTGTGTGTGTTTTTTTTCTTAATTATCAATAGTTATAGAAAATTAATTTTAATTAGTTAATATTCAGATACAGAGCCTCACATAGAGAAGGGTGTAATGGCCCTCCAAAATTCTAGTTTTTTTATAAAGTATACTTAAATTTTAGGTTACTTTCCTTTAAAATTTTATTTTAATTTTTTTATTATGAAATTTTGTTTTGCCCCTTCTTTTTAAAATTTAATCTAGTTTTTCTCTTGTTAATATTAGTAAATTTTTTATTATTATAAATTATTTTTCAATTTTATTTTTTGAAGCATTTAAAATTTAAGATTTAAATTTTACCCTTCTTTTACCTTTTTCTCTTATAGCTCTTCTAATAGCTTACTATTTTGATATCTGTTTTATAAAAATGCCAAATGAACAAGTTATTTTTGTAATTAATTCTAATTAATGTTTTTCATCTTCTATTTATGTCTCTTTTTCTTTTTCTTCTTATTCAACTAAAGCTTTATATTATCAATTTTTAAGTTATTAAATCAAATTGATTGAACTTAGCTACTAAAATAATTTGGTTACATAAAGTTATTGTTCATTTTAATGTATTTCGCTATTAATATTAAACTACTCTTTTACCTTAACCCATGACAACAATAAAGAAGTCTCATGATCTATATATTCAATCTAATAGAATATATAAATTCAGTTACAATTTTAGTCTTTATTATTTTATTTTATCTTATTTTTAATTGTTCTTTTCTTATCTTTATTTGGTTTTATCTTTCTTAGGCCAATGCTCTATATATTTAGTTTTACCTTCATAATTTACAATATACAATTCAATTCAATTCAATCAATCAAAAAATACAAAGTATAATATTCTTCCTCTCTTCTTTTTTTATTCTTTCATAATTTTATCAGTGATAACTCGGTTTAAATAATATATATTTTGTAGAAAACATAATGGAATTTAATAAAAAAGAGTTATGCTACGTGTATACTAAAATCAGCTATCAAAGTCAGTATAAAATACATACTGAAATACAAGCACACATTAAAAATAAATTAAATCACACATGTATTTAGACACAAATATATTGATAGTTAATTTTAGTGGCTGATTTTGACGTACAAATAGTATTTCTCAATAAAAAATGACTGTCTTAGCCGGATTATTTTCGGTTGTTAGCGCTGATTGTTAGACACGGAACAGTAATGATGATCATACTAATATCTTTTATTTCTTCGTGTTGGGTCCTCTTATAAATTTTCTTTGAAAGCAGATGAAATATTTATTTTGTTATAAAGATGCCGAAACTAGTACTTAAAATGGAGAATGTAGAACGCGGTATAACCACTGAATTGGTTGAGAAAATTAATAGGGCGTCTAAACTAAACTAGTTGCTTATTTATTAGTCTGCGACTCTGCGTATTAGGCATGCAGGCGATGAGGCGACAGTTATGATTATATGAAACCCTCCAAAAAGAGCATACGAGTATTTCCAACAGTTATGATACTATTTGAGTAGAATGCGACCAGTTTGTTGCTTTGGTAAAGTTTAGTCGTTTAGATTTAGACATGCTTGGTACTTATATCCATCACATATGAAAACAGTAATATATATATTATATTTTTTTAATGAAATATACTGTATTTAATATCTTATTAGAAAATTAAAACAAAAATATTAGATATGATGAAAACATTTTTTATTACATTTTTTAATTATTCTTTTCAAAATTTTTAAAACTTTACTTTTTACTCTCATTACTTTCATCATCAATAATTTATTTTTTAATTAAAAACAGAATTATATTTTTTTTTTTTTGTATAATATCTTTGTTTTTGTATATATTTATTCATCACTTTGCGGGTAACTCGTTCAGCCGTGATTGAGTTTTCTCTTTTTTTTAATGGGTGAGATATGCTTCTGGTGAAAGAAAAATAGAGAGCTTGAGTACCCACAAAAAGTATTTTAACGCTCAAATCAATAAAAAAAAATATTATAACCGTAAAAAATAATTTAGAACAAAGACTTTTAAGAGGTAAAAAGTGTTTGTATATAAACTGTAGGTGAATGACATCGTTGATGTCATGGACGCTTGGTCATTAAATCAGCAATGATTACTACTAATCTAGTTGTTTACAAATTTAAAATTAAGATAAAATAAAATTAAATTATGATTCATAATATACAATAAAAATCGATTGTAATATAACGAATCACAACTTTTAAATTTTGTCTGTTAATTATATAATTCAGATTAAATTTAGAAAATAAAATAATTTATAACTTGGTTAAAAGATAAGAAAATAATGATAACCTTAAAAACTAAATAAATTACACACACATGTACATTTATGTATTTTTGTACAATAAAGTATAAGCGATGCGATGAAAGGGTTTGGCACTCCTCCTTCTTTAAATAATCTAGATACGATATAATACAGTAGAGCGAGGGAATACTTGCATTTGAGTGGGAAACAGTGATGTTAAATGCGAAGAAGAGAAACACAAGTGGCAGTTGGCAGAATAGTTAGACAATTATTATTAAGAGGAGTGTTAGGGACTAATAATTTTTTTAATTTGTAATTATTAAATAATTATTAATGATATTTTTAATAGTGTAAAATTTTATCTAATAATATAAAATTATTCATTTTTCTTTTACTGAATTTAATATAATCGGCACCATTTATTTTCTTAATTATTAATATTAAAAATATAAATTAAAAATATATTATTAAAATATTAAATTAAAAAAATTAAATTAATAACTAAAAATACCAATCAAAATCAATACAATTGGGCTGACTTTGAACATTTTTCTAAATAAAATAAATGTCGATATTGACTGCCTACCAAATACCAATACACATAGTAGTGTTGCCTAATTTTCAACCCTTTTGATAAATACATTTATATGATTGTATCATATCAGAGTCCTCCCCCACTCTCCTTCACCGAAACTTCATTCTTATTTTAGTAAGACTTTTGTCTTCCATTTTGTGCCCTTCACCTATAAATTCCGACCCTCTCTCGCTCTCCTAATTCACCTTCATTCATTCATTAATTCATTAATTCGTTAATTCATTCATCACACTACTACTTCCTAGTTCCTACTAATCCCCTTTGCTTCTCTATCTCGATACATCTCTCTTAATTTCAAGCTATTAATTAATTATTAACAAGTATCTATATCATGGGACACATGAGCAAAGAGCAATCCCAATTGTTGTCAAAGATAGCCACCGGCAACGGTCATGGCGAAGACTCACCTTACTTTGACGGGTGGAAGGCTTATGATGAAAACCCTTATCACCCCACCAATAATCCTCACGGTGTTATCCAAATGGGTCTTGCAGAGAATCAGGTACAGATAAACATAGCTAGGAATTCAATTATTCTGAACAAACTATATGTTATGTATGCTGACGAGGATTCATATATACTTGCAGTTAACTGCTGATTTGGTTGAAGAATGGGTGATGAGTAACCCGGAGGCGTCCATTTGCACACCTGAAGGAGTAACTGACTTCAAAGCCATAGCTAACTTTCAGGATTATCATGGTCTCCCTGAGTTCAGAAAAGTGAGTGCTAGTGTAGTGACGTAATAATTAGATTGATTATGCTACGTGTGTACTAAAATCAGCCATCAAAATTAGTCACAAGTATAAAATACATATAGAAATATAAATACACATGTATTTATATACAAATACATTAGTGGCTGATTTTAATAGTTAGTTTTAGTATACAGATAGCATTTTTGTAATTTGATATGATGGGACATACACTAACAATAAATAATGATTGAACAGGGTGTGGCTAAATTCATGGCTAAATGCAGAGGCAACAGAGTGAAGTTTGAGGCAGAGAGAATTGTGATGAGCGGTGGAGCCACCGGAGCACACGAGGTGACAACGTTCTGTTTGGCTGACCCCGGCGATGCCTTCTTGGTGCCTACTCCCTACTACCCAGGCTTTGATAGGGATTTGAGGTGGCGAACAGGGGTACAACTCGTTCCAGTCACATGTGAAAGCTCCAATAATTTCAAGTTGACAAAGCAAGCCTTGGAAGATGCTTACGACAAAGCTCGACAAGACAACATCAGAGTCAAAGGCTTACTCATTACGAACCCGTCAAACCCATTAGGCACAATCTTGGACCGAGCCACCCTTAGAACCATCGTCAAATTCATCAACGATAAGCGCATCCACTTAGTATGCGACGAAATCTACGCCGCCACGGTTTTCAGCCACCCGGGCTTCATAAGCATCGCTGAGATATTGGAGGAAGAAACAGACATGGAATGCGACCGTGACCTCGTTCACATTGTTTATAGCCTCTCCAAGGACATGGGCTTCCCTGGTTTCAGGGTGGGGATCATATATTCCTACAACGACAAGGTTGTCCAGTGCGCACGCAAGATGTCCAGCTTCGGATTGGTGTCTTCACAAACTCAGCATCTTCTGGCTTCCATGCTCAACGACGACGAGTTTGTGGGGAGGTTCCTTGCTGAGAGTGCAAAGAGGTTGGGAGAAAGGTACAGGGTTTTCACAAAGGGATTGGGTCAAGTTGGAATTAAGTGTTTGCCAAGTAATGCTGGGTTGTTCTTGTGGATGGATCTTCGTCGGCTTCTCAAGAAGGCAACATTTGAGGCTGAGATGGAGCTGTGGCGAGTCATCATTCACGAAGTTAAGATCAATGTTTCTCCCGGTGCTTCTTTTCATTGCTCTGAGCCAGGCTGGTTCAGGGTGTGCTATGCCAACATGGATGATGAGGCTGTTAAGGTTTCTCTTCAGAGGATTCACACCTTCGTCCTCAAGAACAAGGATGTCGTTGTTCCTGACAAGAAGCGTTGCTGGCAAGATAGCTTGAGGCTTAGCCTCATCAAGAACCGAAGGTTTGATGATATCATCATGTCACCTCACTCACCGATCCCTCACTCGCCCCTTGTCAATGCTACCAACTGAGTAGTCGCCCAATTCTTTCTTCTTTTTTTTTTTTTTCACCACACCAAATCCTGTTCCTTTATACGGTGAAAGAAGTTTATAGCGTTTCTAAGATTACTTTACTTGTATACTTATGAGAGTCCACAACAATATATTTGTATTCTCATTATTAATAAAGGTGCTATTCTTTTTTCACTTTAAGATGAATTTGGTTAGTAGTGGAGCATTTCTCCTTAGAAAGTTGTACTGGATAAGAGTAGTTAGGATCTGCATAAATCAAGATATGAGAATAAATAGATTATTGATGGAGAGGCAGAGCACATGATTATTGCCCGAGTGTCTCGCAACAATTTGAAAAAATTCAGGCTTGGATCGACAAGATAGTGTAACAATAACCTTCAATTTAATAAGTAGTCAACACACTAAATCAAATCAAGTTCCACCGAACCAAAACCTAGATATGCCAACACTAGTTTAAATTATCTTAGTTGGATGCATAAACAAATAAAGTCAAAGGCTCCAAGCTATGCACATCCATAACCAGCAGCCAAGCTGATGAAGACATGCGGCCAAGTTACTAGTACTCATAGGATAAGATTTGACTCTGGAATTATTAACTGTTTGTTTAAACACCAGAGATCAGATTTTTTAGGTGTTTGTCCAACAGCACCATTACAAATGAAAAGGTTTCGGAAATTACCAGAAGCTAACCTATAACCATGCCATTAGACACACATGATCTGATGTAAGGGGTGACAGAAGCTAATTTGGCTTCACAAATGATTACATCATAGATGAGTAGATGCATCAAAATAATATAAGTATCTGAATTCTAGTGATTATCATAGTTTGCACCTAACTAATAGGCAAATGATCAGAAAGCTTGTCAAATTGGACCTCATCATGCCCTTTTTTTTATATTTAATTAAAATGTCTAAAGCAGACGAATCAATTTGTTTATCAATTATTCCTGCAGCTGGCGGTGGTTTGTGAGCATAAAGTATTGAAGGCAGACAGAGAACAACAAGAGAAGGATTAATGCAGACATAGATTAAAAAAAAAAAAAAACTGTTGGCAAAAGTTAGTAAAAAGAATGAGGCCAGTTTTGATTCATGTTATTCATACGAAGGTCTTTTTGGGGATTAATAATTTAGCTAAGAATTCTGTTAGGGAGCCAATGGAGTATCTATACAATGTGTACAATGGTCTGTTTATTTGGCCTAATATAATTTAAAAATGAATATCCAAGGTAAAATACTACTAATTTCTCAAACACAATACACTCATATTATCCAGAATAACCATCCGGGTATCAGGGATAATAAACATCTGATATCCTACTGAATCGAACATAATACAGTCCATTGTACACATTGTACAGATACTCCATTGGCTCTCTATACTTCCTCTTTAGGTAATTAATAATTTTTAGTTATCTGTTGATTGTAAAACTATTAATTATATAGAATAACTCTTTTTTTTATTTACAACGCCAAGGAAAATACATCTTTTTGTCAGATATATATTATTATTGAAAAAAAAAGATGTTTGGAAGTTAATAAGCAGTTAAAGTTATTCCTTTTGTTTTTTTTAATTATTGTTTATTTTTTTTACTATTTAATTATTAAAATAATTAAATAAAGGATCAAGTATTTTTTCGTCCTTAAGATTTGGAGTGAAAATCAAATTTATCCCCAATAAAATTATTCTCAACGTTATTAAACGTTTTAAAATCATCATTTTCATAAAAAATAATAATGTTTTGACAATTTTGCCCTTAAAACAAAAATAAAAAATCTCTTTCCCGCTAACCCTCCTCTGTACCCATGCATCTTCATCATCTCTCTTTATGTCTTTTTCTCTCACCACCACCACCACCACTACCACCAATTATCCTTAACTCTTTCCAGTTGAATTCCTTATCCAACAAAACCCAACACCCAACACAAAACCACACTCAAACCTCAACTAACAAGCCCAACAAAAAAGTGAGAGTTTAGGGATGCGACGGAAAGTACAACGAGGAGGAAAGTCGCTGCTGCTGCCATTGGCTCACTGGAGAGAGAGAGAGAGAGAGAGAGAGAGAGAGAGAGAGAGAGAGAGAGAGAGAGAGAGAGAGAGAGAGAGAGAGAGAGAGAGAGAGAGAGAGAGAGAGAGAGAGAGAGAGAGAGAGAGAGAGAGAGAGAGAGAGAGAGAGAGAGAGAGAGAGAGAGAGAGAGAGAGAGAGAGAGGTTATTGCCGCGTTTGCCGCTGTTGCTGCTGGTCCATTGCGGTTGCCGCTGGTTCATCGCAGTTGCTGCTGGTTCGTCGCTTCTGCCGTTGGAGCCTACCAAGTGTGGGTGTTATTCCGGTGATACCAAGTTTTGCCTGAGATGACGCTGGTATTCGAAGCCATCAAGCTCTTCCACACTCCATCGAACTAATTCCACCGCCGCTTAACCGTTTATGATTCTCACTTCAAAATTGAATTGTTGTTATCATTTGTTATTGTTATTTAGATGAGAGGGTGGCTGACATTGTGATAGATGAAGAGTTATGATTGGTGTTAGAGTTAAGAATAGTGGGTGGTATGGTAGTGGTGGTGTTAGAGATGAGAAAGAAAGAGAGAGAAAGAGATGTGCGAGGGGGACATGGGGTTAGTGGTAAGGGTGGGGGAGAGATGTTTTTTGTTTTAAAGGCAAAATCGTCAAAGCATTATTATTTTTTATGAAAAAGATGATTTTAAAACGTTTAGTAATGTTGAGGATGATTTTAATAACAAAAAAGAGTCGGAGACAAATTTGATTTTTACTCCAAACTTTAGTGACGAAAAAAGTACTTAATCCTTAAATAAATATATAAAACAATTATCATTGTTGTATATAGTAAATATATAATTATAAATATTATATATATAAAAGTATAAATATTAAATTAAATTAGATAATTATCATTGTTGAAAAGTATTGTGGTCACACATTTAACTTACTATAAATTTAATATAAGAGACTAAGAGTAGCTAAGATGGCCACAATTTATAAAAGTAGAGTTTTTATTTATTATTTGTGAGAATTCAACAATCCAACCGTTGGAGAAGAAAAATAAGGAGTTTCTTTTTTTTTTTTGGACTGAGGAAGAGTAGTTTTATTTTAGGAATTTTGGACATGAGACTTTGCTATGTGACAAGTTAGCAATAAAAAAATACCAAAGTTTTATTATTCTATTGATATTTTTTTTGAAGTTATCTATAATTGTAAGAAGAACAAAGAAAAAATATAGAACAAATATTCAGAGTATTATAATTGTAAGTACGCTTTGTAATTATATATAATCTAGTTTTAAAAAATAGAAATTTACAAACATAATGAGAATATAATCTATTTTTTTTTACAAACATAATGAGCATTTATAGTATATTGCATAATATAGTTGTTGAGGATAAAAAAGTATTTATATAAAAAATTTTACTCAAGACTTAAAATATGACGAATTAACAATGTCAAAAACGGCTTCTCACAGTCTCAGTTAGAAAAAAAAAACTTTTCACTATACTATTAATTTCTCTAAAAAAATGTCCAACTTTGGAATAGGTTACAGCGACAACTGAAAGAAGACTTGATTGAACACATATGATAATTTCACAATGCGCGTCATCAACTATAAAGTTTAACTGTGTTTTTCTTTATATTAAGTAATGTTGGAAATTAGTTCGAACTCCAATTATATGTTGTGCATTATTGTTATCTATGAAGTTATTAATTTTTTTCGAATATTAACTATTTTAAATAGTGAATTATTTTTTTAATTTTATAAATTTTAATAATATAATTGTACAAGAATTAATAACTATAATAATTTATTTTAATTTTAATTAATTAATTAAGTGATACCACAATAAAGACGAAACTTAATTTGTCACGACCCAAAATGAGTCACAACCGGCGCTCAGAAAAATAATCATATAGCAAGCATAATGATGAGCGGATAATTTATACGCTTTTTGGCATTATTTTTTACATAGTTTTTAGTATGATTTAGTTAGTTTTTAATATATTTTTATTAGTTTTTAAACAAAAATCACATTTCTGGACTTTACTATGAGTTTGTGTATTTTTCTGTGATTTCAGGTAATTTCTGACTGAAATTGAGGGACTTAAGCAAAAATCAGATTCAGAGGCTGAAGAAGGACTGCAGATGCTGTTGGATTCTGACCTCTCTGCACTCAAAGTGGATTTTCTGGAGTTACAGGAGTCCAAATGGCACGCTCTTAATTGCGTTAGAAAGTAGACATCTAGGGCTTTCCAACAATATATAATAGTCCATACTTTGCCTGAGTTTAGATGACGCAAACTGGCGTTCAACTCCAGCTTTCTGCCCTATTCTGGCGTTAAACGCCAGAAACAGGTTGCAAAGCAGAGTTAAACGCCAGAAACAAGTTACAAACTGGCGTTTAACTCCAAGGAAGACCTCTACACGTGAAAGCTTTAATACTCAGCCCAAGCACACAATAAGTGGGCCCGGAAGTGGATTTCTGCATCATTTACTTATTTCTGTAACCCTAGTAACTAGTTTAGTATAAATAGAACTTTTTACTATCGTGTTAAGGATCTTTGGATCATTTTTGAGACTATCCTTGTATCGCTTTTGATCTCTTGATCACGTTTAGGGGGCTGACCATTCGGCCATGCCTGGACCTTGTCCTTATGTATTTTCAACGGTAGAGTTTCTACACACCATAGATTAAGGTGTGGAGCTCTGCTGTTCCTCATGAATTAATGCGAAGTACTATTGTTTTTCTATTCAATTCAAACCTATTTCTTCTCTAAGATATTAATTCGCACACAAGAACATGATGAATGTGATGATTATGTGACGCTCATCATCATTCTCACTTATGAACGCGTGCCTGACAAACACTTCCGTTCTACATGCAAACAAGCTTGAATGCATATCTTTTAGCCTCCTGATCTACGATAAGAGTCTTCGTGGTATAGGCTAGAATTATTGGCGGCTATTCTTGAAATTCGGAAAGTCTAAACCTTGTCTGTGGTATTCCGAGTAGGATCTGGGAAGGGATGGCTGTGACGAGCTTCAAACTTGCGAGTGCTGGGCGTAGTGACAGACGTAAAAGGATTACTGAATCCTATTCCAGTATGATCGAGAACCGACAGATGATTAGCCATGCGGTGACAGCGCATTTGGACCATTTTCACTGAGAGGATGGGATGTAGCCATTGACAACGGTGATGCCCAACATACAGCTTGCCATAGAAAGGAGTATGAAGGATTGGATGAAAGCAGTAGGAAAGCAGAGGTTCAGAAGGAACTAAGCATCTCCATATGCTTATTTGAAATTCTCACCAATGAATTACAAAAGTATTTCTATCCTATTTTACGTTTTATTTATCTTTTAATTATTAAAACCCCATAACCATTTGAATCCGCCTGACTGAGGTTTACAAGGTGACCATAGATTGCTTCAAGCCGACAATCTTCGTGGGATCGACCCAGTGCACTTGCTGGTTAGTTGTGCGAAGTTGTGACAAAGAATTAAGATTATGAACATGCGTATTAAGTTTTTAGCGCCGTTACCAAGGAATGAACGATCACGATTTTGTGCACCTAGTTTTTGGCGCCGTTGCCGGGGATTGTTCGAGTTTGGACAACTGACGGTTCATCTTGTTGCTCAGATTAGGTAATTTTATTTTATTTTTAAGCTTTTTATTTCTTATTTTTGAAAATAATACAAAAAAAATTTCATAAATAAATAAATTATTCTATGACTTCAGAATTTTTAAGAATGAATTCTAGAGTTTCATTGTGATATGTTGAAGTCTGGCTGGCTGTAAAGCCATGTCTAAATTCTTTTGGACTGAGGCTTCCTCTTCACATGCTTGAACTATGTATGCTAAAGCTTGGCTGGTCATTGGCCATGTCTAGTGTTTTGGACCGGAGCTTTAGACTAACATTGCATGATTCCTGGAATTCTCATTAGAAATTTTGAAATCCTTATTTTTATTTTTCCAAATAATTTTCGAAAAATACAAAAAAAAATTAATAAAATCATAAAAAACCAAAAATTTGATGTTTCTTGTTTGAGTCTTGTGTCAAATTTTAAGTTTGGTGTCAATTGCATGTTTTTAAAATTTGTGCATTTTTTGAAAACTCATGCATGTGTTCTTCATGATCTTCAAGTTGTTCTTGACAAGTCTTCTTGTTTGATCTTCATATTTTTTTGTTTTGTGTCTTTTCTTGTTTTTCATATGCATTTTCAATTTGTTAGTGTCTAAACATTAAAATTTTTAAGTTTGGTGTCTTGCATGTTTTTCCTTTCTTAAAAATTTTCAAAAACAAGTTCTTGGTGTTCATCTTGACATTCAATGTGTTCTTTTGATATTCATCTTGACATTCAAAGTGTTCTTGCATGCATTATGTGTTTTGAGTCTTTTTATTGTTTTTCTCTTTCATCATTAAAAATTCAAAAATCAAAAAAATATCTTTCCCTTTTTCTTCTCATAAAATTCAAAAATTTGAGTTGACTTTTTCAAAAATTTTTAAAATCTAGTTGTTTCTTATGAGTCAAATCAAATTTTCAATTTAAAAATTCTATCTTTTTCAAATCTTTTTCAAAAATCAAATCTTTTTCATTTTTTCTTTCATAATTTCGAAATTTTTAAAATTTATTTTCAAAATCTTTTTCTTATTTCTATTTCATATTTTCGAAATTAATGCTAACAATTAATGTGATTGATTCAAAAATTTTAAGTTTGTTACTTGCCAAGTAAGAAAGGTTCAATCTTTAAATTTTAAAATCATATCTTTTGTTTCTTGTTAGTCAAGTAAACAACTTTAATTTTCAAAATCAAATCTTTTTAAATTTCTTTTTCAAATCTTTTTCAAAATAAATTTCAATCACAACTTTTTCAAAATCAATTTCAAAATCTTTTCTAACTTCTTATCTTATCAAAATTGATTTTCAAATCTTTTTCAATTAATCTTATCTTTTTATTTGATTCTTATCTTTTTCAAAACTACCTAACTAATTCTCTCTCTCTCTAATTTTTGAAAATTACTAATCACCTTTTTCAAAATTCTCTTTTAATTAACTAATTGTTTTAAATTTTAATTCAATTTAATTTCATTTTCCTTTTTTTTTAAAAAAATTTTTCGAATTTTAACTTTAATTTTTAAATTAAAAAAATATTTTTATTTTATTTAATTTTTGAATTCTTCCCCCTCTCATCTCCTTCTATTTATTTATTTATCTACTAACACCCCTCTTTAACTCAAAAATTCGAACCCACTCTTCTCCTCTGTGTTCGAATTCTTATCTTTTCCTTCCTCCATTCTTCTCTTCTTATACTCATATAAAGAATCTTTATACTGTGACATAGAGGATTTCATATTTTCTTTTCTGTTCCCTTCTTTTGCATATGAGCAAGAGCAAGGACAAGAACGTTCTTGTTGAAGCTGATCCGGAAAGAACTCTGAAGAGGAAGCTAAGAGAAGCTAAAATACAACACTCTAAAGAGAACTTTACTGAAATTTTCGAAAAAGAAGGAGACATGGCCAAAAATAATAACAATGGTGGAGATGCAAGGAAGATGCTTGGTGACTTTACTGCACCAAATTCCAACTTACATGGAAGAAGCATCTCAATCCCTGCCATTGGAGTAAACAATTTTGAGCTAAAACCTCAATTAGTTTCTCTGATGCAACAGAATTGCAAGTTTCATGGACTTCCATCAGAAGATCCTTTTCAGTTCCTAACTGAATTCTTGTAGATTTGTGATACTGTTAAGACCAATGGGGTTGATCTCGAGGTCTACAGGCTTATGCTTTTCCCGTTTGCTGTAAGAGACAGAGCTAGAATATGGTTAGACTCTCAACCTAAAGATGGCCTGAACTCTTGGGATAAGCTGGTCACGGCTTTCTTAGCCAAGTTCTTTCCTCCTCAAAAGCTTAGCAAGCTTAGAGTGGATGTTCAAACCTGCAAACAGAAAGAAGGTGAATCCCTCTATGAAGCTTGGGAGAGATACAAGCAACTGACCAAAAAATGTCCTTCTGACATGCTTTCAGAATGGACCATCCTGGATATATTCTATGATGGTCTGTCTGAATTATCTAAAATGTCATTGGACCATTCTACAGGTGGATCCATTCACCTAAAGAAAATGCCTGCAGAAGCTTAGGAACTCATTGACATGGTTGCAAATAACCAGTTCATGTACACTTCTGAAAGGAATCCTGATGACAAGTCATCTTAGCCTAGTTTCACTAGCCTTTTTCTTTGTTTTTATTAGGTTTTATGCACTTTCTTGCATTGTAAGTAAGTAATTTGGAGTGGAAATGCATGACTTCTTTGAATCAATCAACCACCATGTAATTGATGTTAAATCATGAGGTTTAAGCTAAATTTGATTGATAATTAATTGATTTATAAACCTTGTGAATTTTGTGATACTTTGATTGGTTGTTTTGATTACTTATAGGTGAAGAAAGAAGAAAATAAGAAAAGCGTGGCCTAAGAAATGTGCCCAAAGGAAGCAACAAGCGTGCCCAAGAGAGGAAAAGCGTGGCAAAAATCAAGGAAGAAAGGAAAGCTAAGTTGAGAAAGCAAAATAAGCTTCACAAGGAATGAAAGGAGAAAGTAAGGCACCAAGCTAAGTTCAAATAGTTAACTGAGCACTAAAGAAAGCAAGGAAATGGCATGAAGCTCAGTTCACTAAGTGAGCTTTATCGGGGACCTCTCAGAATTAATTCAAGATGAAATTCCAAGGGATGAAGCTAACAAGATTCGAACCAAGGACCAAGGAGAGGCAAGGAACGCTCCTTGCAAGGAAAATGAGAAGAAAATAGCCAAAATGCCTCCTCCATGGTTCGAACTTGGAACCACACGCTACTCCTAGCAAGGAAAATCAAGAAGAAATAGTTAAAATGCTTGGCCTAAGTTTCGAACTTGGGAATCCTTTGAAACATAAGGGAGGAGCGCCACCAAGCTTGCAAGGAAAATAATCCAAGGTGCATTGGCCAAGGTTCGAACCAGGGAGCTCTTGGAAACACAAGGGAGGAGCGCCCACTCATCCAAGGAAATTAGCTCCAAGACTTCCTCCACCAAGTGTTGAACCTAGGACCTTGAGGCCGAAAGCAAGGCGCCACCAAGGAAAGCTCAGTTGGTTTTTCCAACTGAGCACTACCTCCCCAAGCTCCCCACACTTTGGACCAAGGGGGCCGTGACACGCAAATTGACGCACCAAGGAGGAAGCATTGCGCGCACTTGACACGGCCTAGAGCTCAGTTCAAAATTCCAACTGAGCTCTAGTGTCACACACTCAACCAAGGCTAGGACGCGCACCAAATGACATGGATAGCAACACTTGGGAGCTCAGTTTGGTTTTCCAACTGAGCTTACCCCTGGGAGGTGCAATATTGGGCTGAAAAATTGAATTAAAAATCCAACTTAATTCATTTCTTCACCAAATAAAAAGCCCATCCAAATTCCAAAATCCAAGAATAGAAAGTGTATAAATAGGAGCTAGTTTGATGTAATTAAGACCTCTAGACTTTACTTTGAATTTTCCTTTTAGCTTTCATTTTTTTGAGTTTTTATTTTGGAATTGAGATTTTAGAGAATTGGGAAGGAGACTTGATCTCTCTTCTTCCTTGTTCTTGCTTGAGAACTCTTTACTTTTCTTGCTTTGGATCTTGGGTGAAGAATTGAAGAACTTCTGTTTCAATCTCACCTTGAGATCTCTTGTTTACTTTTACTGCATAATTGAATTTGAATTTCTGTTTACTGCATCTTCTCTTATTCTTCTTCTACACTTTCTGTATTTTACTTTTCTTCATTTCTTTTGCAATTGTTCTTGCTGGATCAAGGAAGGATTTAAGATCTAGATTTGTTATCTAGTCTCTTCCACTCCTGAGATTCTCAACCTCTTTTAAATTGCTGTAAATTAAGCATTGCTCATTCTCTGTTTTTAAATTCTCAAAGCATTTTTACTTCTCTGTTGAGATCTAGTTTAATTCAATTAATCCTCTACTCTTCTGTTTATTGCAATTTACTCTTGCTTGTTTAATTTCTGCAATCCCCATTCCCAATTCCTTTTATGATTCAAGAAATTTACATTTCTTGCACTTTAAGCTTCAGTTATTTACATTTCTTGCAATCTAAGTTTCTTCAATTTACCTTCCTTGTTCTTTAAGATTCAGCACATTTACTTTCCTGCTCTTTCATTTACTGCAATTTCCCCTTCTCCCTTTATATTTCAAGCAATTTAGTTTCTGTAAATTACAAACCACTCAACCAATACTTGATTCGCTTGACTAAATCAACCACTAAACTAAAATTGCTCAATCCTTCAATCCCTGTGGGATCGACCTCACTCATGTGAGTTATTATTACTTGATGCGACCCAGTACACTTGCCGGTGAGTTTTGTGTTGGATCGTTTTCCACACATCAAATCCTGTGAGTAATGGGACGCCTCAGAGGAAGGGAGTTCTTGAAATTGATACTCTGAATGCCATATTGGCTCAAAATAAAATATTGACTTAGCAAGTCAATATGATTTCTCAGAGTCTGAATGGATTGCAAGCTGCATCCAACAGTACTAAAGAAGCATCTTCTGACGAAGAAGCTTATGATCCTGAGAACCCTGCAATAGCAGATGTGAATTACATGGGAGAACCCTATGGAAACACCTATAATCCCTCATGGAGAAATCATCCAAATTTCTCATGGAAGGATCAACAAAGCCCCAACAAGGCTTTAATAATGGTGGAAGAAACAGGTTTAGCAATAGCAAGCCTTTTCCATCATCCACTCAGTAACAGACAGAGAATTTTGAGCAGAATCCATCTAGCTTAGCAAATATAGTCTCTGATCTATCTAAGGCCACTCTAAGTTTCATGAATGAAACAAGGTCCTTCATTAGAAATTTGGAGGCACAAGTGGGCCAGCTGAGTAAAAGAGTCACTGAAACTCCTCCTAGTACTCTCCCAAGCAATACAGAAGAAAATCCAAAAAGAGAGTGCAAGGCCATAACCTTACTTGGTGTGGCCGAACCCAGAGAGGAGGAGGAGGACGTGAATCCTAGTGAGGAAGACCTCCTGGGACGTTCACTGACCAATAAGGAGTTTCCCTTTAAAGAACCAAAGGAATCTGAGGCTCATCTAGAGACCATAGAGATTCCATTGAACCTCCTTTTACCATTCATGAGCTCTGATGACTATTCATCTTCTGAAGAAGATGAAGACATTGTTCAAGGGAAAGCTGCCCAGTATTTAAGAGCAATCATGAAGCTGAATGCCAAGCTATTTGGTAATGAGACTTGGGAGGACGAGCCTCCATTGCTCATTGATGAACTAAATATCTGGGTTCAGCAGACTTTACCTCAAAAAAAATAGGATCCTGGTAAATTTCTAATTCCCTGTAACATAGGCACCATGACCTTTGAGAAGGCTCTGTGTGACCTGGGGTCAGGCATAAACTTAATGCCACTCTCTGTAATGGAGAAACTAGGAATCTTTGAGGTACAGGCTGCCAAATTCTCATTAGAGATGGTAGACAAATCCATGAAACAGGCTTATGGATTAGTAGAGGAATTGTTAGTAAAGATTGAAGGCCTTTACATCCCTGCTGATTTCATAATCCTAGACACTGGGAAGGATGAGGATGAATTCATCATCCTTGGAAGACCCTTTCTAGCCACAGCAAAAGCTGTGATTGATGTGGACAGAGGAGAGTTGGTCCTTCAACTGAATGAGAACTACCTTGTATTTAAGACTCAAGGTTCTCCTTCTATAACCATGGAGAGAAAGCATGAAAAGCTTTTCTCACTGCAGAGTCAACCAAAGCCCCCACAGTCAAACTCTAAGTTTGGTGTTGGGAGGTCCCAACAATGCTCTGATCACCTGTGAGGCTCCATGAGAGCTCACTATCAAGCTATTGACATTAAAGAAGCGCTTATTGGGAGGCAACCCAATATTATTTAATTATATCTATTTATTTTCTATTGTTATTTTATATTTTCTTTAGGTTGATGATCATGTGAAGTCACAAAAACTACTGAAAAATCAAAAACAGAATGAAGAACAGCATTAAAAACAGCTCACCCTGGAGGAAGAGCTTACTGGCATTTAAACGCCAGTAAGAAGCATCAAACTGGCGTTTAACGCCAGAAACAAGCATCAAGCTGGCGTTAAACGCCAGAAACAAGCACCAGACTGGCGTTTAACGCCAGAACAGAGCATGGAATTGGCGTTAAACGCCAGAAACAAGCAGCAAGCTGGCGTTTAACGCCAGACATGCATTCTAAGGGCGTTTTTGCACGCCTAATTAGAGCAGGGATGCTAAATCCTTGACCCCACTGGATCTGTGGACCCCACAGGATCCCCACCTACCCCACCTCTTCTTCTCTCCTTTTCACACCTTTTCATAACTCTCTTCCCCAAATAGCCTTAACCACTCACATCCATCCACTCTTCCCCATAAACCCCACCTACCTCCAAAATTCAAATTCTTTTCCCTCCCAAATCCAACCTTAATGGCCGAAACCTACCCTTTCCCCCACCCCTATATAAACCCCTCAACACTACTCCATTTTCACACATTACAACCACCACTTCTCCCCCTTGGCTGAATACACCTTCTCCCTCCATCTCCTCCATTTTCTTCTTCTTCTACTACTTCCTTTCTTCTTTTGCTCGGGGACGAGCAAACGTTTTAAGTTTGGTGTGGTAAAAGCATTGCTTTTTGTTTTTTCATAACCATTAATGGCACCTAAGGCCATAGAAACCTCAAGAAAGAGGAAAGGGAAGGCAATTGCTTCCACCTCTGATTCATGGGAGATGGAGAGATTCATCTCAAAGGTCCATCAAGACCACTTCAATGAAGTTGTGGCCAAGAAAAAGGTGATCTCTGAGGTCCCTTTTAAGCTCAAAAAGAGTGAATATCCAGAGATCCGACAAGAGATTGGAAGAAGAGGATGGGAAGTTCTCTCTAATCCTATTCAACAAGTCGGGATCTTAATGGTTCAAGAGTTCTATGCAAACGCATGGATCACTAGGAACCATGATCAAAGTAGGAACCCGAATCCAAAGAATTGGCTTACCATGGTTCGGGAAATACTTAGATTTCAGTCCAGAAAATGTAAGGTTGGCGTTCAACTTGCCAATGATGCAAGAAAATGCACGCCCCTACACTAGAAGGGTCAACTTTGATCAAATATTGGACCAAGTTCTCATGGACATATGTGTGGAAGGAGCTCAATGGAAAGTTAACTCAAGAGGCAAACCGGTTCAATTGAGAAGACCGGACCTTAAGCTTGTAGCTAGAGGATGGTTGGAGTTCATTCAACGCTCAATTATTCCTACTAGCAACCAGTCTGAAGTTACTGTAGACCGGGCCATCATGATCCATAGTATCATGATTGGGGAGGAAGTAGAAGTTCATGAGATTATACCTCAAGAATTCTACAAGGTGGCTAACAAGTCCTCCACTTTGGCAAGGTTAGCCTTTCCTCACCTCATTTGTCACCTCTGCAATTCAGCTGGAATTGACATAGAGGGAGACATCCTCATTGATGAGGACAAGCCCATCACTAAGAAAAGGATGGAGCAAACAAGAGATCATGGACCTCAACAAGAGCATGAGAAAATTCTTCATCATGAAATCTCTAAGATGCCTCAGGGGATGCACTTCTCCTCCACAAAACTATTGGGAGCAAATCAACACTTTCCTAGGAGAATTAAGTTCCAACATGGGACAACTAAGGATGGAGCACCAAGAGCACTCCATCATCCTCCATGAGATTAGAGAAGATCAAAGAGCTATGAGGGAGGAGCAACAAAGATAAGGAAGAGACATAGAGGAGCTCAAGAACACCATTGGTTCTTCAAGAGGAAGAAGACGCCACCCTCACTAAGGTGGACCCGTTCCTTAATCTCCTTGTTCTTATTTTTCTGTTTTTCGTTTACTATGCTTTATGTTTATTTATGTTTGTGTCTTTATTACATGATCATTAGTGTTTAAGTGTCTATGTGTTAAAGCTATGAATGTCCTATGAATCCATCACCTCTCTTAAATGAAAAATGTTCTAAAAACAAAAGAACAAGAAAGTACATGGATTTCGAATTCATCTTTGAAATTAGCTTAATTATTTTGATGTAGTGGCAATACTTTCTGTTTCTCTAAATGAATGCTTGAACAGTGCATATGTCTTTTGAATTGTTTATGAATGTTAAAATTGTTGGCTCTTGAAAGAATGATGAAAAAGAAGAAATGTTATTGATAATCTAAAAAATCATAAAATTGATTCTTGAAGCAAGAAAAAGCAGTGAATACAAAAGCTTGCAGAAAAAAATTGCGAAAAAAAAGAAAAAAAAGAGAAAGAAAAATAAAAAGCAAGCAGAAAAAGCCAATAGCCCTTAAAACCAAAAGGCAAGGGTAAAAAGGATCCAAGGCTTTGAGCATTAATGGATAGGAGGGCCTAAAGGAATAAAATCCTGGCCTAAGCGGCCAAACCAAGCTGTCCCTAACCATGTGCTTGTGGCGTGAAGGTGTCAAGTTAAAAGCTTGAGACTGAGCGGTTAAAGTCGAGGTCCAAAGCAAAAACAGAGTGTGCTTAAGAACCCTGGACACCTCTAATTGGGGACTTTAGCAAAGCTGAGTCACAATCTAAAAAAGTTCACCCAATTATGTGTCTATGGCATTTATGTATCCGATGGTAATACTGGAAAACAAAGTGCTTAGGGCCACGGCCAAGACTCATAAAGTAGCTGTGTTCAAGAATCAACATATTGAACTAGGAGAATCAATAACACTATCTAAATTCTGAGTTCCTATAGATGCCAATCATTCTGAACTTCAAGGGATAAAGTGAGATGCCAAAACTGTTCAGAGGCAAAAAGCTACTAGTCCCGCTCATTTAATTGGAGCTAAGTTTCATTGATATTTTGGAGTTTATAGTATATTCTCTTTTTTTTATCCTATTTGATTTTCAGTTGCTTGGGGACAAGCAACAATTTAAGTTTGGTGTTGTGATGAGCGGATAATTTATACGCTTTTTGGCATTGTTTTTTACATAGTTTTTAGTATGATTTAGTTAGTTTTTAATATATTTTTATTAGTTTTTAAACAAAAATCAAATTTCTAGATTTTACTATGAGTTTGCGTGTTTTTCTGTGATTTCAGGTAATTTCTGGCTGAAATTGAGGGACTTGAGCAAAAATCAGATTCAGAGGCTGAAGAAGGACTGCAGATGCTGTTGGATTCTGACCTCCCTGCACTCAAAGTAGATTTTCTGGAGCTACAGGAGTCCAAATGGCGCGCTCTTAACTGCGTTGGAAAGTCGACATCCAGGGCTTTCCAGCAATATATAATAGTCCATACTTTGCCTGAGTTTAGATGACGCAAACTGGCGTTCATTACCAGCTTTCTGCCCTATTCTGGCGTTAAACGCCAGAAAACAAGTTACAAATTGGCGTTTAACTCCAAGAAAGACCTCTACACGTGAAAGCTTCAATGCTCAGCCCAAGCACACACCAAGTGGGCCCGGAAGTGGATTTCTGCATTATTTACTTATTTCTGTAACCCTAGTAACTAGTTTAGTATAAATAGAACTTTTTACTATCATGTTAAGGATCTTTGGATCATTTTGAGACTATCCTTGTATCGCTTTTGATCTCTTGATCACATTTAGGAGGCTGGCCATTCGGCCATGCCTGGACCTTGTCCTTATGTATTTTCAACGGTAGAGTTTCTACACACCATAGATTAAGGTGTGGAGCTCTGCTGTTCCTCATGAATTATTGCGAAGTACTATTATTTTTCTATTCAATTCAAGCCTATTTCTTCTCTAAGATATTCATTCGCACACAAGAACATGATGATGTGATGATTATGTGACGCTCATCATCATTCTCACTTATGAACGCATGCCTGACAAAAGCTTCCGTTCTACATGCAAACAAGCTTGAATGCATATCTCTTAGCCTCCTGATCTACGATCAGAGTCTTCATGGTATAGGCTAGAATTATTGGCGGCTATTCTTGAGATCCGGAAAGTCTAAACCTTGTCTGTGGTATTCTGAGTAGGATCTGGGAAGGGATGGTTGTGACGAGCTTCAAACTCGCGAGTGCTGGGCGTAGTGACAGACGCAAAAAGATTACTGAATCCTATTCCAGTATGATCGAGAACCGACAGATGATTAGTTGTGCGGTGACAGCGCATTTGGACCATTTTCATTGAGAGGACGGGATGTAGCCATTGACAACGGTGATGCCCAACATACAACTTGCCATAGAAAGGAGTATGAAGGATTGGATGAAAGCAGTAAGAAAGCAGAGGTTCAGAAGGAACTAAGCATCTCCATACGCTTATCTGAAATTCTCATCAATGAAGTACATAAGTATTTCTATCCTATTTTACATTTTATTTATCTTTTAATTATTAAAACTCCATAACCATTTGAATCCGCCTGACTGAGGTTTACAAGGTGACCATAGATTGCTTCAAGCCGAGAATCTCTGTGGGATCGACCCAGTGCACTTGCTGGTTAGTTGTGCGAAGTTGTGACAAAGAATTAAGATTATGAACGTGCGTATTAAGTTTTTAGCGCCGTTACCAAGGAATGAACGATCACGATTTCGTGCACCACCTAACATACTCAAATATAAGTTGAATAAGCAAGTTACAAATATTTTACAAGTTCTAAATTGCATAGTTATATATTTTACAAAAAATTTAAAATAACTAAGAATGGTTGGATCCTGCCTGTGACATATGGAGCATATACTTCTAGGAATTCGACAAAAATAGGTACTCATTGCAAACCGTTACTCTTGAATAGAAAGTGTCACATAGTCAAATATTTGTTTCCTGAAAAATATTTCAGAAAAACAGGATGAGTTTTACAACTCAGTGACTAGATAATACATCTATAATTGACATGAGACTATACAAACATTATCATCAAAATAATTTTAACTAGAAAATAATAGTTGATAATAATAAGTGAATCAATAAGGGAGTTCTCATACAGAAATCAAAACAAAAGTCCACACTTGGGCGGCTCCACCTCTATGGATAGCCCTTTCCTCTAGTGTGTCCATACGGAATAACAGATCCAACGTGTGCCCTACATGTTAAGGCTAGCAACGGCCCTGCTAGCTGAGGTCTGAGCCAGATGCATCTAGGTTAACGTCATAACCGCCGTTAACTACGGTTTTCTAATACGAGTCTCCCAATCCAATTCAAAACATATAATTTCAAATACAACAAATCTTTGATCTTTCGAATATATAAGGTATTGAATCAAATCAAATCAGATAATACTTTTTCATCCAAATCATATTCAATCATATTTTCTCAATTCCAAAATAAGTGAGTACCATCAAAATTTCAATGCTTTAAAAATACATATTCGAGTAAAATCAAATGCTTTAAAATAATATAAAACTTCTTCAAATAAACATATAGTCTCATAAAAATATATAGTCTCATGTGCATATAAAAATGAGCTTAACATGGATAAATATTTAGTTCTAATAAATCAATTAGTAAAACCAATTTAAAACCCTTTGATAATAATATTTGTAAGTATAACTAAGTTCAAAGCACCGTATATCAAAATAATTATAGACATAAAGCCAAACAATTATAAATGTAAAGTCTACTCACAATGTGGTCCTAAGGGACCGAAGATACCAAACCCGAAGTGCCAAATTCAAGGTGAGGAGGATTGAAGTAGAATAAAATGAATGAGCGCAGAATTTGGACCGGAGTAGCGACAAGATGGAGCTGGCGATAGTTTTGGGAATCTAAAACAGACAAAACTAAAATCGAATTAAAACAAGGACAAGACAGATTAAATGATGGCATAATATGACATGAAAGCTAGAGCAGAATCAAGGAAAAAGGCTGGACTGGGATAATGACAGGAATGATTCAGCTCCTGCAGAACCAACAACTCCGCGGCAAGGATGATGGGTTGGTTCAGGTACATCCGAATGGCGACAGGAATAGCGCAGCAGCGGATGGTCCCTCCTCCTTGGCGTTTCTCTCTCTCCGGGAATTCCTCTCTCTTCGAAGCTCCAAATCTGCAACTACGACAACGATGGCGAGGCTGAATTCGACAGCGGCGGCTAGGCGTTTCTTGGCGGCAGAGGCGCGGCGGCATGGCAGCAGCAGCAGCGGAGTTCCAACAGCGGCGGAATCTCCCTGCGACCCCTTCTCTCTCCACGCACGTTCTGTTTCTCTCCCAACGATGGCGACAGATCTAGCAGCGCGAACAACGGCATTTGTGGCTGGGCTTGACAGTGATGACCCTTCCCGCGGCGGCTCTGGGCAGAACGGCGCGTCTTCCCTCTGTTTGTGAACCTCCATGGACGGCGACGATGAAGACCTCGACGGTGATGACGGCGACGCGGGCTCCATGGGACAGTGACGCCTCCTTCTCCTCCTCGCGCGGCTCTCTCTTTCCCTCGGTTCTGGCCTTTCTCGCGACGACACGACGGCGGCGACCGTGGCAATGATGCCCACCGGTGCCACCTCCCTTCTTTCCTCTTCCCTTTCCGGTTCTCCCCCTCTTCTCATTTCTCTTTCTATTCTTTTGTTCTGCTCTTGGGTAAGGGTAAGGGCGGCTAGGGTTTTGGTGAGTGTGTGTGAGGGAGTGTGTTATGTCAAAATTAAGGTTAGGATTTTGGTTAGAAAAAAAAAAGAGAAGTAATGGTATTTTAGAAATTTTACATAATTCTTCTTATTGAAAAAAAAAATAAATATTTTTGAGTTTTTATTTACTGTTTATCTTTTGTTTGATTAAAAAATAGGCTAAAGTCCAAAAATTACACTAACGGAATAAGATTGGATACTTTAACCCTTCTAACATCATCAACTATAATATTCCAAAGGTCTGCCAAAGGTCTATCCACAAAATAAAAACCATATATATAGTTAATCTCTCGTATTCATCTCTATTAATCTTCTGACTAGGGGGTCAAGATATTCTTGTTAGTCTGTATAATTGATGAAATTGCTCATAGCGAGTTTATTTTAATGATAATTTTCTTTAGCCCAAATCCCAAAGCATGTTTAATCTATGGGCTGATATGATATTACTTTTCATAATACATGGGTCATAAATATGAATTGTAATGAGTTTTTTTACTAAGAATGACAAAAAATTTTGCACCCGCAACGGAAAGGTTAATGAAGACCCACAAAATCTCCAGAGAGAGAATAAATAGAGATGGGGCGGGATTGAGACACCCGCCCCATGGGAACTCGCAAAAGTTTCGTAAAAATACATTTACTTAAATATTATTTTATAATATATATATATATATAAAAGTTAAAATTTTATGGTTGTGTTACTTTTTTTTTAAAAATAGAACTTAAGGGTTAAGTACTTTTTTCGTCCTTAACATCTTACATCAAAGTCTAAATTGTCCCCGACCTTTTATTCTTATTAATATTATCCTCAACATACCAAACATTTTAAAATAATCATTTTTCTAATACTTGGACCAAATACCCTTTATCATCATCATCTCTCCCTTTCACCTTCCTCACCCTCCTCGCTCCACTTGTAACACCGTCACTATCAGAATGTCACACTTCTGGCTACGCCACTCTAATAGCTCGAACATTACGACGACACTAAATGTCTTTAATACTAAGATAGGAGTCTAGATAAAACTTAAAATTGTATAACCTTTTAAAAGACTTTTAGTTGAAAACATAGATACATACTCACAAGCCATATACAACACTTAACCAGAATATATATATATATATATATATATATATATATATATATATATATATATATATATATATATATATATATAATATTGACTTACAAGCATTACATAATACAAATCATACCCTCTTACAAAAAACGTAAAAATAAAGGTGAGGGAAAAAAATAATATCTAAACAATACAATGCAACATCTAAACAGAAACAAAATAAACTCTTTGTGACTTCTTCGCCCATATCCTAAAAAGAAAACACCCGTAGGGGAGTGAGAATCGTCCTTGCTGGTTGACACTATAAGGTTACAGAATTGCTATAATAAGATACGTAAAATAAAACTGTTTTTAGAGTACAGTAATCGTTGTTCGCCTTACGTATCTTTGAAAAAAAATACCAAAGGTTTACATTAAAAAATCTGAAATCCCTTTTTAAAAGAGAAATCCGTTTATTCTTCAAAACCTAAAACCTTTTGTATCCAATATTAAAAGTTTTTTTAGACAATATGAATGACCAAGCTGTTCCAAGTATGGGTTCATTAAGTCTATACTGAACCAGTTTGATTTTTCATACTTTACTAAACCAAAAACTGAAACCAATCACGGCCTCCGGCCCATCACATAATCAATCACAACCTCAGGCCCAAACAACTCAATCAACATTCAATTCACCACAATCCAACCAATTTCAGTTACAAACACAAGTAGAGAGGTTTAAACACAAACAAAGCAATTACATCAAGTATAGCAATTAGCAGTTAAACATAATTATTCACATAGGCAAATCAATTACAATATATACACCTAAACAATGTCAGATAGATGTATATGATGAATGTCTATCCTATTGGCTCGTGATATTACTTGTCGGTTTAAAATGCCAACCCGACACATCCCCGGGATTTTGCCTTTTTGCCATGACCAGGGATATAGTTCCCTGCTCACTCTTTCTTTATCTTGCGCCCCCGCGATTTATAGTACCCGACACACTCTTTTGGGTTATAGCACCTGAGTTCACTTTGGTAGCAGAAAAGTTAGGTGAGCAGGAGACTGCCACAACGCTCACATCTCAACGAAGGCAGGAGACTACCTCAACCCCTATGTCGGCACCGCTACCTCGACAAGCGGGAGACTACCACAGCCCTTGCCAAAGGCACATAGCAACTTTTCAAATCAATGCATGTCACGTGAGCAGGAAACTGCCACAGCCCTCACATCCGAACGTAGGTGGGAGACTGCCACAGCCCCTACGACGGTGGACAATGCATTTCACAATCACATACTCAAACTCATCATCATCAGTTTCCAATTTTTCAAATCAATTTTTCTTTAAAATCAAAACCCATTCTTTTTGGTAACATTCTCCGAAAAAGACAACATCTTCAAAATCATATCAATTATAAATCTCTTCCAAAAGTCATCGAAAATCATTCATTCTAAATTAAGATTTGGTAATAAAATCCTACACCAGAGTCTTAAAACTTTAGGGGAGAACAACCTATCTCAATTCCTTAAATTCATTGAAAACCTCTAAAACCTTAGCTTCTTGACCTAAATAAATAAAATAGAATTTAAACCAAAACAAAGTCATGTATCCAAATATTCTGAACTAATTTTAAAACCAACTTAATTAAACCAAAACTAAATCATTTAAACCGAAAATAAATTTCAATTTCATTATTAATCTGAGGCGTTTCTAAAGGCTCAGAAATTGTTTTAGTTTTGCTAAATCAAAGTTTTTGAAAATACTTCAAACTTTTCCTAAAATGTCGTCAAGTGAAATTAGTCAATCGAAATTCAAGTTTCTTTTTAAATCCACTAAAACTCCTTCAAATCTGCTTACTTAATCAAATTCCAAAACATAAGTATTTTCCTCTTCAAATCGAATTTAAAACATAATTCTTTTCTTAAATAAATTACATTCGAAATATAATAATTTTCTTAATAAAATAAGTTCAACAATAATTCATTTATCAGTAATTCAATTCAAAATAATGTTTCAAACAAAGTCTCGGATTTTATAGAAATTTTGATAGCACCTCCCCTAAAACTTGGACTATGCCACCCTTTTCGGGTCCCAACCAAACCATTTCCAAATCAAACCAATCCAAAATCAAATTGTTTTCAACAAATCAAACTCATTTCCAAAACTTTAAAGAAACAGATTCATCAATCATTTGTTCAACAAATCCAAACTATAATTCAATTAACCAAACAGTCATAATTATCCAAAAATAGCCAGACAATACATAAGACTTATACAATCACTAAAAAGTGTATTTCTCACACCAATATCTATTTATAATAATTCCAAATTATAAAATTGAGTTTTTAGAAAGAAACCCCTACCTTGAAAAATTGAAATCATAACCCAAACGCGTCAACAAAACCTTTTCTCTTAGTCCGAAATCATCGGCAACTTCAACCATAGCTTCGCTCACTTCCGCAGCAGCAGAAACAGTCCTTACTCGCAACATGTGGCCCCGATAACATAATCCTAAAAACATTAATATCACGAAAACCTTAAATGCATAACGGGATATGAACGGGGAAGGCTCCGAGATAGAGATACTTACTATAACTAAGGGATACTGACTGAGCCAAAAGACAGAAGCTTCGACGGTGCTCCCAACGGCCACAAAACCGTTCTCGGTGGCCAGAGGTGCGGCAGCCATGGCATCAGCGGCAGTGGAGCTCCAATGGTGGTAGAAACAGCCCTCTTCACAGCACCGCTTCACGTGCTTCTCTCTCACAAGCACCAGCGACATCCGGCATCTTCTGTGACAATGGAGGGCGCTTCCTCTCCGATGCGGCTTGACAGCGACGGCGACGATGCCCAGCACGACGATGGCCACCCTGACCAGCATCAACAATAGCTACGCGATGGTTCCTTGCTTTGACGGCAGCGGAACGGCGAAGCTCCAGCGGCGACAGAGGTAAGGTGCGGTGACTGGGCAACACTGGCTTCGACGGCGGCGAGACAGAATGACAACCCAGCAGCGGCGGCTCCCTCTCGCGCATCCTGGCTCACGCTCGCCTCTCTCTTCCCTGGCAGCTTCCGCAAACACACTCTCTCCCTCCATGGTTTGACGATGGTGCGACGGCGGCGGTGAGGCCTAGTGTGCCGGCGTGGTCTTTCCCCCTCCTTTTCTCTTCTTCTCCGATCCTCTTCCTCTCTCCCGTGTGTGTGCTTACTGATGCAATAAGGGAAATGGGAAAAAAGGGGTGTGTGGCGAGAAAGGGGAAAAATTAGGGTTAAGTCAAAATTAGGTTTAGAATTTTAATTTGGGAATTTTGGGTTTAATTTGAGTAGGGTAATTTTAATAAAATTAGGACATATAATAAAATTACTTAGGAATATTATTGGTTGTATCAAAATACTAATTGATTTGAAATCAAATACTCTAATTGAAATTATAATGTAATATAATTAATTTTCTTTATTCCTAAAACTTCAAGTATTAAATTGTAAAAATATCAATTATTTAAATTAAGTCATATAAAATTATTATTATTTCATAACTACTAATGTTGTAATTTAATTACAGAAAATAACTCAATAATTATAAAACTGGATAAGAATCTTAATTTATTTCAAATTCAATTAATCAAAACTTATTTTAATTATCTTTAATAAAGAAATTTCTGAAATTAAAGCTATAAATAAATAATTGAATTTGAAATTAGTTTATAATAAAATTTTCAAAAGTTTTGGGTCTTACATTCTACCCACCTTATAAAAATTTTCGTCCACGAAAATTAATGCAAAATGAAAGAGATTTCATAACACTTCACTTTTGAACACATTTAAGAAAAAGGCAAAAAGATCTCAGCATATGTATACATACAGTTTTCAAATACTAAGATTTTCACATGGTATAAAGATACAAAGGTAGAAGTGTGATTGCAAGCAGAAGTTACAAGGCAAGCTCAATGCAAAAGATGACATGGTTCAAACATGTGATGGTAAAGCAAGGCGGCAAAAAGGCTATAAAACAGGATGGGGTTAAAACGACATGCTTAACATCCGTACACTATTCTCGTATCAACTTCAAAGCTTTGACTTCCAAACTTCAACCTCTAACGTTTCTCCAAAACCCACGATTCGCGTTTGATGAGAGAACTTTTGCGTGGTCTAGAAAATTGCGGATGGATCCTCGTTGCAAGTATAGTTTCTAAACCTTCAAAAGTCCTTTCATACAAATATTTTGGTTGTCACAAGTAACAAACCCCTTTAAAATTGATAACCTAGTATTTAAACCTCGGGTCGTCTTCTCAAGGAATTACAGGGAAGTATGTTCTTATTATTGGTTATGAAGATTGTAAATTGGGGGTTTTGGAAGTTTGGGCAATGCGCACAGGTATATTTTCGAGCAATAAAAATAAAAAATAACTGTAAAATAAACTCTTGGCAAGGTATGAGAACCGAAAATCCTGTCCTTGTTATCCTTATCAGATGTGATGAGAATTGGATTTTAATCCCACTTAGTTAAGTCAAGTGGACTAATTAGCTTGATTCTCAAGTCCTAGTCAACTCCTGTGGAGAGATTAGTGTTAGAGCAATCCTAGCTAAAGCAATATCTGCCAATTTCAACCACTCCTGAGTTTGACAACTCAAGTGTTACCAATTACTTGACCAAAGCCAAAAAGGAGAACAATATCTAAATTAAATTAAAAGCAATCTTAAACAGAGCATCAATATAAATAAAGCAAAGCAATCTTAAATCTGAAATACCTCAAATAATATCAATTAAGAAAATCATAACATGAATGTAGCATAAGCCAAATAGGCAACATAACTAATATAAGCATTAAAGTATCTGAACGTAAAAAGAGGAATATAAAGTAAAAGGAATATTAAACCTGGGATTGAGAGTCACTCCTAAAACTAAGAGAAATCCTAAATCCTAATCCTAAGAGAGAGGAGAGAACCTCTCTCTATAAAAACTATATCTACTCCTAAAATTGTGAATGTGAGAGCCTCCTCATGAATGGATGTATTTCCCCACTTTATAGCCTCTAATCTGTGTTTTCTGGGCTGCAAACTGGGTCAAAAACAGTCCAGAATTCGCTGGTTTCAAATTTTGCCACGCTGGATTTCCGTCACTGCGACGCGGCCGCATAGATCACGCAGTCGCGTCACCTAGCGTCAGGGGAACAATAGCATATTATATATCAAATCGAAGTCCCAGACGTTAGCTTTCCAACGCAACTGGAACCGCGTCGTTTGGACCTCTGTAGCTAAAGTTATAGCCGTTTGAGTACAGAGAGGTCAGGCTGGACAGCTTAGCAATTTCTCCAACTTCTTGCATTCTTTCCACTTTTGCATGCTTTCTTCCCATCCTCCAAGCCATTCCTGCCTTATAATATCTGAAAATACTTAACACACATATCAAGGCATCTAATGGTAAATAGAGAGGATTAATAATAAGCAAATATAAGATCAAAGAAGCATGTTTTCAATCAAAGCACATAATTAGGAAGGCAAATGTAAAACCATGCAAATAATATGAATAAGTGGGTAAAGAGTTGATGAAATCCACTCAATTGAGCACAAGATAAACCATAAAATAGTGGTTTATTAACCTCCCCACACTTAAACACTAGCATGTCGTCATGCTAAGCTCAAGAGAAGCTTATAAAGGTGAAGAGGAATGATAGAATGTATGAAATGCAATCCTATCTATATGAATGCAACTAAATGTGAAATGATTCTACCTACTTGGTCAAAAAGTAAATAAGCTCTTTCAAGACAAACATAAATCAGATTTCACTAATTCAAATTATACAGTAAAAGACAAGTAAACTTGTAAGAAGATAGCTTATGAAAGCAGGGAACATAGAATTAAGCACTAAACCCTCACTGGTAGTGTATATCACTCTAATCTCTCAAGTGTATAGGGTTATTCACTCTACTCTTCTCTAGTCATGCTTTCTAAACCTTGTTCTTCATCTAACCAATCAACAAATATTTAATGTACTAATGCAAACATCATGAGGTCTTTTCAAGGTTGTAATGGGGCTGAGGTAAAGGTAAGGATATATGTATGGCCAAGTGAGCTATAATATGAATCTTCAATTAACCTAAGCTCTCACCTAATATACATATACTCTATATACTTTTAAATTCATGCCTAGCTACCCATAATTCTCACTTTTGTATAATTTCCATACTCATGTACCAATTTTTTCTTTAATTTTTATCACATGTGCATTGATCTTTTATTAAACTTAATATTGGAGTAATTTTGTCCCCTTATTTACTTATTTATTGAGTATTTTTGGATTTTTCTCTTTTTTCTCTTTTTTTTCTTTCTTCTTTTGTTTTTTTTTATTTAGAGAAACAAACATAACTTATCAATGCACATGGATTTTCTATTATTTTTCTATTTTGATTTTTCATGAGTAGGTTCCCAAATTCCTGATATTCAAATAAATTAGAAACATGTTCCCACAGTTTCTTATACTTTTTCTTTATTAACCCATGTTCCCACAGTTTCTCCATACTTAATTAACACACTATCTTAAGCTAACCAAAGATTCAATTAGGATATTTAATTATTTTTCTGCTTTAAGGCTAGTGATGTGGTAAAATACAGAACAAGAGGGGGTTAAAAGGCTCAAAGTGGCATGACAAGGGTGATTTTAAAGGGTAGGCTTATTTGGGATAAGTGAGCTAAAATCAAATAATGGCCTCAATCATATGTAAACATGTAAATACACTAAATAATGGACATATAGGTTGGAACAAAATATAGATTACAATCATAGAGAAGGGAACATACAGGAATAAAATATTTATGGTTAAATAATGTAACCATGTAAATAAGCTCAAAGTCTCACAGGTTGTGTGTTCTTTGACTCAAAAATCATGTTCCAAATACAACTTCAAACAAATTTAACACATAAAAATTTATAAAAATTTTTATTTAAATTAGTGAAATTTTTTTTTTCAAAATAGGATCTTAAAAAGAGATTTATTATTTTAACCAAGTAGTAACTAAATGCACAAAATCAAATAATATGCAATCAAATATGCATATGCAATAATGAACAAATAAAGAAAATAAGATTATTGGTGTTGAAAAGAAAGTACTAACCCACGGAGATCGGTATCAACCTCCCCACACTAAAAGATTGCACCGTCCTCGGTGCATGCTGAGATTTGCAGGTGGATGGGTTGTTTCAACTGTTGCTTTTCTCTAAGGATTGTGCAGATGGACTTGTCTGTCTCCCCATGTAAAATGTCTTCCGCTTCCCTTCCGGGTGGTCATCCTGAAAGAAAAAGGGAAGAAGAGTAACCCAGAAATAGAGATAAGAAAATAAGAGAAGTATGGGTTAATGTCAAATGATAAGGGTCTCATTTACATGGAAGCTTCAACATGTAAGGGAGAAAACAATAGAAGCCATGGCATATCAGTGGTGCAAAATTTGCAACCATTGGGAAAAAGGTGGGTAATGAAAGATAATGTAAATTCATGTCAATGCAAAAAGAATATCAGTAATATAAAAATTAGCATTGATTTAAATAATATTACCCAATCAGAATAAAACAAGTCATGAAGCACCAAGAAAATACCAGAAAAGATGTAACAGTTGAATAAGAACATTTGAACACCAATAATAAATTTAAAAAAAATAAAAATATGCAATGAATGAGAGTATGCAATTAAATAAAATAAAATGAAAGTGAAAAAGAATGAGAAGTAGAAAAAGAAAGTGAGAAAGGAGAGAGAAGGGAGAAATTAGGATTAAAAAAGAAAAGATAAGAAAATTGGCACTAATCTGGATAGGTTGTGCGACGCTGGCGACGCGGTCGCGTGGTGCGCGATATGGTTGGGTGACGCGGACACGTGGGGCACGCGATCGCGTGACTCGATTTGTGCTAGTGGCGCGAGTGCAGCCTCGCGGTCGCACAACTCTCTGTTCAAAACTCAGTATTGCCAAAATCCAGGGTGACGCGGTCGCGTGGTTGACGTGATCGCGTGAGTGGCCATCATGGGGATATGACGCGGATGCGTGGGGCACGCGTTCGTGTGGTGAGGCTTGGGCTTCCAGCACGATTCCAGCCCAACTCCAGCTCAACTTTCGGCCATGCACCCGGTTGACGTCGATTTTCAGGTCACGCGGCCGCGTGGGTGACGCGGTTGCGTGGGAGGCCATTATTCCCATATGACGCGGTCGCGTCAGTGACGCGGTCGCGTCAGTGACGCGGTCGCGTGGGGTGATTTGTGTCATTGGCACGCCTCCAGCGCTGCTCCTGCGAAACTCTCTGATCATATTAATATTGTCTCCCATCTCCTTGCGACGCGGACGCGTCGCTGATGCAGTCGCGACGCGGACGCGTCGCTGATGCAGTCGCGTCGCGTGCTCGCTTTTTTTTTTATAATATGAAAAGATACAGAATGCAGTGTTAATATGAATGTGATGCAAAACTCTAGGTTCAATAAAATAAAATAAAACTTGAAAACAAATAAAACTAAATAAAAATGAAAAATGAACGATCATACCATGGTGGGTTGTCTCCCACCTAGCACTTTTAGTTATAGTCCTTAAGTTGGACATTTGGTGAGCTCCCTGTTATTGTTGGATGTCAGAACAGATTCTAGGATCCCAAACCTTGCTTTTACACCCGTTTTTGTCTCGATCTGCATTTTTCCAGCCGGGTGAAAGGTGATCTGAATTCTCACTGCAGCAACCAAACAGTTTCCTAGACCCATTCAGTTGAGCTTTATACCAACCCTTGCCTTTGAACTTAAAGCTTCCAACCATGATGAACCTTGCAGGACGATTTTTACCACTGGCCATCTTCCTCTTACTCTTAATATCACAAAGATCTCTAAGTTGACCATCCGTCTCTAGTAGCCCATATTCAAGTGGAATTAGAAAGCTAAGGGATATGAAATTTACCCACTTGAATGTTGTAAAGGATGATGGCAACTTAGGGGGAGGGGTTTCCAACAACTTTGGCAAGGTAATTTCAAGCTCCACTCCCTTGTGCTCTTCTTTGATATCTTCTACCTCTTGATCAACCTCTACAAAATCTTCAACCATGATCTGCCTTGGAGGTTGTACGCTCTTCTCATCATCAACATCAAACACCGTGGAAGGAGGCTCTGTGACTGGACTTTCCAATGGAGGTACAGCATCTCTTAAGTCTGCAACCACTTCTTCCTTTTTAATAATTGCTGCTTTGTCCAGTTGTTTAAGGATAAAATCGTACTCATCCTCGATGATTTTCTTTCTATGACAACTCCTTTCAACTATTCTTTCATCTTCAAGGGTCTCTCCTACCCTTACCCGTAGCGCCTCCTCTAGCTCTTTATGAAGTATGGATTTGCGAAGATGATTCCTTCTTTCCTGTTCCATATCAATAGCATAATTGGGATCATCTTGCTCTTGGATTGATGGATGTGGGTGCTCTTCCATGGATGGTGGTGATGGGATGGAGAGATTATTCTGTGGTTGACAAGGAAGTGCACTAGAGCTTGAGGGTTGATTGTTGAATGTATTTGGTGGTCTGATTTGGGTGAAGAGAGCTTGTATAGTAGAGTTTAGATCGGCAAGTGCTTTCTCCATGGAGGTTTGGGGTGGATCTATGTATGGTTCATTTGGTTCATAAGGTGGTTGGTATGGTGGATGTGGGTTAGGGTCATATGGAGGTGAATGGTGGAAAGGGGCTTGTGAGTATGGTGGTCCAAAGTCATGTTGAGGAAAGGGTTCATAGGCATATGGTGGTGGTTGTTGATAGTTCACTGGAGGTGGTTGTTGCCATGAGGGTTGATCAAATCCTTGTGGCTCCTCCCATCTTTGATTGTTCCAACCTTGATGCCTGTTCTCATTGTAATTTCTTCTTCCTGCAACATTATTGTAACCAGACTCATAGCCAAAGGGGTGAGAGTTCATAGTAGTAAATAAAAATTAAAAACGAAAATAAAAATAAATTTAAATTAAAAGGTTATTTAAATTTTGAATTAAAATTTGAAATTTGAAATTTGATTTTTGAAATAAGATAAGATAAAATAAAAATTTTAAAAATAAAAATCTGAAAATTTTTTTTTCGAAAAAAAATAATTAAAAATATTTTTGAATTTAATGAAGAAAGAGAAAAACAATAAAATGACACCAAATTTCAAATTTTTAGATCAAAACGAAGAAAATAACTAAGAATAGCTTGAAGGTCAAGATGAATGCGAAGAACAACTTGAAAATCAAGATGAACACTAAGAACAAATTTTTGAAAATTTTTTTTTAATAACTAAATAAAAACCAATAACCTCTTAATTTATGAAAAAGCAAAAATAAAAACAAAAATAAAAACAAATAAACAAGCAAAAGAAAATATTTACAATAACCAATAATAAGGTACACGTTTGCAATTCCCCGGCAACGGCGCCATTTTGATGAGAGAACTTTTGCATGGTCTAGAAAATTGCGGATGGATCCTCGTTGCAAGTATAGTTTCTAAACCTTCAAAAGTCCTTTCATACAAATGTTTTGGTTGTCACAAGTAACAAACCCCTTTAAAATTGATAACTGAGTATTTAAACCTCAGGTCGTCTTCTCAAGGAATTGCAGGGAAGTATGTTCTTATTATTGGTTATGAAGATTGTAAATTGGGGGGTTTTGGAAGTTTGGACAATGCGCACAGGTATATTTTCGAGCAATAAAAATAAATAAATAACTATAAAATAAACTCTTGGCAAGGTATGAGAACCGGAAATCCTGTCCTTGTTATCCTTATCAGATGTGATGAGAATTGGATTTTAATCCCACTTAGTTAAGTCAAGTGGACTAATTAGCTTGATTCTCAAGTCCTAGTCAACTCCTGTGGAGAGATTAGTGTTAGAGCAATCCTAGCTAAAGCAATATCTGCCAATTTCAACCACTCCTGAGTTTGACAACTCAAGTGTTACCAATTACTTGACCAAAGCCAAAAGGGAGAAAAATATCTAAATTAAATTAAAAACAATCTTAAACAGAGCATCAATATAAATAAAGCAAAGCAATCTTAAATCTGAAATACCTCAAATAATATCAATTAAGAAAATCATAACATGAATGTAGCATAAGCCAAATAGGCAACATAACTAATATAAGCATTAAAGTATCTGAACGTAAAAAGAGGAATATAAAGTAAAAGGAATATTAAACTTGGGATTGAGAGTCACTCCTAAAACTAAGAGAAATCCTAAATCCTAATCCTAAGAGAAAGGAGAGAACTTCTCTCTCTAAAAACTACATTTACTCCTAAAATTGTGAATGTGAGAGCCTCCTCATGAATGGATGTATCCCTCCACTTTATAGCCTCTAATCTGTGTTTTCTGGGCCGCAAACTGGGCCAAAAACAGTCCAGAATTCGCTGGTTTCGAATTTTGCCACGCTGGATTTCCGTCACTGCGACGCGGCCGCATGGATCACGCGGTCGTGTCGCCTAGCGTCAGAGGAACTATAGTATATTATATATCAAATCGAAGCCCCAGACGTTATCTTTCTAACGCATCTGGAACTGCGTCGTTTGGACCTCTGTAGCTAAAGTTATAGCCGTTTGAGTGCATAGAGGTCAGGCTGGACAGCTTAGCAATTTCTCCAACTTCTTGCATTCCTTCCACTTTTCCATGCTTTCTTCCCATCCTCCAAGCCATTCCTGCCTTATAATATCTGAAAACACTTAACACACATATCAATGCATCTAATGGTAATAAGAGAGGATTAATAATAAGAAAATATAAGATCAAAGAAGCATGTTTTCAATCAAAGCACATAATTAGGAAGGCAAATGTAAAAACCATGCAAATAATATGAATAAGTGGGTAAAGAGTTGATGAAATCTACTCAATTGAGCACAAGATAAACCATAAAATAGTGGTTTATCAGCGTTACCTATAACTCGTATGTCATCTATGATAATCCAATAGAGCTTCCATATACATTAGTCACTAGTATTAAGCCGGCCAAACTTAATTCCAGGAGTATGCAATGATAGACTAGTGTCATTAATCAATAGACAGTCGTGTGCATAAAGCTCTAACTCTCATCATTTGACAAGACCTACTAAATGACAGACGCTCAGAGTATACAATTGAAGTATAGTCAGTCCATTCCTCAGACTCCACAGGAAGGACTGCTCTAATACCATACTGTAACACCCTCACTATCAGAATGACACGCTTCCGACTGCGCCACTCTAATAGCTCAAACATTACGACGACTCTAAATATATTTAATACTAAGATAGGAGCCTGGCTAAAACTTAAAACCGTATAACCTTTTAAAAGACTTTTAGTTGAAAACATAAATACATACTCACAAGCCATATACAACATTTAACCAGAATATATATATATATATATATATATATATATATATATATATATATATATATATATATATATATATATATATATATATATTGACTTACAAGCATTAGATAATACAAATCATATCCCTCTTACAAAAAGTGTAAAAATAAAGGCAAGGAAAAAACATAATATCTAAATAATACAATGCAACATCTAAATAGAATCGAAATAAACTCTTCGTGACTTATTCGCCCATATCCTGAAAAGGAAACACCTGTAGGGGAGTGAGAACATCGTCCTTGCTGGTTCCCACTATACGGTTACAGAATTGCTATAATAAGATACGTAAAATAGAACTGTTTTTAGAATATAGTGATCGTTGTTCGCCTTACGTATCTTAAAAAAAAAACCAAAGGTTTACATTCAAAAATCTAAAATCCCTTTTTAAAAGAGAAATCCATTTATTCTTCAAAACCCAAAACCTTTTGTATCAAATATTAAAAGTTTTCCTAAACAGTATGAATGACCAAGCTATTCCAAGTATAGAATCATTAAGTTTATACTAAACCAGTTGGATTTTTCATACTTTATTAAACCAAAAACTCAAACCAATCATGGCCTCCGACCCATCACATAATCAATCACGGCCTCAGTCTCAAACAATTCAATCAATATTCAATTCACCACAATCCAACCAATTTCAGTTACAAACACAAGTAGAGAGGTTCAAACACAAAGAAAGCAATTAACATCAAGTATAGCAATTAGAAGTTAAACATAATTATTCACATAGGCAAACCAATTACAATATACACACCTAAACAATGTCACATAGATGCATATGATGAATGTCTATCCTATTGGCTCGTGATATCACTTGTCGGTTCAAAATGCCAACCCGACACATCCCCAGGATGTTGCCTTTCTGCCACGACCAGGGATACAATGCCTTGCTCACTCTTTTTTTATCTTGTGCCCCGCGAGTTATAGTGTCCGGCACACTCTTTAGGGTTATAGTGCCCGAGTTCACTCTGGCAGCAGAAAGGTTATGTGAGCGGGAGACTACCACAGCCCTCACATCTCAACGTACCTCAACTCCTACATCAGCACCGCTACCTTGACAAGCGGGAGACTGCCACAACCCTTGCCAAGGGCGCATAGCGACTTTCCAAATCATTGCATGTCATGTGAGCGGGAGACTCCCACAACCCTCACATCCGAACATGGGCGGGAGACTTTCACAGCCCCTACGATGGTGGACAATGCATTTCACAATCACATACTCAAACTCATCATCAGTTTCCAATATCTCAAATCAATTTTTCTTTAAAATTAAAACCCATTCTTTTTGGTAATATTCTCCGAAAATGGCAACATCTTCAAAATCATATCAATTATAAATCTCTTCCAAAAGTCATCGAAAATCATTCATTCTAAATCAAGATTTGGTAATAAAATCCTACATCAGAGTCTCAAAAATTTAGGGGAGAACAATCTATCTCAATTCCTTAAATTTATTGAAAACCTCTAAAACCTTAGCTTCTTGATTTGAATAAATAAAATAGAATTTTATCCAAAACCAAGTCATGTATCCAAATATTCCGAACTAATTTCAAAACTAACTTACTTAAACCAAAACCAATTCATTTAAATTGAAAACAAATTTTAATTTCATTCTTAAATCTGAAGCGTTTCTAAAGGCTCGGAAATTGTTTTAATTTTGATAAATCAAAGTTTTTGAAAATACTTCTAACTTTTCCTAAAACGTCGTCAAGTGAAATTAGTCAATCAAAATTCAAGTTTCTTTTTAAATCCACTAAAACTCCTTCAAATCTGCTTACTTAATCAAATTCCAAAACATAAGTATTTTCTTCTTCAAATCGACTTTAATAATTCTTTTCTTAAATAAATTACATTCGAAATATAATAATTTTCTTAATAAAATAAGTTCAACCATAATTCATTTATCAGTAATTCAATTCAAAGCATAATTCAGCATTTTCAAAATAACGTTTCAAACAAAGTATCGGATTTTATAGAAATTTCGACAGCACCTCCCCTAAAACTTGGATTTTGCCACCCTTTTTGAGTCCTAACCAAACCATTCCGAATCAAACCAATCCAAAATCAAATTGTTTTCAACAAATCAAACTCATTTTTAAAACTTTAAAGAAATATATTCAGCAACTGTCCTTTCAACAAATCCAAACTATAATTCAATCAACCTAACAGTCGTAATTATCTAAAAACAGTCAGACAATACATAAGACTTATACAATCACCAAAAAGTGTATTTCTCACACCAATAATTATTTATAATAATTCTAAATTATAAAATTGAGTTTTTAGAAAGGAACCCTTACCTCGACAAATCGAAACCATAACCCAAATGCGTCAACAGAATCTTTTCTCTCAGCCCGAAATCACTAGTAACTTCAACCACAGCTTCGCTCACTTCTGCAGCAGTAGAAACAGTCCTTACTCGCAACATGCGGCCCCGATAACTTAATCCTAAAAATATTAATATCGTGAAAATCTTAAAATGCATAACGGGATATGAAAAGAAAAAGTTCCTAGACAAAGATACTTATTGGAACTAAGGGATACTGACTGAACCAAATGACAGAAGCTTCAACGGTGGTCCCAGCGGCCACAGAACCATTCTCGGTGGCTAGAGGTGCGGCGACGATGGCATCAGCGGCAGCGGAGCTCCATTTGTGGAAGAAATAGCCCTCTTCACAGCACCGTTTCACGTGCTTCTCTCTCACAAGCAGCAATGACAACCGGCGTCTTCAGTGACAATGGAGGCACAGCGGCAACGCTTCGTCTCCAACGGGGCTTGATGGCGACGATGCCCAGCACGACGATGGCGACCCTGACCAGCATCAACGACGGCTACGCGATGGCTCCATCTTTGACGGTGGCAGAACGACGAAGCTCCAGTGGCGAGGGAGGCAAGGTGAGGCAACTGGGTGACACTGGCGAGACAGAACGACAACCCAGCAACGGCGGCTCCCTCTCGCGCATCCTAGCTCACGCTCGCCTCTCTCTCCCCTGGCTCCTTCCACAAACGCTCTCTCTCCCTCCACGGTCCGACAATGTCGTGGCAGTGGCGGTAAGGCCAGGCACGTCGGCGCAGTCTTTCACCCTTCTCTTCTCTTCTTCTCTGATCCTCTTCCTCTCTCCCGTGTGTGTGTGTGTGTGCTTACTGATGGAATAAGGGAAATGGAAAAAAAGGGGTGTGCGGTAGGAAAGGGAGAAAAAGTTAGGGTTAGGTCAAAATTAGGTTTAGAATTTTAATTTGGGGATTTTGGGTTTAATTTGAGTAAGGTAATTTTAATAAAATTGGGACATAGAATATAAATTTTGAAATCTAATTTAATGCTTAAAATTTCTTAAGAATATTTTTGGTTGTATTAAAATACTAATTGATTTGAAATCAATTACTCTAATTAAAATTATAATATAATATAATTAATTTTCTTTATTCCTAAAACTTCAAGTATTAAATTGTAAAAATATCAATTATTTAAATTAAGTCATATAAAATTTTTATTATTTCATAACTACTAATATTATAATTTAATTACAAAAAATAACTCATTAATGATAAAACTGGATAAAAATTTTAATTTATTTCAAATTTAATTAATCAAAACTTGTTTTAATTATCTTTAATAAAAAAATTTTCTGAAATTAATGCTATAAATAAATAATTGAATTTAAAATTAGTTTATAATAAAATTTTCAAAAGTTCTGGGTCTTACACCACTCTCTCCAATCCTCACCCAAATTTTCACTACTCACCTTTTAACCCACAACAACACCAACTATTTTTTTAATTTCAAAAAAATCAAGCAAAACTAACACAGAGAAATAAGTGGTACAGAAATTCAAATTCAAAATTCATCATCAATAATAATACGATTTTCAAATTCAAGATAGAAAAATCAAGAATCCAATCCTTCAAACTCGACAATAAGAGAGAGAAAACGCAAAGAAGAGATAGAGAAAACATAGAGAAGAGAGAGAGAGAATGTAGAGAGAGAGAGAGTCAAAATTGCTGCCACCACTGGTCTCCAAAACTGATGCCGGAAAAAAAAGAGGAAAGGGAGATCTGAAACCTCTTTCTGACTCCTTCTTTTTGCACTACTCCCTCCTTTCTTCCTTTTACTTGATTTTCTAAATTTCAATTTGTTCTTCATTTTTTTTATTTCTTCTAATTTTTTTTTTGTATCATTTTTCTTTGATTTTCTTTCTCGTTGTCTCTATTGTTGTCGATTTTAGACAGAGTTAAGATTTTGTTTGTGATAGTTTGTTGTAGTAATTAAAGAAAAGAAAGGGTTGAAATAGTGGTGTGATAGAGGTGATAGTAGTGTTAAAGGTGGGGAAGAAATAGCAGAAAAAAAATGGAAGGCAGAAACAGAGAGAGAGAGATAGTGATTGTGGTGGTGGTAATGGTGATGGTGATAGAAGATAGTAAGGATAAAATTGTTATATAATTAATATTTTATGTGAAAAGAATGATTTTAAAACGATTTCTAACGTTAAGTGATGCCAAAATTTATATAAAGTATAAATAAACCTATAAAAAAAAAGGGATTGTTACTAATTTTTAACTATCTAACAATCTAATACCCCAAGACCAAAATAAAACAAATTCTAACACACAAATTTAATTTTGATATTTAAAAAATTTTTATAAAATGATTCAATTAGATTTACACATTTAAATATTTTTAAGTACTAAATTTAAAAACTAATTATCTTTATTGATATAAAAATACACGATTAATTGTCAATAAAACTCTTTTACATGAAAATTAAATTTTAATAATATCTTTAATTATTTTATAAATTGTCATTCCTGTGTTTAAGCTTGTCTATTTTTAATGTTAGGGGTTGCCTACCGTCTTTCCATTGCCAATTTCTCACCTTTATTTGTTGCATTATATTATTTTTCTTCGCAAAATTTACCTGTAACAGCGATAGATTTTCAATACACATTGCATTGCAGTCTTATATACCTGCATTATATCATTGATTCTTTTCTATTAGGTTGGTGATCCATCCTTAGAATGGGTCCAAGCCACGTGCCTACTGTAGAAAATCAAAGTGATGCAACAATCCCAAAAAAGAAAAATCAAAATCAAAGTGATGCAGCACTTACTAACTACAACAAAGTCATCATGTATCTTTTAATATTGGATGCTAATCTCGGTTGTTGAGGCAACCTTACCATAATTTTTCTTAATTCAAAGGTTCATGCTTCTAAGTGCAAGCAACCTAAGCAAGATTGTGTCTTTCGAATATGAAATTTCTAGCATATTCTACTGATTCACAATGATATCATCGCATTCCCAATTTGCATGATTCATGGTTAGACACACATTCATCCCTTGTACCGTTATTCCAAGTAAAATCTACATACACATCATGATGACTCTAAAAAAAGGCTATTGATTGGAAAACGATTTTCAGTTGTGCAAATAACACTAGATAAAATCATAAAAATATCAAAGTCCTAGAAGAGTGCACACCTTTTCTATTGTCTAACTTTTAGTGGCTATAATTTATGCGTCATAAATTTACACAAAAGCACTCCAAACCTTGGTTTATCTATGGTGTTATACATTAAAATTCAACACTAAAGACCAGTTTGTCTAACATATAGCACAAGCATTTGGGTTTTCTTCAGCAGAAGGAACATAATAGTTTGTGGTCATATAAGGGTTATATCCTCTATAGAGCTTGACAAACTCAGCAGTTTGTTCATTTATATCTTTCTTCTTATTCTTGTCATCTTCTTTCTTCTTATTATTGTTGTCATCATCTTTTTTACCCTCCTCTTTCTTATTCTCAGGCTCTTTTGCTGGCCCCACAGTTAAGATTTCTGTGTGCCAAGTTTTTCTGAGCTTGCTCACCACTTGAACGGGGTCTATGTCACCCACTACAGTTAGCTTCCTCTCCTTCATATCCATGGCGATTGAGTCAATGCCTGCACAAGTTCATACAAATTATTCTAGTCTTGAGATGATTAAATATATAATAACGCTATAATTTGTCAAAATTATGGATTAAAAGAATTGTGTTAATAAATGAGCGAAACGTAGGTTACAGATATCCAGTACCTGAAAGGCTAGAAACCATTTTCATTGCCTTCTGCTTGGCTTTATCATCGTACAAATCCAATTTCAGTACCATTTTCTGCAACATAGGGGACACAATAACTAAAACTAATTCAGACACGGTATGTAAGTTTTACCTTTCTTTCTTTTGGTGAATTGTTTTACTTTCTTGTTGAATAAGCCAAGGACGAGCTAGTGAAAGAACAAATGGGTAACTAGCTTGTAACTTAATTACTACGGTTTATAAATTAACTTGCTGAAACAAAGAAGGAAGAAAGAGACAGGAACCAATCAAATAAAGATACTGTGAATAACAGAGTGGAGAGCGATATCAAACTCATTCTTTGGTCATTGTTTTGGTGAAAACGAATCAGAAAGAGAAATAAGTTCATCAAAACGTAAAATAATGTTTATATCGAAAACAGAACATGATGAACTCTCATATAGTAATTGACTTGTTATGTCACCCAACGAAGGGAATCTCACCTTCATTTTCACTTGGGTCCCAAAATTATATTTTGAGAGAGAAATGGAAGGAAGGAGCAGAGGGATTAGACGCAAATGCAATGCATCTTTTGCTTGATTATTGATGGACAGAGTAAGGTACGCGAGAGGGATGAACTTGCTAATGCTAACAACGTTTAGTACAAATATAAATCCAAAGCATGTAATACAAACATCTTATTATAATAATAATAATAACAGTAAGGAATAGTAGTTAATTGCTTGTTCTAGAGAGAGCATATGACAGTTGACCAGGAACAATTCAACCACCGACGTAAGGGGTCGGGCTTGGGTGATATATATCCACTAGCCCTTGCAGCGAAGGCCGAATACACACACGTTCAAAATCACATACTACCCAGCCTTCCGAGACAAGAAAGGATAAGCTCGATACATGCCTCTTCATGTAATTCTAAAGCGATAATTCAACCAACAAAAAAAAAAAACTAATTATATATATATGAGATCTATTGTGCCTATACATACAATGGCTACGACAGCCATGAACTTTATAAGAACAACACCTGGCTGGAATTTATGATTTTCTATCTATATCTATATTTATCTATAATCTATAATAAATAGAAGACTAACGAGGTGCATGCTTATGTGAAATTTTTTGGTGTTTTAGAATTTTTTTAAATTGAAAATATAATTGGTTGTGGATTAAGGGAAAAAAAGAAGTCTTTATCAGAGAAATCAAGGGACAAATTAAAAAATTAGATAACTTGTAGGTTAAAGAATCATTGGACAAATTGGAAAATTAAATGACTTGTGAATTGACAGAAATTATTTTTATATTGGTTTGGTTTTAGTGATGTGCAGGTGAGTGGTGCTAGCAGGTGTTGTATGCACAGGTGGTAGACCAAAACTTCTCGCAATGGAGGAGAAACGAGTGCGAGAAGCCAGGGAAGTGACGTATGTCCCGGGGCCAGTTTGGGTTTCTCCCTCTCCTACAAAGGGCATCCCATGAACTGCGAGAAGCATGGAAGGGAGACACGCGTCCACCATGCATGTAGCGTGAAATAGTCCCCCACCTTCCAAGCCTTATAGAAATGTGATCTTCTTCCTTTTCGCAGCGTACGTGCATAAATCCGAGTAACTTTTTCATTCTGTCTATGGCCGAGTCTAGTATAGATAGTGTGAATAGTGAATTTTGTGCTAGTGTTGAGAGTTTTAATTGTAGATAAAAGAGTGACATAACGAGATTTAATTATTAATATTTGAAGTGTAATTTTAACAAAAAATAATACGAAATTTAATTATATAAGGAGAAGATATTGATGCGCATTTAAGTCATTTTTGATATGCAAGTTATTTATTATGTTGTTAAATTATTTATATGCATGTGTATTTCTTTTATTACATTGAATTTTTTTACTATTTTTGCATGTTAACAATGATAGACTACGAATAATTAAGTGTTCTTGTATGGATATCTGAAGGGGGAGTTCGGCTCCTGGAAATCGACGCCGAGTTGTTATTTTCGGTGTCGATCTTTGAGTCTTGGGGAAGTCCGAGTTTCACTCCAAGGGGATGTCCAATTGCGCAGAACGTGAGTAAGAAATAAGGGGGGAGTGTACCTGCAAAGACACTCCGAAACTTAAGTTAGTATTGAGAATTCAATGTGTCCTCTAGGAATAGAAGACCATACCTTTTATGAGTGAAGATGGACATATCGGTTATGTTTCCGTTTCATCATCTGAATTGAAGAGTAATAATTGGGTGATAAAATCTAATCGGACGTTTCGTTTCTAAGATGTCCGCTGAGATTATTTGAACTGCCGAACTATAACGTCAGCTTGCCGAGTATTAACATGGATAATGCCGAGTTATGATAGATAATGCCGAGTTATGATGTTGGATTTGTAACGGCTGGATCATAGTTCCTAAGCTTAGCCTGGAAAAGTGTTTTAATGAAGCAGGTTGAGCTTTTAATGAAGCATAAGTCGGCCATTGAGTAGGTGCATAACTTCGGTAGATGGGTTAGGTTTAGAGCCCCCAGTTCAATATGCTTAATTAAAAAATTTGAAAAGATAAAAGAATGGAAAAAGTGACAGTTTTTAATGAGGAGAGAGAAAAGTAATGATGGCATTAAGTGGTTTTGTCATTTCCAATATTTCCCAAGGCGGTTTGATGTGATTAGTAGTGGGAATAGTGAAAATGAATCGGTTATGTAACTCTTGGTTAACTGCATTGGAAAACCAAGAGTTGGGTTTGCAAATCATTTTGACGTTTTGAGATAAAGTTGGGTTTGAAAGTTCCAGAGAAAAGAGAATGAGTAAAAGAGGTATGTGGTAGATTTTTCTACTCTTTTCTGCTTCATTGAGTTTCTGTGTTTGTTTTTCTGTTTCTGGTTTTGTTGCTAATGGGGTTTGAGAAGGACAAGAAGGGGAGGATAGATTGGTCGTATGATTGGGTTAATGAAGATGTGAGTAGTCGAGTGTCTCTGTTTTGTGACTCTGATGCCATTAAAGAAATAGATTTGAAAAAGGTAGTGAGAGTAGGCTCTGGGATACGTTTGGAGTTGTTACCTTGTTCTGCGAATGATTGTGTTTTTCATAGAGGTTGTTCTTCTGAGTTCTTCTATATGTATAGTTGTGTCTTAGAGGTGTTGAAGGTGAAGCTTCCTTTTTTCGGACTTCCAGTGCCATGTTTTGAAACAGATGAATTGTGCTGCATCTCAACTTCATCCTAATGGTTGGGCCTTCCTTCGAGGTTTTGAAGTGTTAATGGAGTATTTGGAGGAGAAACCTACATTAGAGTTGTTCTTTACGATGTTTCAGGCGAAAGGGGTGTGGAAGGGAGGTTGGGTGAATTTGAATAGCTCGCCGGGTTTTGGTATTTTCAAGCTGTATAAATCTTCGTTTAAGAACTTTAAGGAGATGTACCTCAAAGATCGGAGTGTTAAAGATGATTTTCCTTTTTATTTAGACGAGAACTTGTGTGAGAGGTTTCCCTTGTGGTGGTGTTTGGAACCTCAGAATATCCTCGGGTTCGAAACCATTAGTCTAAGGGTTGAGTGTGTGATTGAGTATCTGGTTGAAGCTGTTGACCGTAGGGATTTGATATCTGTTTTTGAGTTGTTACAGTGGAATGATAATAGACAGGCTATGATGGATTACTTAGGTATCCATTCTTTGTTTTTGCCCTTCTGCTTATTTTAATGTTCAGTTTTTCTTACGAAAGGAAATTGTGTTGGTGTTTTTTGTAGGAGGTAAGTATCCTGGAGTCTTTGCAGCTACGTTGAGAGCTCAGGTTAGGAGTAAGAATGTAGACAAAGAGGGATCGACCTCTAAGCCGGAGAAGGTTGCTGCTACTACAAGAGAGGTTAATCAACCTCGTCCGAGAAGGAAAATGGTCATCTTAAAGAAAAGAAAGTCGGATGTGGTTGATCTGTCCGGTGATTCGGATGATGGAGTTGATGAGCTTCCTATTGAAGAAATTCATAAGTTTATGGACAACCATAAAAAGCTTCATGTGACTACTGATCAAAGCGATGGTTTGTCCGTTTGGAGTAGATATTTTCCTTTCATGGCTGTGGTCGATGATGTTTGCCAATCATCTACTAATGTGAGCCTAGCAAGTGAGGTCGGGGATGTGGCTATTGGCCAGTATATGCAGGTAGTTGTTATTTTTGTTAATATATGTGTTTTGTGAATAGTTCCCTGTACTGATATTATGTGTTTTTAGGTTCTTGGTTTGAGGTTGGCTAGTTTGGATCATAGCCAAGAGGTGAAGCATAAGAAGCTAGTTGGTTGTACAGAAGATCTGAGTTCTTTGAAGGAGGAGTTGGACTCAAAGAAGGTTACGATTTCTCAGTTGGAAGCTAAGTTTGGTGCAAGTGAGAAGGAGCTGAAATTACTGAAGGAGAACTATGCCAAGGAAGTTGATGATTTAAAGAAGAAAGAAGTTGATTTGACAGGTATGGAGACGAGGATGATTGAGTTGACTGCCCAAATGAAGGATTTAGAAAAAAGTAAAGAGGCTGAGATATTGGACTCCTTTGTGAAAGGTTTTGAACGAGCATCTATCCAGGCGAAGTTTTTGGTGCCAGGAGCTGATTTTTCTGAAATGGATCCGGGGAAGATAGTTCGTGATTGAGTGATGGTAGAAGATGATGGTGTTGTCGAGAAAGAGGCCAAAAATGTTGAAGAGGTTTAGGTATGATTTTGTTTGTATTTTATTTGTTGATAAACCATTTTGCTCCTAAGGTGAGCTTATGTAACTTTATTTTGCTACTGTTCATGAAGGAAAACAATTTGTGATGCTTACATGCTGTGTGCATGTTATGATTAGTATAGAATATAATTATATTGTTTTATTAGAAGTGAGTGTTATCTGGTTTGTGACTGTGGCTTAGAGCCAAATTGCTTGATATGGGTAAAACATATCATAGTGTTAGGTAAATGGTAAAGTGCCATTATTTTGATGGAGATTGGTTAATGTTAAGGAAAGGCCGAGTAGGCCGAGTTTATTGAAGTGCCGAGTAATAGGAATAGGGTTTTCTTTGATTGATAATATTCAGTGTGATCGGATTCTGCTTAATGATCGGTTGTATTTTTGATGAATTTCGAATAGTCGGTTTTCAAGTTTTGATTGGCAATCTGTTTGACTGATTAATTCCGAATAGTCGGACTCGGGGTAAGATCGGCTATTTTTTTGATTGATAGATTCCGAATGGTCAGTTTTGGAGTAAGATTGGCTTTTTGTTTGAATGATTGTTTCTGAATGGTCGGATTCGGTGTAAGATCAGCGGTATAAATAGGTTAGAAATAAATGAGAAGTATGAAATGCAAGAATATTGACTTGTTGAAATATATATTTATTTATTGGAGAACCTTTGATTTCAAAGGCCCAGATAGGCTAGCCTCGTTAAAACTTCTCCAAGCAAAATTCATTGTGGGAAAAATCTTGGTAGTAGGAAAAAGAGTACTCGCCTATCCCTGGTTTTTAACTGTAATATAACTTTAAAGATGATACATTCCAAGTATTAGGCAGATCTTTACCATCTAAGGTTTGTAATCGGTAAGCTCCATTGGCGATGACTTCTATGATTCCGTAAGGGCCTTCCCAATTAGCTGCTAGTTTGCCATGGGTTGAGGGTCTTCTAGCTTGTTTTTCTGAAGATAAGGTCGTTTAGTTGAAAAGACCTTGGGTGAAGTCTTTGGTTATATCTTCGAGCTATGTGCTATTGCATAGCTAATTGTTTGATTGCTGTGGATGATTTTACTTCTTCCAGGAGGTCGAGTTCGGATTGCCGAGCTGTTTCTTTTGTAGTATGGTCGGCCATTTCAGTGCGTAGTGAGGATTGGTAGATCTCCACGGGTATCATTGCGTCTGCACCGTAGACTAATCGGAAGGGTGTTTCCTTTGTGGTTGAGTGGATGGTGGTGTTGTATCCCCATATGATCTTTGGGATAAGCTCGGCCTAGAGGCCTTTTGCATCGTCCAGTTTCTTTCTGAGAGCATGTAGTATTACTTTATTTGCAACTTCTGCTAACCTATTTGTCTGCGGGTGCTCTACTGATGAAAAATATTGTTTGATTTTCAAGTCCTGCAAAAAGGATGTGAACTTATGGTCGGCAAACTGGCGACCATTATCTGTGATAATGTGCCGAGGTATGCCGAATCGACAAATAATATATTTCCATACAAAAGAAAGCATTTGTTGTGATGTAACCTTGGCTAGAGGCTAGGCCTCTATCCATTTTGAAAAATAATCAATTCCTACAACCAGGAATTTTACCTGCCCTGCTAATATCGGGAAAGGGCCGAGGATATCTATACCTCATTGGTTAAAGGGCCAGCTTACCTCGGAACAGTGTAGGAGTTTGGCTGGGAGATTTGTGATCGGACTGTATTTCTGACAGTTGTCACAACTTTTGACTTTTGTTTTACAATCTTGTTGTAGCATCGGCCAATATAATCGAGCTATGAGGATCCTTGAAGATAGGCTTCGGGCTCCGAGGTGTGTGCCACAGATACCCTCATGTGCCTCAGCAAGCGCAAGCTCGGCTTCTGTTCTGCAAAGACATTTTAGTAAAGGACGAGAGAATCCTCGTTTATATAGGTAGTTGTTATAAATTGTAAAGTAGGAGGCTTGTCGGCGAAAATGTCGAATGTTTTCGACATTGCCTGGCAGGATCCCTGTCCGAAGATAGTTTATGTTTGGAGCTCTCCAATCTGCATCCTGTGTTACACACAGAACATCCGTTAGTTCTATGCTAGGTTTATTCAAGGTAGATCGTGAAGGGAGGAATTATTTATTTGTGTGCTGGCGAGTTTAGAGAGTATGTCAGCTCGGCTATTGTTTTCCCGAGGTATATGTTCAATCTGACATTTATGAAATTTTGAAAGTAAAGTTTGAACAATTGCTAGATATTTGGATAATAAAGGATCTTTTACTTGGTACAGGTCATTTACATGCTGAACAATTAGCGGAGAATCACCGTATACTTTAAGCTCGGCTACATTGAGATCGGAAGCTAGTCTGAGGTCGGCAATAAGGGCTTCATACTCACTCTGGTTGTTGCTTGCCTTGAAGGAAAAGTGAAGCGATTTCTCAATCACGTTACCATTTCCATTATCGAGTATGATCACGGTGCCACACCTTTGTGGTTAGAGGAGCCGTCTACATACAGAGACCATTCTGGTGAAATTTCGGCGATGTTTGGTACTGTGAATTCGGTAATAAAATTAGCCAAGAATTGGGATTTGATAGATGATCGTCCTTGGTATCGGATGTCGAACTCAGAAAGTTCGACTGACCATTTTACTAGTCGGCCAGCCAGTTCTGGTTTCTGAAGGACTTGTCGCAAAGGATGATCTGTCCGAACATGGATTACACGACTCTGGAAGTTTGGCCGAAGTCTTCTGGCCGAGAAAACAAGAGCTAGGGCCAGCTTCTTAATGCTCGAATACCGAAGTTTGACATTTTGTAATGTTTTGCTGGTAAAATAGATCGGGAACTGCTGCTTTTGCCTTTCTGCAATAAGAGCAGAGCTTATAGCCACAGATAAATATAAGAATAACGTTCCCCTTTAAGGGGGGTTTGTAAAATTGGTGGTTTTGAAAGAGTTTCTTTTATGGTTGTGAATGTTTGTTCACATTCAGTAGTCCATTGGAAAGCTTTTTTCTTTTTTAAAGTTTGGAAGAAATATAAAGACTTAGAAGCTAGGCAGGGTAAGAATCTATAGAGTGCAGCAAGTCTCCCTGTCAACCGCTGGACTTCTTTGATAGTTTGTGGGCTTGTCATACCTAAAACAGCTCGGCACTTTTCTGGATTCGCCTCAATACCTCGACTAGTGAGCATGAAGCCAAGGAATTTGCCACTTTGAACGCCAAATGCGCACTTCTCAGGGTTTAGCCGCATGTTATATTTTCTGATTTGTTCGAAGATTTCTGCGAGGTCATCAAGGTGGCTATTGTCGATCTTCGTTTTGGCGACCATATCGTCAACGTAGACCTCAATGTTCTTGCTGATCTGTTTTGCGAATACTTTGTCCATTAGGCGTTGATATGTTGCACCTGCATTCTTAAGGCCAAACGGCATGACTTTATAACAATAGTTTCCATTTTCAGTAATAAAGGCTGTCTTGTTTTAATCAGATGGATGCATTTGGATCTAGTTATAGCTAGAGTATGCATCCATAAAGCTAAGTTTTTCATAACCAGAGGCGTTATCAACTAAGCAATCAATAGATGGCAAATGATATGAATCTTTGGGGCATGCTTTGTTGAGATCTGTGAAATCAACACACATGCGCCATTTACCGTTATGTTTTTTCACCATGACAGCATTCGCCAGCCATGTTGTGAATCTGATTTCCTGGATGAAGCCAGCGTTGATGAGCTTCTTGGTTTCTTCCAGGGAGGCTTGTTTGCGGTCATGGCCGAGGTTCCGCTTTTTTTATGCTATAGGTCGGACAGACGGATCTATTGCCAGCTTGTGGGATATGATGGATGGATCAATACCTGGCATATCAGCTGGGGTCTAAGCAAACAGGTCGACATTTTGTTGTAAAAATGCTTGGAATGAGGCCTTCCCTTTTGAGCTTAATGTGGAACCGACGTAAGTGAACTTGTCGAACTATCTGTGAAATAGATTTTATGCAAGTCTTCTGTCGGGCTTGGTCGTTCAAGGGTTCTTTCCTTGGGATCAAGGTCGGCCAGGGCTGGTAGGTCGTCTTGGTTGCCGATGTTGTGCACATGAGCTTGTATGTTTTGGTTAGGTCTTTTAAAACTGTTGTTGTAGCATTCTCTGGCCTCTTGGGCATCACCGTGGATAGTTGCAATTGTGTTATCCTGCAAAGGAAACTTAACACAGAGATAAATTGTAGAAACTATGGCGCCGAACCTATTTAAGAAAGGTTGGCCAAGTATCCAATTGTAAGGACTAAAATAGTCAATAACTAAGTATTGAATTCTGAAGTTTTTGATAAGGAAATCTCACCGAGTGTGGTTTGTAACCACACAGAGCCCATAACCGGGACTCTCTCTCCTGAGAAACCAACCAGGTCTCCAGTGGAAGGTTGGAGGATGTTGCTGCTCAGTTTCATCTTCTGAAATGTGGAGTAAAAGAGAACATCGACACTGCTCCCAGGGTCCAGTAAAACCTTTTTGACTAGGAGATCTCCGAGCTGTAGTAAAATCACGACCGGGTCGTCTAGATTTATTACGTTGGTGTTATGGTCGGATGTCTGGAATGTTATCTGAGGAAAGTGTGGAGGTGTCTGCTGTTGATTTTGATTAGCTTCTATGGAAAGCATAGCTCGGTAAGATCGCTTTCTTGCCGAGCTTGTGGCTCCTCCACCTGCAAAACCTCCGAAAATACAGTTAATAATACGTCTTGGTTGGTCGGGAGGATTGGTGTTCGGTCGATCTTTATCTCGGCCATGATGTGTTGCCGAGCTTTAGTCACCAGAAAGGGGTGCACGTCGTTGTATATGGCCGCCGATATACTTGTCGTGGTGACCTTGCCGAGCTAACCGCTCCAGAAGGTCTTTGGCGATGATACACTCGTCAGTAGTGTGTCCGTGCTTTTGATGAAAAGAGCAATATTTTGATCTGTCTGCGCCTTTTGAATCTGGGTAGCTGTCGGCTTTTCTTGGTGGCTTGATCAACATTGAAATCAAGATCTCCTTGATGATGTCGTCACGATTGGTGTTGAACTGAGTGTAAGAATCATATCGGGGAGTTGGTTTGAAGTTTTTTTTGTTATCTCGTGTTTTGTCGTCGTCTCTGTATTGTGGTTTCTCTGTTTTCTGAGCTTGTCGGAGTTCTTCGATGTCGATCTGACCTTTCACTTTTTCACGGAACTCGGCCATAGTTTTAGGTTTGGCTATGGCAATGGTCTCCTGGAGAGATTTTGAGCTTATTTATATGGTTACATTATTTAACCATAAATATTTAGCCGTGTGGTGACAGCGCACCTGGACCATTTTCACTGAGAGGACGGATGGTAGCCATTGACAACGGTGATCCACCAACACACAGCTTGCCATAGGAGGAACCTTGTGTGCGTGAAGAAGAAGACAGAGGGAAAGCAGAGATTCAGAAGACAAAGCATCTCCAAAACTCCAACATATTCTCCATTACTGCATAACAAGTATTTAATTCATGCTCTTTTATTTTTCGCAATCCAAACTAATAATTATAATTGATTTCCTGACTAAGAAATACAAAATAACCATAGCTTGCTTCAAGCCGACAATCTCCGTGGGATCGACCCTTACTCACGTAAGGTATTACTTGGACGACCCAGTGCACTTGCTGGTTAGTGGTACGAGTTGTGAAAAGTGTGATTTACAATTCGTGCACCAAGTTTTTGGCGCCGTTGCCGGGGATTGTTCGAGTTTGGACAACTGACGGTTTATTTTGTTGCTTAGATTAGGAAAAATTTTTCTTTTTGGTTTAGAGTCTTCTATTATTGTTTTTGGTTGAAATTTTTTTAGATCCTTATTTTCTCTTTTTTTTTTTAAATTTTTCAAAAATTTTATAAACTAATAATTGAGTTTTTCTGTTTGAGTTTAGTTTCATATTTTAAGTTTGGTGTCAATTGAATGTTTTTATTTTCTTTTAAATTTTCAAATTTGTGTTCATTGTTCTTTCTTAATCTTCAAGTTGTTCTTGTTTATTTTCCTTGTTTGATCTTTAGTTTTTCTTGTTTTATGATTTTTCTTGTTTTTCTTATGCATTTTCGAATTATTAGTATCCAAAAAAAAAATAAAAAAAATAAAAAAGAATAAAAATAAAATATTTTATAATTAAATACCTTATTAAAACACGTTAAATTTATAGCTCAATTGGCTAGAGCGTGGTGCTTATGTTCTTGGTAATTGGCTATGTTCCTTTTAAAACTTTTTTTAAAAAAATTAATTTTTCTTTGATTAAATCTTGTGCCAAACTTTAAGTTTGGTGTTCTCTTGTTATTTTTCTTTAATTTTCGAAAATTTATTTTTGGTTTTCTAAAAATTTTAAGTTTGGTGTTCTTTGTGTTTTTATTTTCTTAAAAATTTTCAAAAATTATTCTTGGTGTTCATCTTGATCTTCAAAGTTTTCTTACTCGTTTTTTTTATTTTGATCTAAAAATTCTAAGTTTGGTATCAGTTTTGTTGTTTTTCTCTTTCCTTATTGAATTCAAAAATATCTTTTTTCTTTATTTTAATTGATTTTTCGAATTTTCCTTTTAAAAATTCAGATTTTATTTTAAAATTTTTATTTTATCTTATCTTAAGTTTTAAAATTTCAAAATTCAAATCTTTTTCAAAACTTCCTAACCAATTTCTCTCTCTTCATTTTTTTTTGAAAATCCTCACCCACATCTTTTTCAAATCTTTTTAATTAATTAATTTAGTTTTCAATTTTCTTTTATTTCTTTTTCTTCAAATTTTTGAAATTATAGTCAATTTTTTATTTATTTCATTTCATTTTATTTTAATTTCGGTTTTCAAAAAAAAAATATTTTATTTGCAATCCGCATCATCTCCCTTTCTCAATCATGGACAAAAGTGGAAATGAACAGTCCAGAAGGACTCTGGGGTCATATGTTAACCCCATTACTGCTGCATACGGGAGTAGTATCTGTATACCTCCTATCAAGGCAAGCAGTTTTGAGCTAAATCCTCAGCTCATTGTCATGGTGCAGCAAAATTGCCAGTATTCCGGTCTTCCACAGGAAGAACCTACTGAGTTTCTGGCACAATTATTGCAAATTGCTGACACAGTACGTGACAAGAAGGTAGATCAGGATGTATACAGACTGTTACTATTTCCATTTGCTGTAAAAGATCAAGCTAAAAGGTGGTTAAATAACCAACCCACAGTAAGCATAAGGACATGGAAACAGTTATCAGACAAATTCCTGAATCAATATTTCCCTCCAAAAAGGATGACACAGCTAAGGCTGGACATCCAAGGCTTTAAACAAGAGGATGATGAATTCCTTTATAATGCCTGGGAGAGGTACAGAGGGATGCTAAGGAAATGCCCCTCTGAAATATTTTCGGAGTGGGTGCAATTAGACATCTTCTACTATGGGCTTACAGAAGGAGCTCAGATGTCCCTAGACCACTCAGCTGGTGGATCTATACACATGAGGAAAACTATTGAAGAGGCTCAAGAGCTTATTGATATAGTTGCTAGAAACCAGCATCTGTAGATAAGTAATGGGTCCTCCATAAAAGAAGAAGCCAAAGCAGTGTCTACTGAACTTGGTCCTCCAGAACAAGTTGCTGAACTCAATCAACAATTGTGCTTTCTAACAAAACAGCTAGCAGAATTTAAGGAGATGCTACAAGACACTAAAAATACTAATAAAAATATGGAGGCACAATTGAATCAGACAAAACAGTAGTTATCAAAGCAGATAACAGAAGAGTGTCAGGCAGTTCAATTAAGAAGTGGGAAAACATTAAATACCTCGCTTCAGAGCAGCAGAAAGCCAAGAAAAGAACAAATGACAGAGGATGAGCAAAATATTATCCAAAATCCCTCTGAGGACAGTAAGGGCCCAGAGAGGAACAACTCTGGCGTTCAAACACCAGAAAAGGATGCAAGGTTGGCATTAAACTCCCAACCCACGCGCAGTTCTGGTGTTCAAACGCCAGGAACAGGCAAGAAACTGGTGTCAAACGCCCAATGGAAGCTCAGTTCTGGCGTTCAAACGCCAGAAATAGGTAGGAAGTTGGCGTCCAACACCAATCAAGCTTCCAACCTTGGCATTCAAACGCCAGTGAGGGATCAGACACACACAAGTGTTGATAACAACCCCTCTAAAAAGGCTTCTCCAACTACTTCTGTAGGAAATAAACCTGCAGCAACCAAGGTTGAGGAATACAAAGCCAAGATGCCTTATCCTCAAAAACTCCGCCAAGAGGAGCATGATAAGCAATTTGCTCGCTTTGCAGACTACCTCAGGACTCTTGAAATAAAGATTCCATTTGCAGAGGCACTTGAGCAAATACCCTCTTTTGCCAAGTTCATGAAAGAGATCTTGAGTCATAAGAAGAATTGGAGAGTAACTGAAAGAGTTCTCCTCACTGAGGAATGCAGTGCAGTCATTCTGAAAAACTTTGAAGAGAGGACTTTTGCGTGGTCTAGAAATTCGAAGAATAAATCCTCGTTGTAGGTATAGCTTCTAAACCAACAAAAGTTCTTTCTTACAAATATTTTTGTTATCACAAGTAACAAACCCCTTTAAAATTGATAACCGAGTATTTAAACCTCGGGTCGTCTTCTCAAGAAATTGCAGGGAAGTATGTTCTTATTATTGGTTATGAGTCTTATAAATTGGGGGTTTTGAAAGTAAAGAACCAGTATGTTAAATGATAAGAAAAATAAAATAGTAATAATAAAATAAAATCTTGGCAAGGTATTAGAACTGGAAGTCCTATCCTAGTTATCCTTATCAATTGTGATGAGAATTGGATTTTAATCCCACTTTGTTAACCTCTAACTATGAAGGTAAATCAAGTGGACTAATTAGTTTGATCCTCAAGTCCTAGTCAATTCCTATGAAAAGACTAGAGTTATTGGAGCAACTCCCAATTTCAACCACTGCTTTATTTGACAACTCAAGCGTTACCAATTACTTAACCAAAGCCAAAAGGAAAGAGAATCTACTCGAATGAAAATAATTTGGATAAATCGAAAGCATTCATAGCATAAATAAAACAATCATAAACTGAAATACCTCAAATAACATTAATTAAGAAAATTATAACTAACATGGAAGAGTTCATAAATTAAATTTAAAATAAATAAATGGAAAATTGAACCTGATAAAAAGAAACAATCCTGAAAGCAAAGAAATCTTAATCCTAAATCTCTAAAAATTACATCTAAATTATGAAAAGTGAATTATGAGCTGATTATTATGAATGAATAGATTTCCCCGCTTTATATCCTCTAATCTGTGTTTTCTGGGCCGAAAACTGGGTCGAAAACAGCCCAGAAATCGCTGGAGAAAAAATCTGCCACGCTGATTTTTGCCACTGCGATGCGTTCGCGTGAAGCACGCGTTCGCGTCATCTAGCGTCAAAGCAACTATGACATATTATATATCAAATCGAAGCCCCGGACGTTAGCTTTCCAACGCAACTAAAACCGCATCATTTAGACCTCTGTAGCTAAAGTTATAGCCGTTTGAGTGCGAAGAGGTCAGGCTGGACGGCTTAGCAATTTCTCCAACTTCTTGTATTCCTTCCATTTTTGCATGCTTCCTTTCCATCCTCTAAGCCATTCCTGCCCTATAAACTCTGAAATCACTTAACACACATATCAAGGCATCTAATGGTAATAAGAGAGGATTAATATTAGCAATTTAAGACCAAGGAAACATGTTTTCAATCATAGCACAAAATCAGGAAGGAAAATATAAAACATGCAAATATGAATAAGTGGGTAAAGATTGATAAAATCCACTCAATTGAGCACAAGATAAACTATAAAATAGTGGTTTATCAACCTCCCCACACTTAAACATTAGCATGTCCTCATGCTAAGCTCAAGAGAACTAAAAGAGTGAAGGGGAATGGTAAAATGTATGAAATGCAATCCTATCTATATGAATGCAACTACATGAAAATATTTCTACCTACTTAGTTAAAAGTAAATAAATCTTCCAAGACAAACATAAATCAGATTTCACTAATTCAAATTATATAATAAAAGACAAGTAAACTTGTAAGAAGATAGCTTATGAAAGCAGGGAACATAGAATTAAGCATTGAACCCTTACTGGTAGTGTATATGCACTCTAATCTCTCAAGTGTATAGGGTAATTCACTCTACTCTTCTCTAATCATGCTTTCTAAACTTTGTTCTTCATCTAACCAATCAACAAATATTTAATGTACCAATGCAAATATCATGAGGTCTTTTTAGGGGTTGTAATGTGGCTGAGGTAAAGGTAAGGATATATGTATGGCCAAGTGAGCTTTATAAAGTGAATCCTTGATTAGTCTAAGATCTCACCTAACATATACATACTTTATATAATTTTAAAATGCTTTACCTAGCTACCCAAATTTTTCCCACTTTTGTATTACATACTCCTGTATCAAACTTATTTTTGAATTTTGGCCCATGTGCATTGATTCTTTTTATTTTGCATTTGGGGTAATATTATTTTTCTTCTCTTTTCTTTTCTTCTCTCTCTTTTTTTTTGTATCCCCTTATTTAATTACTTAATATATATATATATATATATTTTTTTTTTCAATGCACATGGTAATTTAATTATTTTAATTTCACATGAGCATGCTTCCCAAATTTTTAAATAACTTATTCAATTTAATTTCTTACTTTTTTATATCATCCCATGTTCCCATAAAATTCTCCACACTTAAATTATACACAATATCTATCTTAAGCTAACCAAGGATTCAACTTGGGATTTTTATTTTGTTTTTCTGCTTAAGGCTAGTAATGTGGTTTATAGTATAAGAGGGGATTAAAGCTCAAGGGGGTTAACAAGGGTGATGTAAAAGGTAGGCTTATTTGAGATAAGTGAGCTAATAAAAAATAATGGCCTCAATCATATGCAAGCATGTAAATACACTAAATAATGGACATATAGAATGGAACAAAGCAAAGATTGCAATTATAGAGAAGAAAACATACAAGAATAAAATATTTATGGTTAAATAATGTAACCATATAAATAAGCTCAAAATCTCACAGGTTGTGTGTTCTTTGGCTCAAAAATCATGTTCCAAATACAACTTCAAACAAGTTTTACACAAAAAATTTTGATTTTAAATTAGTGAAAATTTTCAAAAATAAGATCTTAAAAAGAAACTTATTATTGTAACCAAGCAGTGGCTAAAATGCATAAAATCAAACAATCATGCAGTGAAACATGCAAATGTAAAAATGTACTAAATAAAATATTGGTGTTGAGAAGAAAATAACTAACCCATGGAGATCGGTATCGACCTCCCCACACTTAAAGATTGCACCGTCCTCGGTGCATGCTGAGATGTGCAGGTGGACGGGTTGTTCCAACTGATGCTTTTCTTCAAGAATTGTGCAGATGGACTTGTTTGTCTCCCCTTTTAGAAGTTTCTCCCTTTTTCCGTCTTCGGTGGCCAGCCTAAAAAAAGAGAAAAAGAAGAAAAGTAACCCAAAAGATAGAAAATAAATAAAATATGGGTATTAATGCCAGATGATAAGGGTCTCATTTACATGGAAGCTTCAACATGTTCGTGAGAAAACAATAGAAGCACATGGCATATCAGTGGTGCAGAAATTACAACAAAGGGGAGGAGTGTAGGTAATGAAAATATTAATATAAGTTCATATCAATGCAAATGAAGTACAAGTATCATAAAAGATTGGCATTGGCAGATAATTAATATCATCCCACAGTGTAAAACAAGTCACTAAGCACCAAAATAATTCAAGAAAAGATGCAACAATTGAATAAGAACATTTAACACAATGTTAAAATAATAAATTAAGAAAAGAAAATAAAAATATGCACAAAATTAAAATGTAATGAATGAAATATGCAAATAAATTAAGTAAAATAAAATGAAAGATAAGAGGGATGAGAAGTTAAAAAGATGAAGAAGAATAAAGTAAGAAAGAAGAAGAAAAATTAGGATTGGGGAAGAAAAGATAAGATATTTGACTGATCTGGATAAGCTGTGCGGCGCAGGCGACGCGGACGTGTGGGTCACGCGATCGCGTGACATGATTTGTGCGATTGGCACGAGTGTAGCCTCGCGTTCGCGCAACTCTCTGTTTGAAACTCTTTTTGCCAATTTTTAGGGTGACGCGTTCGCGTGGTGGACGCGATCGCGTGGATAGCCTTATTTCTAATATGACGCGGATGCGTGGGGCACACGTTCGCGTGGTAAGGCTCGTGCTTCTAGCACCGTTCCAGCCCCATTCCAACCTAACTCGCTGCCAAACACCCTTTTTACGTCGATTTTCAGGGCACGCGTTCGCGTGGGTGACGCGGACGCGTGGGAGGCATTTTTCGCAAATGACGCGGACGCGTCAGCGACGCAGTCGCGTGGATCAATTTGTGCCACAGGCACGCTTCCAGCCACGCTCTCGCGTGACTCTCTATTCACTTTTCTTTTCTTCCAAACGCACTGGTGACGCGGACGCGTTAGTGACGCTGCCGCATCGTGTGCGTGCTTTTTTTTTTATGCAATATGCAGATGCAAAATGCAATGATAATGTGGATGCTATGAATAATTCCAGGTTCAATGAAAATAGAATAAAATAAAACTCAAAAACAAACAAAATGAAATAAAATCAAAATTGAAGAAAAATCATCGTTGTAAGTATAGCTTCTAAACCAACAAAAGTTCTTTCTTACAAACGTTTTGGTTATCACAAGTAACAAACCCCTTTAAAATTGATAACTGAGTATTTAAACCTCGGGTCGTCTTCTCAAGGAATTGCAGGGAAGTATGTTCTTATTATTGGTTATGAGTCTTGTAAATTGGGGGTTTTGAAAGTAAGGAACCAGTATGTTAAATGATAAGAAAAATAAAATAGTAATAATAAAATAAACTCTTGGCAAGGTATTAGAACTGGAAGTCCTATCCTAGTTATCCTTATCAATTGTGATGAGAATTGGATTTTAATCCCACTTTGTTAACCTCTAACTATGAAGGTAAATCAAGTGGACTAATTAGTTTGATCCTCAAGTCCTAGTCAATTCCTATGGAAAGACTAAAGTTAATGGAGTAACTCCCAATTTCAACCACTGCTTTATTTGACAACTCAAGCGTTACCAATTACTTAACCAAAGCCAAAAGGAAAGAGAATCTACTCGAATAAAAATAATTTGGATAAATCAAAAGCATTCATAGCATAAATAAAACAATCATAAACTGAAATACCTCAAATAACATTAATTAAGAAAATCATAAGTAACATGAAAGATTTCATAAATTAAATTGAAAATAAATAAAAGGAAAATTGAACCTGATAAAAAGAAACAATCCTGAAAGCAAAGAAATCTTAATCCTAAATCCTAAGAGAGAGGAGAGAACCTCTCTCTCTAAAAACTACATCTAAATTATGAAAATTGAATTATGAGCTGGTTATTATGAATGAATGGATTCCCCCACTTTATAGCCTCTAATATGTGTTTTCTGGACCGAAAACTGGGTCGAAAACAGCCCAGAAATTGCTGGAGAAGAAATCTGCCACGCTGATTTTCGCCACTGCGATGCGTCCGCGTGGAGCATGCGTTTGCGTTGCCTAGCGTCAAGGCAACTATGGCATATTATATATTAAATCGAAGCCCCCGGACGTTAGCTTTCCAACGCAACTAGAACCGCATCATTTGGACCTCTGTAGCTAAAGTTATAGCCGTTTGAGTGCGAAGAGATCAGGCTGGACAGCTTAGCAATTTCTCCAACTTCTTGTATTCCTTCCATTTTTACATGCTTCCTTTCTATCCTCTAAGCCATTCCTGCCCTATAAACTCTGAAATCACTTAACACACATATCAAGGCATCTAATGGTAATAAGAGAGGATTAATATTAGCAATTTAAGACCAAGGAAACATGTTTTCAATCATAGCACAAAATCAGGAAGGAAAATATAAAACATGCAAATAGTATGAATAAGTGGGTAAAGATTGATAAAATCCACTCAATTGAGCACAAGATAAACCATAAAATAGTGGTTTATCAAGCTTCCCAAAAAAGCTTAAAGATCCCGGGAGCTTTATGATACCATGCATATTAGAGGGTGATTGCACCAAGACAGCTTTATGTGATCTTGGGGCAAGCATCAACCTAATACCTGCATCCACTATCAGAAAGCTTGGTTTAATTGAAGAAGTCAAACCAACCAGGATATGTATCCAACTTGCTGATGGCTCCATTAAATACCCATCAGGCGTAATTGAAGACATGATTGTCAGGGTTGGGCCATTCGCCTTTTTCACTGACTTTGTAGTGCTGGAAATGGAGGAGCACAAGAGTGCTACCCTCATTCTAGGAAGACCTTTCCTAGCAACTGGACGAACTCTCATTGATGTCCAAAAGAGGAAAGTAACCCTGAGGGTCAATGAGGATGAGTTCAAGTTAAATGCTGTCAAAGCCATGCAGCATCCAGACACACTAAAAGACTGCATGAAAGTTGATCTTATTGACTCTTTGGTAGAGGAGATCAACATGGCTGAGAGTCTCGAATCAGAGCTAGAAGACATCTTTAAAGATGCTCAGCCTGATTTGGAGGATTCAGAGGAGATAAAAGAACCTCTGGAAATTCCTCAGGAAGAGGAAAAATCTCCAAAACCCGAGCTCAAACCATTACCACCATCCCTGAAATATGCATTTCTGGGAGAAGGTGACACTTTTCCGGTGATCATAAGCTCTGCTTTAAATCCACAGGAAGAGGAAGCACTACTTCAAGTGCTAAGGACACACAAGACAGCTCTTGGGTGGTCCATAAGTGACCTTAAGGGCATAAGCCCAGCTAGATACATGCACAAGATCCTATTAGAGGATGATGCTATGCCAGTGGTTCAACCACAGAGGCGGCTAAATCCAGCCATGAAGGAAGTGGTGCAGAAAGAGGTCACCAAGTTACTGGAGGCTGGGATTATTTATCCTATTTCTGATAGCCCCTGGGTGAGCCCTGTCCAAGTTGTCCCCAAAAAGGGAGGCATGACAGTGGTTCATAATGAAAAAAATGAACTGGTTCCTACAAGAACAGTTACAGGGTGGCGCATGTGTATTGACTACAGAAGGCTCAATACAGCCACCAGAAAGGATCATTTTCCTTTACCATTCATAAACCAGATGCTAGAAAGACTAGCAGGTCTTGATTATTACTGCTTTTTGGATGGCTATTCAGGCTACAACAGAATTGCAGTAGATCCCCAAGATCAAGAGAAAACAGCATTCACGTGTCCATCTGGAGTGTTTGCTTACAGAAGGATGCCATTTGGGTTGTGTAATGCACCTGCAACCTTTCAGAGATGCATGCTCTCTATTTTCTCTAATATGGTGGAAAAATTTCTGGAAGTCTTCATGGATGAATTTTCAGTATATGGAGACTCATTTAGCTCCTGTCTTGATCACCTGACCCTGGTTTTGAAAAGATGCCAAGAGACTAACCTGGTTTTAAATTGGGAAAAATGTCACTTTATGGTGACTGAAGGGATTGTCCTTGGGCACAAGATTTCGAACAAGGGAATAGAGGTGGATCAAGCTAAGGTAGAGGTAATTGAAAAATTACCACCACCTGCCAATGTTAAGGCAATCAGAAGCTTTCTGGGGCATGCAGGATTCTATAAGAGGTTTATAAAGGATTTTTCAAAAATTGCAAAACCTCTGAGCAACTTGCTAGCTGTTGACACGCCATTTGTGTTTGACACAGAGTGCCTGCAGGCGTTTGAAACCCTGAAAGCTAAGCTGGTCACAGCACCAATTATTTCTGCACCAGACTGGACATTACCATTCGAATTAATGTGTGATGCCAGTGACCATGCTATTGGTGCAGTATTGGGGCAGAGGCATGACAAGCTTCTGCATGTCATTTATTATGCTAGCCGTGTTTTAAATGATGCCCATAAAAATTACACAACCACAAAAAAAAATTGCTTGCAGTGGTTTATGCCATTGACAAGTTTAGATCATACTTAGTAGGATCAAAAGCGATTATGTACACTGACCATGTTGCTCTTCAATATCTACTTACAAAGCAGGATTCAAAACCCAGGCTCATAAGATGGGTGTTGCTTCTGCAAGAGTTTGATATAGAAATAAGAGATAGAAAAGGGACAGAAAACCAAGTGGCTGATCATCTGTCCCGGATAGAACCAGTAGAAGGGGCGTCCTTTCCTTCTATTGAGATCTCTGAAACCTTTCCGGATGAGCATTTGTTCGCCATTTAGGAAACACCATGATTTGCAGACATTGCAAACTATAAAGCTGCAAGGTTCATACCCAAGTAGTACAGCAGGCAACAAAAGAAAAAATTAATTACTGATGCAAAGTACTACTTGTGAGATGAACCCTATCTCTTTAAGAGATGTGCAGACGGAATAATCCGTAGCTGTGTGCCTAGAGAAGAAGCACAGAAGATCTTATGGCATTGCCATGGATCACAATATGGAGGCCACTTGGGGGGTGAGCGAACAGCCACCAAGGTCCTCCAATGTGGCTTCTACTGGCCTACCCTTTATAGAGATTCTCGAGAGTTTGTACGTAACTGTGACAGTTGTCAGAGAGCTGGTAATCTGCCTCATGGTTATGCCATGCCTCAACAAGGAATCTTGGAGATTGAGTTGTTTGATGTATGGGGTATTGACTTCATGGGGCCTTTCCCACCATCATACTCAAACACTTATATTCTGGTTGTAGTCGACTATGTATCCAAATGGGTAGAGGCCATCGCCACACCCACTAATGATACTAAGACAGTGCTAAAGTTCCTCCAGAAACATGTCTTCAGTAGGTTTGGTGTCCTTAGAGCACTAATTAGTGATGGGGGCACTCACTTCTGCAACAAACAGCTTTACTCTGCTATGGTCCGGTATGGAATTAGTCACAAGGTGGCAACTCCATATCATCCACAGACAAATGGGCAAGCTAAAGTCTCTAATAGAGAACTAAAAAGAATCCTGAAATAGACTGTAAGTACCCGTAGAAAGGATTGGGGAAGAAGCTTGGATGATGCTCTGTGGGCTTACAGAACAGCATTCAAGACTCGTATAGGGACCTCTCTATACCAGCTTGTGTATGGTAAGGCCTGTCATCTGCCCATGGAACTGGAGCACAAGGCCTACTGGGCAACCAGATTCCTAAACTTTGATGCCAAAGTAGCTGGAGAAAAAAGATTGCTCCAGCTGAATGAGCTAAAGGAATTCAGACTCACTGCTTTTGAAAATGCCAAGCTTTACAAAGAGAAAGCAAAAAGGTGGCATGACAGAAAGCTGTCATCTAGAGTCTTTGAACTAGGATAGAAGGTTCTGCTGTTTAACTCTAGGCTCAGGCTATTCCCCGGGAAACTGAAATCCCGGTGGAGGGGACCATATGTGATTACAAGTGTGTCACCATATGGCTATGTGGAGCTTCAAGACATGGATTCTAATAAGAAGTTCATTGTTAATTGACAGAGAATCAAGAATTATCTTGAAGGCAATGTTGAGCAAGAGTGCTCAAGGCTGAGGCTAGATTAAAAGCTCAGCAAGGTCCAGCTAAAGACAATAAAGAAGCGCTTGTTGGGAGGCAACCCAATGTTATTTAACTATATCTATTTAGTTTCCATTGCTATTTTATGTTTTCTGTAGGTTGATGATCATGTAAAGTCACAAAAACTACTGAAAAATTAAAAACAGAATGAAAAACAGCATTAAAAACAGCTCACCCTGGAGGAAGAGCTTACTGGCGTTTAAACGCCAGTAAGAAGCATCAAGCTGGCATTAAACGCCAGAAACAAGCACCAGACTGGCGTTTAATGCCAGAACAGAGCATGGAATTGGCGTTAAACGCCAGAAACAAGTAGCAAGCTGGCGTTTAACGCCAGACATGCATTCTAAGGGCGTTTTGCATGCCTAAATGGAGCAAGGATGCTAAGTCCTTGACCCCTCTGGATCTGTGGACCCCACAGGATCCCCACCTACCTCACCATTCAAATTCAAACCATTCCCCTTCCAAACCCACCCATTCACACATCTCTATCTCCTCCATCTTGTCCACTTCTTTCTTCTTTTGCTCAGGGACGAGCAAACCTTTTAAGTTTGGTGTGGTAAAAGCATTGCTTTTTGTTTTTTCATAACCATTTATGGCACCTAAGGCCGGAGAAACCTCTAGAAGGAGGAAAGGGAAGGCAAAAGCTTCCACCTCTGAGTCATGGAAGATGGAGAGATTCATCTCAAGGGTCCATAATTCAGTGGTAGAGCAATTGACTGCAAATCAAAGAGCTATGATGGAGGAGCAACAAAGGCAAGGAAGAGACATAGAGGAGCTCAAGAGTACCATTGATTCTTCAAGAGGAAGAAGATGCTACTCTTACTAAGGTGGACCCGTTCCTTAATCTCCTTGTCTAATTATTTTTTCTGTTTTCGTTCTCTATGCTTTATGTTTATTTATGTTTGTGTCTGTACTACATGATCATTAGTGTCTAGTGTCTATGCCTTAAAGCTATGAATGTCCTATGAATCCATTACCGTTCTTAAATGAAAAATGTTTTTAATCACAAAAGAACAAGAAGTACATGATTTCGAATTCATCCTTGAAATTAGTTTAATTATTTTGATGTGGTGACAATACTTTTTGTTTTCTGAATGAATGCTTGAACAGTGCATATGTCTTTTGAATTTGTTGTTTATGAATGTTAAAATTATTGGCTCTTGAAAGAATGAGAAAAAAGGAGAAATGTTATTGATAGTCTGAAAAATCATAAAATTTGTTCTTGAAGCAAGAAAAAGTAGTGAATACAAAAGCTTGCGAAAAAAAAAAGAAAATGAAATTGATCCGGAGAATGCAACATCTCCTGAGCCCAATGAACTCCCCATTTCTGATCTTACCCATTCTCTTTAATTTCTGTCATTTACTTTTATGAGCAATTACCCCATTCCCATTTAAGATTCTGCAATTTACTTTCCGTCATCTACATTCAGCTCTTTATTTCTAGCATTTACTTTTCTGTTATTTACTTTCCCGCCATTTAATTTTCTGCAATTCTCAACCCAAATTCTGATTCGCTCAACTAGAACATTCCTCTAATTAAAGTTTCTTGATCAATCAATCCCTGTGGAATTCGACCTCACTCTATTGTGAGTTTTTACTTGACGACAAATTTGGTACACTTGCCGAAGGAAATTTGTTATGAGACAAGTTTTCCGTGCATCAAGTCTAAACCTTGTCTGTGGTATTCCGAGTAGGATTCAGGGATTGAATGACTGTGACGAGCTTCAAACTCACAAAGGTTGGGCGTAGTGACAGACGCAAAAGGATCAATGGATCCTATTCCAGCAGGAGTGAGAACCGACAGATGATTAGCCGTGCGGTGACAGCGCACCTGGACCCTTTTCACTGAGAGGACGGATGATAGCCATTGACAACGGTGATCCACCAACACACAGCTTGCCATAGGAGGAACCTTGCGTGCATGAAGAAGAAGACAGGGGGAAAGCAGAGATTCAGAAGACAAAGCATCTCCAAAACTCCAACATATTCTCTATTACTGCATAACAAGTATTTATTTCATGCTCTCTTATTTTTCGCAATTCAAACTGATAATCATAATTGATTTCCTGACTAAGATTTACAAGATAAACATAGATTGCTTCAAGCCAACAATCTCTGTGGGATCGATCCTTACTCACGTAAGGTATTACTTGGACGACCCAGTGCACTTGCTGGTTAGTTGTGTGGAGTTGTGAAAAGTGTGAATCACAATTTCGTGCACCACACAAATCTCGGGTTTTTTTGGCTTCGGGTGGAATTTCTCAATCCATGCGTACGCGTACATGGCGCGTGTGCGCGGATTGTCGAAAATGCTTGATGCACGCGTACGCGCGCAGTGCGCGTATGCGGATGGTGCTTTTTTTTTTTCAAAAATTTTTTCTATGTTTTTGCACCATTCCAAGCATTCCAAACCTCCAAACAGCTACTAAAACACCCTAAAACCTTATTTAACATACTAAACTACCAATTAAACTCAACAAACTAAACAAAACATGAAATCAAACCTATTCTACCAATATTAACGAAAGAGAAAAATGAAAAAGAGTTTACCATGGTGGGGTGTCTCCCACCTAGCACTTTTGTTTATTGTCCTTAAGTTGGACTTATGGGGAGCTCCTCTCAAGGTGGCTTGTGCTTGAATTCATCTTGGAACTCCCACCAATGCTTGGTTCTCCATTGTGCCCCAAGATTTCTTATTTGTTGCACCAAGTGTTGATGGAGTTCTTCACAAGCTTGGGGCTCCCAAAGTTGATCCTCTTTCTGTGATCCGGGATCCCACACTTTATTTTCACACCCGTCTTGAAGTTGATCATCATTATTAGTCCAACCGGGTGGTGAGTAGGGTGAATTCTCAATAAAATGTCCAACAATCCTCCTAGACCCATCTAGGTGAGCACTACTCCAACCTTTATATCTCATGTTTGATGCATCAACCATAATGAGCCTTGATTTGCAACGCCAACCACAAAACATCTTTCTTTTACGCTTCATCCCACAAAGTATCCTAAGTTGGCCATCCGTTTCAAGCAAATCATATTCAAGTGGGATAATAAAGCTAATAGAAATGAGTTCCACCCACTCAAATGAGGGTGTAGATGGCAACCTAGGCAAAGGTGATTCCAAGGGTCTTGACAAAGCGTCTTCAATTCCCATCCTTCTCTTTCTAAGGACTTCCACCTCTTCACAAGATCTCTTAATTTCAATCCTTTGTTCAACAATTTTATCTAAGCATTTTCCCTTACTCAAATCATAAATGGGAGGACGAGAGAGATTTACCTCCACAACGCTTTCAAATTCAATGGGAGAAAGTTCTTCATGCTCAAAGGATTCTTCACCACTAAGACTTGATGCTTGATCTTCCTCACCAAGGGAACTCAATTCTTGATCTATCCCATCCAAGTCTTCATATGTAATATGCCTTGGAAGGTGTGCACTTTCCTCCCTAGCATCAATTTCAATCATCTTGGAGGGGTTTTCTTCAACTCTATGTTCCCATGGAGGCTCCGCATCTCCTAAGTCTTCAACCAATTCTTCCTCTTCTTCAACAATTATAGCTTCCTCCAATTGTTCCAATACAAAGCAACTTCCCTCATTCTTCACTAATCTCTCCTTCATGTTGTGCTCTTCATTTGTTTCTCCACATGTAGCCATGGGAGTCCCTTAAGTGTTCAAGCATTGGGATGCTAACCGGAGGCGGCCGTGAATTGTTGCACATCCCTTTTCATTTCCTCTTGTCCTTGAACAAGAACATCAAGGATGTCATCCATTGGAGGTTGGGGTGGATGGAAGGGTTCATCAATTTGGGGGAAGGATTTATAGTAGGAATGTGGTTCCTCTTGGTAGAGTTGTGGTGGTTCAATATTTTCCATCCTTTCCACTTGTTGCACAACACACTCCATGGTTGCTTGAAATTGATCCAATGCTTCCTTGAGACGATCCCTTGACTCTTGTTCCTCTTAGATATCATGAGTAGGATCATATGGCTCTTGGATTGATGGACATGAATATTCTTCCATGGGAGGTTGTTGTGGGAAGTGGTATTCATCTTGTGGTTGCAAATTTGTACACATTGGAGGTGGTTCATCTTGGTAATAGCATGGAGGGGGTGGCTCTTGAAAATATTGATGTTGGGATGGTGGTGGCTCTATATGTGGTTCATATAGCTCATATGGTTGTTGGTAGGATGGATATGGATTAGGGTCACATGAAGATGGTTGGTGAAAAGTGGCTTGTGCGTATGGTTGAGGGTTATGTTGAGGGTATGGCTCATAGGCATATGGTGGTGGTTCTTGAAAGTTACAAGGAGATTCACCATAGCCATTGGATTGGTATGCATCATAGAATGACTCTTGTTCATAGTGCATTGGTGGAGGTTGTTGCCATGAAGATTGATCATATGCATATGGCTCCTCCCACCTTTGATTGTTTCATCCTTGATACACATCCTCATTGTAGCTCCCATTACCTACAACATAGTTGTAATCATACTTATAGCCAAAGTGATAATTCATAGTGAAAAGAGAAAATAAAATTCAAAAGCTATTAGAAAAATGATGAAACCAAGTCCTAAACTAGCAAAGACTAACAAGCAATCCAAAAAATAAAGCTATTCACAATATTCACATATATACAATAACCAATAACACAACACCATTGCAACTCCCCGGCAACGGCGCCATTTTGATGATTAGACTTTGTGTGGCCTAGAATTCACAATAAATTCTCGTTGCATGTATAGTTTCTAAACCAACAATAGTTCTTTCATACAAAAATTTGTTTGTCACTAAAATAAACCCCTAAATTTATAAACCGAAGTATTGAACCTCGAGTCGTTCTCCCTAGGAATTGCAAACGAATGTTCTTGTTATTGGCTATGAAGTATATTTGGGGTTTTGAGTTAAGGAACAAGGAATGTAAATTGCAAAAGAAATAAACTAACAACTAAGAAAGCTCTTGGCAAGATATGAGAACTAGAAGTCCTATCCTAGTTATCCTCCTCAATTGTGACCACAATTGTCCATTGTTACCACTTAGTTAACCTCTAACCATGGAGGAAAGTCAAGTGGATGAATCAACTTGATTCCACAAGTCCTAGCCAACTCCCAAGGGAAAGAGTAGCTTTAGTGGTATCCAAATCAATTAGCAATTTCTAATTATCAATCTACAAAGGAATTAGATAACTCAAGTGTCACTAATTACTCTACCAAAGCCAAGAGGAGAAAATTCTATACTAAAATCCAACCAAGCATTTCATCAAACACTTGGAAGGCACAAAGAAAAGCATAGTAAATTGACAACAACAATAGAATCTAACAACAATTATGGCAATGAATTAACAACAATAAGCAAAAGGAACACAATTATTATGAATTACCTCAACTTGAATTGAAAGAAAAGAGAAGGAACAAGAGTAGATCTACAACAAAATATAGAAGCAACATAAAGGAAATTACAACAAAAGAATAGAAGAAGATGATTGCAACAACAAAGAATTGAGAAGCAAAGGTAGAAGAAAGCATGAACTAAAACCTAGATCTAAGATCTAAACCTAATCCTAATCCTAGAGAGAAGTGAGAGCTTCTCTCTCTAAAACTAACTAAAACTACTCCTAAAGCTTAAACTATGAGTAATGATCCAAAGTAAGTTAATTCCCCTTCAATTCTTGGCTTAAATAGCATCAGAAATAAGTTGGATTGGGCCCACAAGGCTTCTAAAATCGCTGGCCACGTGTTTGACTAAGTGAACCATGTGCCACCATCGGTGTGTACGCATATTGTGCACGTGCGCGCCCCTTAACGCGGTGCAGCTATGACAAATCATATATCATTTCGAAGCCCCGGATATTAGCTTTCCAACGCAACTAGAACCGCATCATTTGGACTTCTGTAGCTCAAGTTATGGCCAATTAAGTGCAAAGAGGTCGGCTTGACAGCTTTTGCAATTCCTTCATTTCTTCATGAGTTCTCCATTTTTACATGCTTTTCCTTCATCCCCTTGATCCAATCTTTGCCGCCTAAACTTGAAATCACTTAACAAACATATCCAGGCATCTAATGGAATCAAGGTGAATTAAATTTAGCTATTTTAAGTCCTCAAAGCATGTTTTCACTCTTAAGCACAATTAAAGGAGAAGTTATAAAACCATGCTATTTCATTGGATAAATGTGAAAAAAGGTTGATAAAATCCTCTAAATTCAACACAAGATAAATCCTAAAAATGAGGTTTATCACTAACACATACACACACTCTATATAATTCTAAAATCATTCTTAGCCACCCAAAATCTCACTTTTGCATATTTTCACACACTCATGTATCAAGTCTAATTCCATCACATATGCATTGATCTTTTTATTAGACTTAACACTGGGATAATTTTATCCCCTAATCATTTATTTCTTCTCTTTTTTTTTCTTTTTTCCTTTTTCCTTTTTTTTATTTTTGTTTTTCTTTTTTTTCTTTTTATATAATTGAAAGCATAATATATCAATGCATATGGTTTCTCTGATTTCACACGAGTAAGTATCCAAATTCCCGATATTTGTCAATAAAAGCAAAACACATTCTCATCAACCATAGTTCCCATATTTCCCCACACTTAGTTGACACACACCCACTATCTTAAACTAACCAAATATTCAAAAAGGGTAATTAATTATTTTTCCGCTTAAGGCTAGTGATGTGGTAATATAAAGAACAATTGGGGGTTAAAAAGGCTCAAAGTGGCAAACAAAGGCAAACGAAATGGTAGGCTTTTTGGGATAAGTGAGCTAATATCAAATGATGGGTTCAATCACATAAATGCATGAATAAACTAAATAATAGACATATAGAATGGAACAAACCAAAGATTGCATTCATAGAGAAGAAAACACACAAGAATAAAAATCATGGTTAAATAATATAACTGTTCCGAGGGTTGCCTGAAACTGAAGGTCGATGATAAACCCCTATTTTATGGTTTATATTGTGTTTAATTGTGTGATTTTATCATGATCTTGACCCACTTATTCATTAAAATAGCATGCATTTATATTTCCTTCCTGAAATTATTACATGAGTGAAAACTGCTTCCTAGAGACTTTTAATTATACATTTTACTTCCTTTACACACTCATGTTTTAAGTTTGGTGTCAACTGCATTCTTATCTTTTTTCTCTTAAATTTTCTAATTTATGTTCTTTATTATTCCTTGATCTTCAAGTTGTTCTTGTTTGTTTTTCTTGTTTGATCTTTGGTTTTTCTTGTTCTGTGTCTTTTCTTGTTTTACTTGTACTTTCTCAAAACATTAGTTTTCAAAAAAATTATTTTTAGTTATTAAAAATACCTCTTTAAAACAAGTGTTACATTTACTGCTCAATTGGCTAGAGCGTTGGTTTATGTTCTTGTTGATTGGGTATCTTCTTTTTAAAATCTTTTTCAAAAATAATTTTTCTTTGATTGAATCTTGTGCCAAACTTTAAGTTTGGTGTTTTCTTGTTAATCTTTTTATAATTTTCGAAAATTTTATTGAAGTTTTCTAAAAATTTTAAGTTTGGTGTTCTTTCTGTTGTTCTTGTTGTTCTTGTGAATCTTCAAAGTGTTCTTGAGTCTTCTTTGTGTTTAGATCTTAAAATTTTTAAGTTTGGTGTTCCTTGGTGTTTTCCTTCCAAAATTTTCGAAAACAAGGAGCATTAGATCTAAAAATTTTAAGTCTTGTGTCTTTTGTGTGTTTTTCTCTTTCATCATTAAATTCAAAAATATCTTTTCTCTTTATTTTAAGTAATTTTTGAAATTTTCCCTTAAAAATTCAGATTTTTATTTTAAACTTTTTGTTTCATCTTATCTTAGTTTTAAAATTTCAAAAATCATATCTTTTTCAAAATCTTATCTTATCTTATTTCAAATTCAAAATTTAATATTCAAATTTTAAATTTCAAATTTCAAAATTTCAAATTTTAAAATTTAATTTTCAAAATTTAATTTTCAAACTTAAAAATCAAATCTTTTCAAAATTTAAATCTCTTTCAAATCCTTATCTTATATTGTTGACTTTTTTAAAATTTAAAATTCAAATTTTCAAATTTCAAAATTCGAATTTCAAATTTCAAAAATTTAAAATTCAAAATTTAATTTTCAAATTTAAAATTTAAATTTCAAAACTTCCTAACTACTTTCTCTCTCTTCATTTTTCGAAAATTCTCACCCACATCTTTTTAATTAATTAATTTAGTTTTCAATTTTCTTTTATTTCTTTTTCTTCTAATTTTCGAAATTATACTCAATTTTTCATTTATTTTATTTTATTTTATTTTAATTTCGATTTTCAAAAAAAAAAAAAATTAATTTGCAATCCGCATCATCTCCCTTTTTCCATCATGGACATAAGTGGAAATGAACAGTCCAGAAGGACTCTGGGGTCATATGCTAACCCCACTACTGCTTCATATGGGAGTAGTATCTGTATACCCTCCATCGGAGTCAGTAGCTTTGAGTTGAATCCTCAGCTCATTATCATGGTGTAGCAGAGTTGCCAGTATTTCGGTCTTCCACAGGAAGAACCTACAGAGTTTCTGGCACAGTTTTTACAAATTGCTGACACAGTACATGATAAGGAAGTAGATCAGGATGTCTACAGATTATTACTGTTTCCATTTGCTGTAAAAGATCAAGCTAAGAGGTGGTTAAATAACCAACCTAAAGCTAGCATAAGGACATGGAAACAGCTGACAGAAAAATTCCTGAATCAATACTTCCCTCCAAAACGGATGACACAGCTAAGGCTGGACATCCAAGACTTTAAACAAGGAGATAATGAATCTCTTTATGATTCCTGGGAGAGATACAGAGAGATGCTAAGAAAATGCCCCTCTGAAATGTTTTCAGAATGGGTGCAGTTAGACATCTTCTATTATGGGCTTACAGAGAAAGCTCAAATTTCTCTAGACCACTCAGCTGGTGGATCTATACATATGAGAAAAATAATTGAAGAAGCTCAAGAGCTCATTGATATAGTTGCCAGAAATCAGCATCTGTACCTAAGCAGTGAATCTTCCATGAAAGAAGAGGCTAAAACAGTAACTGCTGAACTCACTCCTGCAGAACAAATTACAGAATTCAATAAGCAATTAGACTTTCTAACAAAACAGCTGGCCGAATTCAAGGAGATACTATAAGACACAAGAATGGCTAATCTGAATATGAAAGTACAGTTGAAGCAAACAGAACAACAGTTATCAAAACAAATAACAGAAGAGTGACAAGCAGTTCAATTAAGAAGTGGGAAAATATTAAATACCTCACTTCAAGGCAGTAGGAAGCCAAGAAATGAACAACCAGCTATCCAAAATCCCTCTGAGGACAGTAAGAGCCCAGAGAGGAATAACTCTGGCGTTCAAACGCCAGAAACAGGCAAGGAGTTGGCGTCAAACGCCCAATGGAAGCTCAGTTCTGGCGTTCAAACGCCAGGAACAAGTAAGGAGTTAGTGTCCAACGCCACTCCAGCTTCCAACCCTGGCTTTCAAATGCCAGTGAGGGATCAGACACCTGCAAGTGCTGATAATAAATCCCTCAATAAGGCTTCTCAACCTACCTCTATAGGAAATAAACCTGCAGCAACTAAGGTTGAGGAATACAAAGCCAAGATGCCTTATCCTCAAAAACTCCACAAAGAGAAGCAGGATAAGCAATTTGCCCGCTTTGCAGACTATCTCAGGACTCTTGAAATAAAGATTCCGTTTGCAGAGGCACTTGAGCAAATACCCTCTTATGCCAAGTTCATGAAAGATATCTTGAGTCATAAGAAGGATTGGAGAGAAACTGAAAGAGTTCTCCTCACTGAAGAATGCAGTGCAGTCATTCTGAAAAGCTTCCCAGAAAAGCTTAAAGATCCCAGGAGCTTTATGATACCATGCATATTAGAGGGTAACTGCACCAAGACAGCTCTATGTGATCTTGGGGCAAGCATCAACCTAATTCCTGCATCCACTATCAGAAAGCTTGGCTTAACTGAAGAGGTCAAACCAACCCGGATCTGTCTTCAACTTGCTGATGGCTCCATTAAATACCCATCAGGCATAATTGAGGACATGATTATCAAGGTTGGGCCATTTGCCTTCCCTACTGACTTTGTAGTGCTGGAAATAGAGGAGCACAAGAGTGCAACTCTCATTCTAGGAAGACCATTCCTAGCAACTGGACGAACCCTCATTGACGTCCAAAAAGGGGAGATAACCCTGAGAGTCAATGAGGATGAGTTTAAGTTGAATGTTGTCAAAGCTATGCAACATCCAGACACATCAGACGACTGCTTGGGCGTTGATATTATTGACTCCCTGGTGGAAGAGGTCCATATGACTGAGAGTCTTGAATCAGAGCTAGAGGACATTTTTAAAGATGTTCAGCCTGATCTGGAGGAACCAAAGGAAATAAAAGAACCTCTGAAAACTCCTCAGGAAGAGGAGAAACCTCCTAAGTCCGAGCTCAAACCACTACCACCATCCCTGAAATATGCATTTCTGGGAGAAGGTGACACTTTTCCTGTAATCATAAGCTCTGCTTTAGGGCCACAGGAAGAGGAAGCACTAATTCAGGTGCTAAGGACACACAAGACAGCTCTTGGGTGGTCCATAAGTGATCTTAAGGGCATTAGCCCAGCCAGATGCATGCACAAGATCCTATTAGAGGATGATGCTAAGCCAGTGGTTCAACGACAGAGGCGGCTAAATCCCGCCATGAAGGAGGTGGTACAGAAAGAGGTCACTAAGTTACTAGAGGCTGGGATTATCTATCCTATTTCTGATAGCCCCTGGGTGAGCCCTATCCATGTTGTCCCTAAGAAGGGAGGAATGATAGTGGTTCATAATGAAAAGAATGAACTGGTTCCTACAAGAACAGTTACAGGGTGGCGTATGTGTATTGACTACAGAAGGCTCAATACAGCCACCAGGAAGGATCATTTTCCTTTACCATTCATAGACCAGATGCTAGAGAGACTAGCAGGTCATGAATATTACTTCTTTTTGGATGGCTATTCAGGTTACAACCAAATTGCAGTAGATCCTCAGGACCAAGAGAAAACAGCATTCACATGTCCTTCTGGAGTGTTTGCCTACAGAAGGATGCCTTTTGGTCAGTGTAATGCACCTGCAACCTTTCAGAGGTGCATGCTCTCTATCTTCTCTGATATGGTAGAGAAGTTTCTGGAAGTCTTCATGGATGACTTTTCAGTATTTGGAGACTCATTCAGCTCCTGCCTTAACCATTTAGCACTTGTTCTGAAAAGATGCCAAGAGACCAACCTAGTTTTAAACTGGGAAAAATGTCACTTTATGGTGACTGAAGGGATTGTCCTTGGGCATAAAATTTCAAACAAGGGAATAGAGGTGGATCAAGCTAAAGTTGAAGTAATTGAAAAATTACCACCACCTGCCAATGTTAAGGCAATCAGAAGCTTTCTGGGGTATGCAGGATTCTATAGGAGGTTTGTAAAGGATTTTTCAAAAATTGCAAAACCTCTGAGCAATCTGCTAGCTGCTGACACACCATTTGTGTTTGACACAAAGTGTCTGCAGGCGTTTGAGACCCTGAAAGCTAAGCTGGTCACAGCACCAGTTATTTCTGCACCAGACTGGACATTACCATTCGAACTAATGTGTGATGCCAGTGACCATACCATTGGTGCAGTATTGGGACAGAGGCATAACAAGCTTCTGCATGTCATTTATTATGCTAGCAGTGTTTTAAATGATGCCCAGAAAAATTACACAACCACAGAAAAAGAATTACTTGCAGTGGTTTATGCCATTGACAAGTTTAGATCCTACTTAGTAGGATCAAAAGTGATTGTGTACACTGACCATGCTGCTCTCAAATATCTACTCAAAAGCAGTATTCAAAGCCCAGGCTCATAAGATGGGTGTTGCTTCTGCAAGAGTTTGATACAGAAATAAGAGACAGAAAAGGGACAGAGAATCAAGTAGCTGATCACCTGTCCTAGATAGAACCAGTAGCAGGAGCATCCCTCCCTCCTACTGAGATCTCTGAAACCTTTCCGGATGAGCAATTGTTTGCTATTCAGGAAGCTCTGTGGTTTGTAGACATTGCAAAGTATAAGACATAAGGTTCTCCTTCTGTAACCATGGAGAGGAAGCATGAAAAGCTTCTCTCACTGTAGAGTCAACCAAAGCCTCCACAGTCAAACTCTAAGTTTGGTGTTGGGAGGCCACAACCAAACTCTAAGTTTGGTGTTAAACCCCCACATTCAAACTCAAAGTTTGGTGTTGGGAGGTCCCAACCTTGCTCTGATTATCTGTGAGGCTCCATGAGAGCTCACTGTCAAGCTATTGACATTAAAGAAGCGCTTGTTGGGAGGCAACCCAATGTTATTTAATTATATCTATTTATTTTCCATGGCTATTTTATGTTTTCTTTAGATTGATGATCATGTGAAGTCACAAAAACAAATAGAAAATCAAAAACAGAATGAAAAACAGCATGAAAAATAGCACACCCTGGAGGAAGATCATTCTGGCGTTTAAACGCCAGAAACAAGCATCTGTCTAGCGTTTAACGGTAGAAACAAGCACCAAGCTGGACTTTAACACCAGAAACAAGCATCAGTCTGGCATTAAACGCCAGAAACAGGCTACATTTGGGCGTTTAACGCCAGAAACAGGCAGCAGTCTGGCGTTAAACGCCAGGATTGCACAGTAAGGGCATTTTGTACGCCTAATTGGAGCAGGGATGCTAAATCCTTGACCCCACTGGATCTGTGGACCCCACAGGATCCCCACCTACCTCACCATTCAAATTCAAACCATTTCCCTCCCAAACCCACCCATTCACACACTTCCATCTCCTCCATCTTCTCCACTTCTTTCTTCTTTTGCTCGAGGACGAGCAAACCTTTTAAGTTTGGTGTGGTAAAAGCATTGCTTTTGTTTTTCCATAATTCAGTGGTAGAGCAATCGACTGCAGATCAAAGAGCTATGAGGAAAGAGAAACAAAGGCAAGGAAGAGACATAGAGGAGCTCAAGAGCACCATTGGTTCTTCAAGAAGAGGAAGACGCCACCCTCATTAAGGTGGACCCATTCCTTAATCTCCTTGTTCTTATTTTCCTGTTTTTCGTTTACTATGTTTCACGTTTAATTATGTTTGTGTCTTTACTATATGATCACTAGTATCTAAGTGTCTATGTCTTAAAGATATGAATGTCCTATGAATCCATCACCTTTCTTAAATGAAAATTGTTTTCTGAAAAAGAAAAAGAAGTACATGAATTTCGAATTTTAAAATAGTTTAATTATTTTGATGTGGTGGCAATACTTTTTGTTTTCTGAATGAATGTTTGAACAGTGCATATGTCTTTTGAATTTGTTGTTTATGAATGTTAAAATTGTTGGCTTTTGAAAGAATGATGAAAAAGGAGAAATGTTATTTGATAATCTGAAAAATCATAAAAATAATTCTTGAAGCAAGAAAAAGCAATGAAGAACAAAGCTTGCAGAAAAAAAATGCGAAAAAAAAAGAGAGCAAGAAAAAGAAAAAGCAAGCAGAAAAAGCCAAAAGCTCTTTAAACCAAAAGGCAAGAGAAAAAAGCCAATAGCCCTTAAAACCAAAAGGCAAGGGTAATAAAAAGGATCCAAGGCTTTGAGCATCAGTGGATAGGAGGGCCTAAAGGAATAAAATCCTAGCCTTAGCGGCTAAACCAAGCTGTCCCTAACCATGTGCTTGTGGCGTGAAGGTGTCAAGTGAAAACTTGAGACTGAGCAGTTAAAGTCGAGGTCCAAAGCAAAAAAATAGAGTGTGCTTAAAAACCCTGGACACCTCTAATTGGGGACTTTAGCAAAGCTGAGTCACAATCTGAAAAGGTTCACCCAGTTATGTGTCTGTGGCATGTATGTATCCGGTGGTAATACTGGAAAACAGAGTGCTTAGGGCCACGGCCAAGACTCATAAAGTAGCTGTGTTCAAGAATCAACATGCTGAACTAGGAGAATCAATAACACTATCTAAATTCTGAGTTCCTATAGATGCCAATCATTCTGAACTTTAAAGGATAAAGTGAGATGCCAAAACTGTTTAGAAGCAAAAAGCTAATAGCCCCGCTCATCTAATTAACACTGATCTTCATAGATGTTTTTGGAATTCATTGTATATTCTCTTCTTTTTATCCTACTTTGTTTTTAGTTTCTTGGGGACAAGCAACAATTTAAGTTTGGTGTTGTGATGAGCGGATAATTTATACGCTTTTTGGCATTGTTTTTACTTAGTTTTTAGTATGATTTAGTTGGTTTTTAGTATATTTTTATTAGTTTTTAATTAAAAATCACATTTCTAGACTTTACTATGAGTTTGTGTGTTTTTATGTGATTTCAGGTATTGTCTGGCTGAAATTGAGGGAGCTGAGCAAAAATCTGATTCAGGCTGAAAAAGGACTGCTGATGTTGTTGGATTCTGACCTCCCTGCACTCAAAGTGGATTTTCTGGAGCTACAGAACTCCAAATGGTGCGCTCTCAATTGCGTTGGAAAGTAGACATCCAGGGCTTTCCAGCATTATATAATAGTCCATACTTTGCTCAAAAATAGATGACGTAAACTGGCACTCAACGCCAGTTCCATGTTGCAGTCTGGCGTCCAGCGCCAGAAACAAGTTACAAGTTGGAGTTCAACGCCAGAAACAGGTTACAACCTGGCGTTGAATGCCCAAAACCGCCCAGGCACGTGAGAAGCTTAAGTCTCAGCCCCAGCATACACCAAGTGGGCCCCAGAAGTGGATTTCTGCACTATCTATCATAGTTTACTCATTTTCTGTAAACCTAGGTTACTAGTTTAGTATTTAAACAACTTTTAGAGATTTATTTTGCACCTCATGACATTTTTAGATCTGAACTTTGTACTCTTTGACGGCATGAGTCTCTAAACTCCATTGTTGGGGGTGAGGAGCTCCGCAGCGTCTTGATGAATTAATGCAACTATCTCTGTTTTCCATTCAAACACGCTTGTTCCTATCTAAGATGTTCATTCGCGCTTCACTATGAAGAAGGTGATGATCCGTGACACTCATCACCTTCCTCAATCCATGAACGTGTGCCTGACAACCACATCCATTCTACATCAGATTGAATGAGTATCTCTTAGATTTCTTAATCAGAATCTTCGTGGTATAAGCTAGAATTGATGGCGGCATTCATGAGAATCCGGAAAGTCTAAACCTTGTCTGTGGTATTCCGAGTAGGATTCAAGGATTGAATGGCTGTGACGAGCTTCAAACTCGCGATTGTTGGGCGTAGTGACAGACGCAAAAGAATCAAGAGATTCTATTCCGACATGATCGAGAACCAACAGATGATTAGCCGTGCTGTGACAGAGCATTTGGACCTTTTTCACTGAGAGGACGGGAAGTAGCCATTGACAACGGTGACACCTTACATACAGCTTGCCATGGAAGGAGCCTTGCGTGTGTGGAGAGGAGTACAAGAGAAAAGCTGAAATAAAGAGGACAAAGCATCTCCAAAACCCCAACATATTCTCCATTATTGAGTAACAAGTATTTATTTTATGCCCCTTGACTTTTACAATTAAAACTAAGAATTATTATTGATATTATATCCTGACTAAGAGTTACAAGATAACCATAGCTTGCTTCAAGCCAACAATCTCCGTGGGATTCGACCCTTACTCACGTAAGGTATTACTTGGACCACCCAGTGCACTTGCTGGTTGGTTATGCGGAATTACATAGTGTGAAGTAATTTTCGTGAACCAGCGTGCTTCTGACATGGGGGAATGTTTTGATGAACTCTATTGCTTCCTTTATTAAGGTCGGCCAGTAAAAACCAGCTCGGAGTACCTTTTTGGAAAGAACTCGCTCCCCGAGATGGTTGCCGCACATGCCACTGTGGACTTCCTCAAGAACTTCCCTCGTAGCAGAGGTCGGGACGTATTTTAGGAGGGGTGTAGAGATTCCCCTCCTATATAGAACGTCGTGCACTATAGTGTAGTGCTGCGCTTCTCGTACTAGCCTTTTTGCCTCCTTTTTGTCTGCGGAAGTGTTTCAGACTTGAGGTAATTGACTCTGGGAGTCATCCACCCTTGGTCCTGGTCTGATATGCTTAAGACCTTTTTTTCTTCCGAGGTTGATGGATTTTGTAGTGTTTCTTGGATGAGGCTTCTATTGTTTCCCCCAGGTTTGGTGCTGGCTAGTTTCAAAAGTGCATCAGCTCGAGTATTTTGTTCCCGAGGTATATGTCGGATCTCATATCCCCTGAATTTTCTGAGTTGTTCTCTGGTCTTGTAGGTATTTCTTCATGGTGGGATCCTTAGCCTGGTAGCTCCCTTCTATTTGCGAGGTGACTACCTGTGAGTCGTTGAAAATGGTAAGCTTTTGAGCGCCGACCTCTCTAGCCAGCTTCAAACGTGCCAGTAGGGCTTTGTACTCGGCTTGGTTATTTGAGGCGGGAAACTCGAACTTTAGGGAGAGCTCAAGTTGAGTTCCTTGATTACTTTCTAGGATTACTCCGGCTCCACTTCCGTCTTTGTTTGATGAACCGTCGACGTAGAGGTTCCAGCCAGTGGGAGTGTCTGGGGTGTCGGTATATTCTGCAACGAAGTCGGCCAGATATTGGGACTTGATGGTTGTCCGAGCTTCGTACTTGAGATTGCAGTCGGACAACTCGACTGCCCATTGTAGAATTCTTCCAGCTAATTCTGTTTTCTGTAGAATACTTTTTATGTGTTGGTTGGTCTGTACTCTGATAGTATGAGCTTGAAAATTTGGCCGGAGTTGTCGAGAAGTGAGTATAAGGGTGTAGGCGATCTTTTCTATCTTTTGATAGTTTAGTTCGGCCCCTTGTAGAGCCTTACTGATGAAGTAGATGGGTTGTTGCCCATTTTCGTCTTCCTAACTAGTATTGAAGCTATTGCCCGACTTCCTACGGCGAGGTATAAGATTTGTTCTTCACCTTCCCTGGGTCGGGTTAGGATGGGTGGTCACCCCAGGAATGTCTTGAAGTTTTGGAAGGCTTTTTCACATTTTGGGGTCCATTCGAACCTCTTTCCTTTCCTTAGTGTTGCGTAGAAAGGGAGAGATCTTAATACCGATCCAGCTAGGAATCTAGACAGAGCCGCTAGTCTTCCGTGAGCTGCTGGACCTCCTTAACACAGGTCGGGCTTTTCTTGCTAGGTATGGCCAGGCATTTATCTGGGTTTGCTTCAATCCCCCTTTGAGTGAGCATGAAGCCTAGGAATTTGCCAGCTTCTACTGTGAAGGTACACTTTGTGGGGTTAAGTCTCATCCCATGCTTTCTTATGGTGTTGAACACTTCAGTGAGGTCGGATAATAATGTTTCCTCTTTTTGTGTCTTTACCAGCATGTTGTCTACATAAACTTCCATCAGCTTTCCGATGTGATTGGCGAACCCTTTGTTCATCAATCTTTGATATGTAGCCCCTGCGTTCTTGAGTCCGAAGGGCATGACTACGTAGCAGTAGTTTGCTCTTGGGGTTAGGAATGAGGTTTTCTCCTGGTCGGGTTGATACGTCGGAATTTGATTGTATCCCGAGTAAGCGTCCATGAAGGAGAGGTACTTGTATCCCGATGAAGCGTCGACTAGTGTGTCTATATTTGGGAGTGGGTAAGAATCTTTTGGGTAGGCATTGTTGAGGTCGGTGTAATCAGTGCACATCCGCCACTTTCTATTTGACTTTTTGAGCAATACTACATTGGCTAGCCATAATGGATATTTCACCTCCCTTATGAACCCGGCCTCTAACAAGGCTTGTACCTGCTCTTCTATAGCTTGCGACCTCTCTGGACCAAGCTTCCTACGCTTCTGTTGTACTGGCCGAGACCTAGGATATACGGCTAACTTATGACATATTAGTCCGGGATCAATACCGGGCATGTCGATGGCCTTCTATGCAAAGAGGTCGGAATTATCCTTTAGGAGCTTTGTTAGCAGCTCCTTTAGGTCTTCCTTTAGTTTCACCCCTATGTTTGTTGTTTTGTCTTGAGTGTCTCCAATTTGAACTTCTTTGGTCTCACCTCCCGGCTGAGGGTGGAGTTCTTCACGAGCTCGGATTTTCCCGAGTTCTATAACATTGGTTTCTTTTCCTCTGGGGTCGCCTTTAAGGTTCAGACTTTCGTTGTAACAGCATCGCGCAAGCTTTTGATCTCCCTTTATAGTGGCGATCCCTTCTGGAGTCGGGAACTTCATTCATAGGTGCAGAGTGGAGACCACCGCGGCGAGCTGATTCAGCGTTGTCCGACCTATGAGGGCATTGTAGGCAGAGCTCAGGTCGACTACAATGTACTCTATACTTAGCGTTCTAGATCGTGTTCCTTTTCTGAAGGTCGTGTGTAGCGAGATGTACCCAAGTGGTTGGATTGGGGTATCCCCGAGCCCGAATAGGCTATTAGGGTATGCTCTAAGTTCCTTTTCCTGTAGGCCGAGCTTGTCGAAGGCGGATTTGAACAGGATATCCGCAGAGCTTCCTTGGTCTACCAATGTTCGGTGGAGATTGGCATTGGCAAGTATGATGGTAACGACCACGGGGTCATCATGCCCTGGGATGATGCCCGCGACGTCTTCTTGAGTGAAGGTAATAGTGGGGAGCTCGACCGACCTGTCCCCTCCTCCCACATGGTACACCTCTTTAAGGTGTCTTTTGCGAGATGACTTAGAGATCCCTCCTCCTGCGAATCCTCCATTTATCATGTGAATATGTCTCTCAGGGGTGTGAGGGGGACGTTCAGCTCGTCCACCCTCTTCATCCCTCCTTCTCTTTTTTGGTTCGTCCGCTCTGTGAGCTCAGAACCGATCTAGTCTCCCTTCTCGTGCTAACTTTTCTATGATATTCTTCAAGTCGTAGCACTCATTAGTGGGATGCCCGTAGATCCGATGGTATTCGCAATACTTTGTCCAACTTCCTCCTCTCTTGTGTTTAATCGGGCGGAGAGGGGGTGGGATCTTCTTAGTGTTGTATATCTCTCAGTAAACATCCACAAGGGATACTCGAAGAGGAGTGTAGTTGTGGTACTTTCTGGGTTTCTTAGTAGGTTGATCTTCTTTTTTCCTGGACTCTTTATCCTTCTCTCGAGGTGGGTAGGAGAATCCGGTCTTTGAGGTTTCTCCTAATCGGGAATTTTTCTCCATGTTGATGTATTTTTCCGCCCTTTCTTGTACCTCATTCAGAGATGTTGGATGTTTTGTGGATATGGAGTGACTAAAGGGTCCTTCCCGTAGTCCATTAATGAGTCCCATAATTGCTGCTTCTGTAGAAAGGTTCTGTATGTCGAGACATGCTTTATTGAATCTCTCCATGTAATTGCGGAGACTTTCCCGGTCTCCTTGTCTGATACCTAGCAGGCTTGGGATGTGTTTGGTTTTGTCCTTATGGATGGAAAATCTGGCTAAGAACTTCTTGGCGAGGTCATCGAAACTTGTGATCGACCATGGCGGCAAGCTGTCGAACCACTTTATTGCTGTCTTGGTCAAGGTGGTCGGGAAGGCTTTACAATGAGTCACATCTGAAGCACCCGTGAGGTACATCCTGCTCCTAAAGTTGCCGAGATGATGACTTGGGTCGGACATTCTATCGTATGGGGTCATGTCTGTAGCTTTGAAGTCCTTTGGGACTTTAGCCTTCATGATTTCCTTGTCGGGGCTATCTTCACGATTGGATCGAGTGGTCTTGGTTTTGAGGTCGGCTTCGAGCTTTAGGAGCTTGTCCTCCAGCTTTCGACGCCGTCTTGTTTCTCTCCGGAGGTCTCTCTCAGCCTCTAGCTGACGTTCAGCCTCTTGTTCGAGCTGTTTGAGGAGATCCTGCTGTTCACGATTGGCGTCTAAGATTTCTGTGTTTTGAGGTTGTTTGTCTCCCTTGGATTGGGGTGTGTTTTTTGGGGAGGTTGGCGTGGCATCCGTGTTCTTGAGTGGCGTTCCTTCTTCTAATCCAGAGTTAAGGTCATTGGCAGGGTTGTTTGCCATGTTGATGGGATTACTTTCAGGATCCCCGGCAACGGCGCCAATGTTCCGAGGGTTACCTGAAACTGAAGGTCGATCTCGGATGAGATTTTCTGGTGTGGTCGAAGCAGTTGTGTCTGACTTGCTGGATCTTGAGGTGCTGCTGATCCTTGGTCACTGAAGGGTGGTGGTACCTGCAAGAGACTCCGATGCTTAAGTTAGCACGGGCTTGAAGCAGGTTTTTCGTAGAATTGGAATATGAGTTATACCTGGGTGCTCTAGTGTATTTATATTTGATGATCTTCCTTTGAGGTAAAATGGTTATCTTATCTTATCTTTTGTGGAGGAGATCTTTATCTTTTGGTAAACCGCCTTTTGGTGAGCAGCGATCCTTTGTTTTGGGCCTGCTTGGGCCTCTATGCTGATTTGGCCGAGCTCTTTTAGGGAGAGGTCGGTAACGACCAACCTTACAAGAGGTCGGTCGCTTTGTCTACGTCCAACCCGGACCTAACAGCTCGGTTCAGGGTATGAACAATAACCATATAATTAAGCTCAAAGTCTCACAGGTTGTATGTTCTTAGCTCTAACCATGTTCAAAATTAAAATCTTCAAACAAGTTTAACAAAAATTTTAATTCGAATTAGTGAAATTCTATAAAGTAGGGTCTTGAAAAGAAAATCATTACTTCAACCAAGCAGTACATACATGCAAGAAATTACTACCATGAAATCTATCCTATCTAATAAAAGAAAAATAAAATATTGGTGATGAGAGAGAGAGAGAGATAGAGATTACCTTCGAAAATCAGGTACTGACCTTTCCACACTTAAGACTTGGCATGGTCCTCCGTGCCATCAGTAATGAGCAAAGTGCAGTTGGGAGCATCACTTCCACTATCTGGCTCGTCATGGCTCTCTATGCTGGGATGTGAAGTGGAGTCCGGAGTATCTTTCTCTTCTGGAGGTGGGTGAGTACTGACAATTAGCTCCTTCAGATAAGTGTATCGATGCTTGTTGCGGCGTTCTATTTGCTCAATCTGCCGGGCCTGCCGGTCTAGCCTCTCAAGGATCTCAAGCAGCAACTGATTGTTGGATGGTGGTGGTGATGGAGGTATGGATGATGGTGGAGCGGAGGAAGAAGGAGTGTCTAAATACGGGCATGCATATCGGCTCGCAGACGGTACTGGGGGTCTGATATACTTCCTATTTGGGACATACTGATCATTCCTATGGATCATGGCCTTCGTATCCTGATAAGAGAATTTATTTTGCCGGTTTAGAAACAAGAATCAATTCTTTTGTAGATAGTCCAAACCAACAATTTATTCTCATAATCAAATGTTAAATTCAATACAAAATAACCGAGAGTAATTAAGCCTCGGGTCGTATTTCTTAGGAGTTGCAATCAAGTGCTCAGTTATTGGCTATGGGGGAATTGGGGGTTGATGGCATGAGAAGGAAAAAATGTAAATAGCAAGAAATTAAATGAACATGCAAGGAATTAAAGGAGAGCAAGTAAAAGCAATGAAAACGGAAATTAAATACTAAAAAGGTCTCTTGGTGAGAATTGGGGAATTAAGACTTCCTATCCTAGTTATGAAACACAAACATGGTAATTGTGTGGAATTAATCCCAATTAGTCAATCCTACATTGAGAATTAGTCAAAAGGGCATAATTGATCACAATCCATAAGTCCTAGCCAACTCTATTAATGGAAGGCTTAGAGTTAGTGGAAACCAAACCAATTAACAATCCTCACACAATGTGGAATGGACATCCACAACTCAATTTCACCCAAACATTCAATTTCTCAACCAAGAGTGTGAAAATTAAACATGCAAGGAATAAAAAGTCAAAGTAATAAAAGTCAAATCAATAAAAGTCAAAGCAATAAAATGTAAGGAAAGGAAAATTCAAATGTAAGAAAACTCTTGGCAAGTAATTGAGAGCTAAGAATGCCTATCCTAGCCATGGACCACAAACATATGATGATTATGAAGAGTTAATCCTACTTTGTCAACCCTACATCGAGGATAAGTCAAATAGGCATAGTTGATTCCAATCCCTAAGTCCTAGTCAACACTATTGGGTCACTTAGAGTCAAGGGAATCCAAATCAACTAACTACTCTAATGTATCAAACAAGAATGGACATCAATGACTCAAGGGTCACCAAAGTCATCAATTCCAAGCCAAAAGTGAAGAAAAACTAAGTAGAAACCCAACCAAGCATTTTATTAAACACTTGGTAGGCATGAAAAGAAAGCATGATAAAATAACAAGGAAAGTAATAAATGCTACAACTACCAAGTAAGGAAAGTAAAGATAGCAACTCAATTAAGCAATAAATGACATGAAAACATAAATTGCATTAAATGTAAATTAAAATAACAAAGCGTCATAAACATAAAAGACAAAAAAAATGAAATAACAAATAGAAGGAGAAAACAAAGATGCAATAACAACAAATGACAATGAAAAGTAAATGAAAACAAGAATTAAAATTAGAAATTACAAGAAATTAAACTAAGAAACCCTAATTCTAGAGAGAAGGGGGAGCTTCTCTCTCTAGAAAACAACCTACGTAATGCTAAACTAACCCTAATTTCTCCCCCCTTCACATGGAGTGAGGCCTTCTTTGATATAGCCAGAATTAGCTTCAGAAAGTCCGAAAATTGGGCTCTGGAGGCCCAGAAATCGCCCCCAGTGATTTCCATTAAGTGAGTCACGTGCTGGGACGTGTGCGTATGCACACATGCTGATTTTTTTCTTGTGTGCACGCACAAGATGTTGTGCATACGCACACATGGCTTTGTGGTTCTTGTGCGTACGCACGGTGGTTTGTGCGCACGCACACTCCAATGTGTGCTTCTCCTTTGTTTTCTTCATGTTTTTTCCCTCTTGCGTGCTTTTCTTCCACTCTCATCAAGTCATTCCAACCTATTACACCTGAAATCACTCATCAAAACTATCAAGGCATCAAATGGGATAAAAGTGATTAAATTAAGCACAAAATAGCATATTTTTACAATTAAGTACAATTTAGGGATAGAACACAAAAGTATGCTATTTGGATGAATAAATGTGGGTTTATGTGATGAAATCCACTCAAATTAAACCAAAATATATCATCAAATATGGATTCATCAATTTTCCCACACTTAAACAATAGCTAATCAAAGATACAATGCATGGACATTATTGGTTTTTTGCTTAGGGCAAATGATGTGCTTAAAATTAGAACAAAGGGGAATTAAAGGCTCAAAAGTGGTTACAAAGGTAGATATAAGGATTGGCCATATGGGTTAGTGAGTTCAAATTTGAAAATGGCCTCAATCATACTAAATGCATTCAAAACAATAAATATAGGACATAAAGATTCAAGCAAATCTAAGATCACAATCATAAAAGGAATATAACACACAAGAAAAAAAATTGTGGTTGAAGATGTGCAACCATCCACTTAAAGCTCAAATCTCACTAGGTGTTTTGTTCAAGCTCTTTTCTATGTTCCATAAGAAGAATACTTCAAGCAAGTTTAAAAACAAGTTTTCAAATCTAATCAATGGAATGCCCTACAGAAGGGATTTCTTGAAAATTCTTTGTTGTTTTACCAAACTTATTTCCTATACTAAGCAACATGCAAATATCTACTACTATAAAGCTATAAGCAAACTAAGATATATACATGCAAACTAAGTAAAATGCAATGTAATGAAATACCAAACAAATATTCACAAAATACCTAATAACTAAGAACTAGAAATTAATGCAAAGTGTTGAGAAAGAGAAATTTACGCCCCAAATTTGTGGATCCTCCCCCACACTTAAAAGTTGCACGGTCCTCTGTGCATGCACTCAATCCGGGGGTGAAGAGATGTGAGGCTCTGGTGCACGAAATTGTGTTTACACTTTTCACAATTCCGCACAACTAACCAGCAAGTGCATTGGGTCGTCCAAGTAATACCTTACGTGAGTAAGGGTCGATCCCACAGAGATTGTTGGCTTGAAGCAAGCTATGGTTATTTTGTAAATCTTAGTCAGGAGATTAATGATAAGGGTGATTATATTTATGAAAAATAAATAACATAAAATAAATAGTACTTATGATTCAGTAATGAGAAACAGGCTGGGGTTCCGGAGATGCTCTGTCCTCTGAATCTCTGCTTTCCTACTGTCTTCTCAAAACACGCATGGCCTCCTTCCATAGCAGGCTATATGATCCTCTCGGATGAAAAATACCAAGCGCTGTCACCGCACGGCTAATCATCTGTCGGTTCTCGCTAGCGTTGGAATAGGACTATTATCCTTTTGCACACTGTCATCCCCTTCCAGATCCTACTCGGAATACCACAGACAAGGTTTAGACTTTTCGGATCCCAGGAATGCTGCCAATGATTCTAGCCTATACCACGAGGGCTCTAACCTCCGGACTCGGTCCATGGATTAGAAACCCAAGGGATACGCACTCAAGCTGTCGCCCAATGACTACGTTGAGCTCAGATAGAATGGAGTGGTTGTCAGGCACGCGTTCATAGGGTTGAGGATGATGATGAGTGTCACGGTTCATCATATTCTCTATATTGAAGTACGAATGAGTATCTTAGAATAGAATCAAGCGTAATTGAATAGAAATCAGTAGTAATTGCATTAATCCATTGAAACACAGCAGAGCTCCTCACCCCCACCTATGGGGTTTAGAGGCTCATGCCGTCAAGGGTACAATATGAAATGTAAAAATGTCATGAGTTGCCAAATGAATCTCTAAAAGTAGTTTTTATACTAGACTAGTAACTTATGTTTACAGAAAATGAGTAACTAAGTGCAGATAGTGCAGAATTCCACTTCTGGGACCCACTTGGTGTGTGCCTGGGCTGAGCTTTCAAGCTTTCATTTTCATATGCCCAAAGTTGGCGTTAAACGCCACCTTGGGTGCCAGAATGGGCGTTTAACGCCGAAAAAGGTGCTAGTTCTGGCGTTTTACGCCAGAAAGTTTTAGGCTGACTTTGGACGCCAGTTTGGGCTATCAAATCTCGAGCAACGTATAAACTATTATATATTGCTGGAAAGCCCAAAATGTCTACTTTCCAACGGAATTGAGAGCGCGCCAATTGGGCTTCTATGGCTCCAAAAAATCCATTTCGAGTGCAGGAGGGTCAGAATCCAACAGCATCTGCAGTCCTTTTTCAGCCTCTGAATCAGATTTTTGCTCAGGTCCCTCAATTTCAGCCAGAAATTACCTGAAATTATAGAAAAACATACAAACTCATAGTAAAGTCCAGAAATATAATTTTTGAATAAAAACTAATAAAAATATAATAAAAAGTGACTAAATCATACTAAAAACTATGTAAAAACAATGCCAAAAAGGGTATAAATTATCCGCTCATCACAACACCAAACTTAAATTGTTGCTTGTCCCCAAGCAACTGAAAATAAAATAGGATAAAAAGAAGAGAAGATACAACAAATTCCAAATATCAATGAATCTCATTTCCAATAAGATGAGCGGGGCTAGTGGCTTTTTGCTTCTGAACAGTTTTGGCATCTCACTTTATCCTTTGAAGTTTAGAACGATTGGCATCCATAGGAACTCAGAATTCAGATAGTGTCATTGATTCTCCTAGTTCAGTATGTTGATTCTTGAACACAGCTACTTTATGAGTCTTGGCCGTGAACCTAAGCATTTTGTTTTCCAGTATTACCACCGGATACATAAATGCCACAGACACATAACTGGGTGAACCTTTTCAGATTGTGACTTAGTTTTGCTAGAGTCCCCAGTTAGAGGTGCCCAGAGCTCTTAAGCACACTCTTTTTGCTTTAGACCAGGACTTTAACCGCTCAGTCTCAAGGTTTCACTTGACACCTTCAAGCCACAAACACATGGTTAGGGACAGCTTGATTTAGCTGCTTAGGCCAGGATTTTATTCCTTTGGGCCCTCCTATCCATTAATGCTCAAAGTCTTGGATCCTTTTTACCTTTGCCTTTTGGTTTAAAGGGCTATTGGCTTTTTTTTCGCAAGCTTTGTGTTTTTCACTACTTTTTCTTGCTTCAAGAATCAATTTTATGATTTTTCAGATTATCAATAACATTTTTCCTTTTTCATTATTCTTTCAAGAGCAAACAATTTTAACATTCATAAACAACAATATCAAAAATATGCACTGTTCAAGCATTCATTCAGAAAACAAAAAGTATTGCCACCACATCAAAATAATTAGATTATTTTCAAGATATAATTCGAAATTCATGTACTTCTTTTTCTTTTTCAGAAAAGATTTTTTTCATTTAAGAAAGGTGAAGGATTCATAGAATATTCATAACTTTAAGACATAGACACTAGACACTAATGATCATGTAATATAGACACAAACATAGACAAAACATAAAGCATAAAAATGGAAAAACAGAAAAATAAGAACAAGGAAATTAAAGAACGGGTCCACCTTAGTGACGGCAGCTAGTTCTTCCTCTTAAAGATCCTATGGAGTGCTTGAGCTCTTCTATGTCTCTTCCTTGCCTTTGTTGATCTTCCCTCATGGCTCTTGTTGAGGTCCATGAGTGGGCTCTCTTGTTTGCTCCATCCTCTTTCTAGTGATGGGCTTTTGAGATGAATCTCTCCATCAACCATGACTTGGAGTTGGAAGCAGCTGCCTTCCCTTTCCTCTTCCTAGAGGTTTCTCCGGCCTTGGGTGTCATTAATGGTTATGGAAAAAATAAAAAGCAAAGATTTTTCCACACCAAACTTAAAAGGTTTGCTCGTCCTCGAGCAAAAGAAGAAAGAAGGGAGTAGAATAAGAATGATGCAATTAATTTTGAAAACTTATTATTGTATACAAGAAAACATTTAAAAGGATTTGAAAAGAATTTGAAAAGATATGTAAGTTTTGAAAACGTTTTGGAAGGAATTGAATAGAATTAAAAAGAGAATTAAAAAGAATTGGAAAGATTATTAATATTTGAAAATAGAAATTGAAAGATGAACGTTTGAAATATGTTTGATGCAAAAATTATGAATTAAAACATGAAAAATTGAAAAAAATCGAATTGGAAACAAAATTACCTCCCTTGTGTCATCCTGGTGTTAAACGCTCAGAATGCTATCCATTCTGGCGTTTAACGCCCACTTGACTGCCTATTTGGGCGTTTAACGCCCAGCCAGATACCCTGGCTGGCGTTAAAAGCCAGGATTCCTTCTTTATTGGGCATTTTTCTGAACGCCCAGAATGCTGCCTATTCTGGCGTTTAACGCCCAGAATGATACCTTTTCTGGCGTTAAACGCCCAGAATGATAGCCATTCTAGAGTTTAACGCCCAGAATGCCCCTTTACTGGCGTTTTGACGCCAGTGAGCTCCTTTTCTCTGTGATTCCTCTGCTTTATGTCCTGAACCTCCATTTCTCTAACTTATTCACTGAAATGCATGTAAATAACCTAGATAACAAAATTTAATAGACTTATATAATTGTTACAAACATCTAATTTTTGATAATGGCCGGGTTGCCTCCCAGCAAGCGCTTCTTTACTGTCTTTAGCTGGACTTGACTGAGCTTTTAATTTAGTCTCAGTTTTGAGCATTCTTACTCAACATTGCCTTCAAGATAATGTTTGACTCTTTGTCCATTAACAATGAACTTTTTTTCAGAGTCAATATCCTGAAGCTCTACATATTCATATGGTGACACACTTGTAATCACATATGGGCCCCTCCACCGGGATTTCAATTTCCCGGGAAACAATCTGAGCCTTGAGTTAAACAGCAGGACCTTCTGTCCTGTCTCAAAGACTCTAGATGACAGCCTTTTGTCATGACATATTTTGGCTTTCTCCTTATAAATTTTGGCATTTTCGAAGGCATTGAGTCTGAATTCTTCCAGCTGATTCAACTGGAGTAATCTCCTTTCTCCAGCTACCTTAGTATCAAGGTTTAGGAACCTGGTTACCCAGTAGGCCTTGTGTTCCAGTTCTACTGGCAGATGATAGGCTTTTTCATACACAAGATGGTATGGGGAGGTCCCTATAGGAGTCTTGAATGCTGTTTTGTATGCCTACAGAGCATCATCCAGACCTCTTGCCCAATCCTTTCTACGGGCATTTACAGTCTGCTCCAGGATTCGCTTTAGTTCTCTATTTGAGACTTCATCCTGCCCATTTGTTTGTGGATGATATGGAGTTGCCACTTTATGGTTAATTCCATATCGGACCAGAGCAGAGTCAAGCTGTTTATTGCAGAATTTAGTGCCTCCATCGCTGATCAGTATCCTAGGGACACCAAACCTGCTGAAGATATGCTTCTGAAGGAACTTCATCACTGTCTTAGTATCATTAGTGGGTGTTGCAATTGCCTCTACCCATTTAGATACATAGTCTACTGCCACCAGAATATAACTATTTGAGTATGATGGTAGGAAAGGCCCCATGAAGTCAATACCCCATACATCAAATAACTCAATCTCTAAGATCTCTTGTTGAGGCATGGCATAACCGTGAGGCAGATTACCAGCTCTCGTAACTGTCACAGTTACGTACAAACTCTCGGGAGTCTCTATAGAGAGTAGGCCAGTAGAAGCCACACTGGAGAACTTTGGTGGCTATTCGCTCACCTCCGGAATGTCCTCCATATTGTGATCCATGGTAATGCCATAGGATCTTCTGTGCCTCTTCTCTAGGCACACATCTACGGATCATTCCGTCTGCGCACCTCTTGAAGAGATATGGTTCATCCCATAAGTAGTATTTTGCATCAGAAATCAATTTTTTCGTTTGCATCTTGCTATACTCCTTGGGTATGAATCTCACAGCTTTATAGTTTGCAATGTCTACAAACCATGGTACTTCCTGAATGGCAAAGAGTTGCTCATCCCGAAAGGTTTCAGAGATCTCAGTCGGAGGGAGGAATGCTCCTGCTACTGGTTCTATCTGGGACAGGTGATCTGCTACTTGATTCTCTGTTCCTTTTCTGTCTCTTATTTCTATATCAAACTCTTGCAGAAGCAACACCCATCTTATGAGTCTGGGTTTTGAATCCTGCTTTGTGAGGAGATATTTTAGAGCAGCATGCTCAGTGTACACAATCACTTTTGATCCTACTAAATAAGATCTGAACTTGTTAATGGCATAAACCACTGCAAGTAACTCTTTTTCTGTG